>NC_059125.1:26876410-27197319 GCF_020740685.1 Jaculus jaculus
AATTTAGTGGTAGGATGATGAGGATTTTTATTTTTTGCATACTTATTTATATTTTCTAATGCAACCACAAGGAACATGCATTACTTGTTTAATAAAGAGAAAAGTAAATGTAAGACTAAGATTTTGTTCCCATATGACTTTGTTCTATATCTCTATCTGAATGGAATCTATCTTTCTACAAATGAAACATCCTTCTTAAAAAATGTTGCAAATAATTTTATATATAATGCATTAAGATGGAAAATTTTATGTAAAATTTCTTCCCAAATCATCAAAACTAAGACTTCACTTACTTAAGAGTTTGACTTATTTTCAATGCTATTTGCATAAGGACATGAGCACAAGATTGGCATCTGACTATCCTAAAATACTACATGTGATAGCAAAGTGGCTTTCAACTATGCATTGAGAAGAAAATGATATATTTTGGACCTATTATAAAAATCTGTTAACCTGTAGCCTATAATTTACATTTTCTAAATTTATCTACTTTTTGCATGTAATTCATCCATTTTCTTTGTTCTAAAATATCTAGCCATGTTTGGTTACTGATACTGCTTTATAAATAGCTAAAAATTCACTTACTGAGCATGCTCTATGTTTCACATATTATGCAAAGTCTTTTGAATAAATTTGTTCATTTAATCCTCAAACAAGTCTGTGGATGTAGTTATCTGCCACCCATTTTGTAAACTAAAATTTCATACTTAAATAAGTGGAAACTCTCAGTTAAAGGAAAAAAGCTTATTGTAGTTATCTTCTCATTACTGGGGTAAAGCACACAATCAAAAAGTAGCTTTTGGGAGGATAGTTTTGATTTTAGCTTACAGTCTTGAAGGGAAGCTCCACAATGGCAGGGGCAAGCATGATGAGCAGAGACCTCTGCTCTAGTAGGTGGAAAACAGCAGCAGGAGAGTGAACCTATCTCTGACAAGAGGGAGCTAGCTATAGCTCCCTTAAGCCTTCCAGGAACAATACACCTCCTCCATGAAGGTATCATCTCCCAAATTTCCACCAGCTGGAGACCAAACATTCAGAGCTCATGAAGCTCTTGAGAGAATGGCTAATTCAGTCCTGGAGAAGGTTGCATAGAGGTAAACCTGGACAATTTTGAGAAGCAAGGAAGAAAGAAAGCACTTAGAAACTCAAAAGAACACAGAAACCAGATTAAATGGGTTCCCACTGGAAAATGAAACAAATTGGGCTTCATAATAATGATAGCAGTCGTTTGTAACATAAACAAATTAAAATATATTTTAATCATTCCTACTGAGGCAATAAGAACATAGGTAAGTGAAATGATAGTATGTGGTAGGTAGGTAGAGAGAAGATAGATAGGACTTACAACTAGAAAGCTAAAGAAAGGAAACTCTCATTACAGTAAAATTCAAAACAATAAATATGAGTAATGACAGAATTAGAAAATAATTTTGTAACTACTATATAAACAACTTACATGAAAATTATTACTGGGTAGAAAATGCCTGAGTTAAAGGTTATTTGGAGGGAAGGATATTTAGATAGAATTTCACCTGTGTGAAAGATTTGTTAATTACAAAAAAGCAATATGAATCTTTACAGTGAAGAAATCTGCTAAAAATACAAAAAAAGAAAGTTAATAACATGACACATTTTTTCTCAGTAGTATATTGCCAAAATTGCATAACTCAAATCAAATCATTGAAAACTTTTACCTTTTTCTTCTAGAGAGAGAGAAAGAGCAAGAGAAAGAGAAATAATTCCTACACCAGGGCCTCAGCCACTTCAATCGAACTCCAGACACTTGTGCCACCTAGTAGACATGTGTGACCTTGCATTTGCCTAGCTTTTATGCACCTGGTTTATGTGGGATCTGGAGAGAGATGGAACATGATTCCTTAGGCTTCCTGGGCAAGCACCTTAACTACTAAGCTCTCCAGCCCATTAAAACTTTTAAGACAATTTGACATTCTACAAAACAATTTGCATACACTTTCCAAAACAACAGTGACATGAAACTCCAAAAAAGTAATGATGAAGTTGGGCATGGGGGCAAATGCCACTAATCACACACTCAGGAGGCAGAGGTAGGAGTATCAATCCCTGTGAATTAGAGGCCATCCTAGGACTATAAAATGAGTTTCAGGTTAGCCTTGGCTAGAGTGAGACCCTACCTTGAAAAAAAAAGATGAAGAAAAAGAGGAACACTGAGGAACTGTCTGTCCTATGTCAAGAGACTGCAGTGACATGAAAAATAAAGTGATACAGAATCCTGAATTGGGTTCCATATCAGGAAAAGATCATTGTCACACAGGACTTGGGAATTGAGCAATTGATAACATTTAAATATGGATTTTATATTAGGTGAATATACTATTATCAAATATTCTGAATCTGATCACTGACTGAAGATGGAATTCCTCTCAGTTTACAAAGTACATGATAAGGGATGGGGAGATATCTCAGATCATAAAGAACTTACCTTTATGGACTGACTTTGATTCCAAGTATTTGGGTAAAATTCCAGGCCTGGTGGCACCTATTATCCTAGCAATGGATAGGCAGAGATGGGCAGGTCTCTGGAGCTCATTGGCGAGATAATCCATCCTAAATGGTGATCTCCAATAAATTAAAGACCCATTTCAAAAAAAATGTGGATGAGGGCTGGAGAGATGGCTCAGTGATTAAGGCGTTTGCCTTCAAAGCCTAATAATCCTGGTTGGATTGATTACCCAGTACCCACGTAAAGCCAGATGCACAAAGTGGTGAATGCATCTGGAGTTCCTTTGCAGTGGCTAGAGGCTCTGGCACACCCATTCTCTCTCTCTCTCCTCTCTCTCTGCTTGCAAATAAATAAATATATATATATATATATATTTATATATGTGTGTGTGTGTATACATATATATATATATATATATATAAATGCGGGTGATGTACCTAAGAAATGACACAAGGTTGATCCCCTGGTGTTTACATACATGTATACATGTAACATCACATATGCACGTACATGTAATTGTACACACATGTGTAGTAGCATATATAAACACACAAACACCACACATGCACATAAAAATAAAGTAGATGGTTAAGTATTTAGGATTGAAATACCATTGTCTCAATACCATTGCAATGGTTACTAAAATAGTAAAAAATAGAAATATAAACTTAGTGCCCAAGATAAAGCAAATCTATAGCAAAATATTAACAACTGGTTAATACAGGACATAAGGGTACATGCTATTCTTTCCTTTTGCCATTTTTCTAAGTTTAAAATGTTTTAAGGGTTGGGAGATAGAGATTTAAGAAACTTACAAAAGACTTGCATGAGTGATGATACTGGGACTAAAACCCAGATATTCTGTATGCAAAGCCAGCTGGGATACTTGATCACATCTCATTATCACAGTGGCCAGAGCAATCATTTCAAAAAGCTATTCTGCTCAAAATCTTCCCAGGGTTTCCCATTTCAGGACAAAAGCTAATAGCTTTATGTATAGTATTTTATATTTCCCTGCCTCAGTGCTACCCCCTGTGTGGTCTGCAGACCAGGGATGGAATGGAAAGGGAGAACCCCAAACTTCTGTGTCTGAATCCACACTTCAACACAACCCTAGGGAATTTACACACACACACACACACACACCACAAATGCTTGAGAAGAGCTGCTTTAATATTTGTCTTCCTGTCTAATTCTGACTTCTATCAGTCTACCTTTTTGTCACATTATGCTAGGTATATTTGTTTCCTTGTACTTCTTCTTTTAAATATTTTTGTTCATTTTTATTTATTTATTTGAAAGTGACAGAGAGAGAGGAAGAGAAAGAGACAGACAAAGAGGGAATGGGCGCGCCAGCGCCCCCAGCCACTGCAAACGAACTCCAGACACCTGCGCCCCCTTGTGCATTTGGCTAACATGGGTCCTGGGGAATAGTGCCTCGAACCGGGGTCCTTGGGCTTCACAGGCAAGCACTTAACCACTAAGCCATCTCTCCAGCCCCTCATTGTACTTCTAAATAATTCCACACATAATGCATATCAAGGCTTTGAACTTATTTTTTTTTTCTTCTCCCTCTAGTGACACTTCACAGTTTTCAACTTGGTTTAGCCCCCCTACTTCCTTCAGGATGCTTTAAAAATGTCACCTAATCACCACAGCTTTCCTGATATTAAATAAATAAATAAATAAATAAATAACAATCTCAAGACCTCCACACACACCATGAACTCTTATTTATCGTGCTCTCTTTTCATTCAAAGACTATAATGACCATTTGTCATACTTTATCTGTGCTTAATTTGCTTCTTGTTTTTCTTTTACTTTGATACTTGCATACAGTGCATTTTGATCCCACAAAAAAAAAAAAAAACTTTCTTTCCATTTAATCCCTGTCCTAAATTCATGGTTTTATTTTTGTTTTTCATAGAGTTAACTTAGTGTTACTGGCATAATCTGGAAGGTTATTTACTGGAGAATGGACAACCCAAAAGTGGTTAAACACTGAAGGGGGTGACTCCCCTCTCCCTGTAATCATCAATTTCCACTTGATATTCTGGGAGGTGTGGGATCTCATCCATGATTTAATAGTGACAGGATTAATTTTGTGCAGGAAACCTCAGCTGTTGTGAGTTCATGAGTGTAATGGCCTCATCACATCCAGAAGTCAGTATTTCATTGCCTTTTTCCATCCTCACGTTCTTACATTCTTTATGCCCCTCTTCTGCTAGGTTCCCAGAACCTTGGAGGGTGTGGTTTAAATGACATGTTTAGGGCAAGACACTAGATCCACTAGTCACTCATTCTTGGTAACTTTGCCAGCTATCATCTCAGCATTTATCTCTGATCTTTTCATTAAGAAACTTCTGTTATCAAGGTTCTAAGCAGCACCAATCTATGAGAATAAATAGTTACTTAGACAGCAGATTGATATGTCATCCTATTAGTGTAATAATTATTTATTACTATTAGTATTATAGAATGCAATTAATTAGTACTCTGCCCACTCCCCACCATACTGCTCCAGGGCCTAAGGTCTTTGCTCTAGGTCTTTGGCCAGAATTACAGTACCAGGCATGATTTCCCTCCTGTGGCATGGGCCTCAAATCCAATTGGAGAACAGTTTGTTACTCCCATAATTTTTATGCAGCTATTGCACCAGTGGGCATGTATTGCCTTACAAGTCTATTATGACACACAGGAACCACAGCTGGGTAGGCATGTTGATGACTTTTCTCTCCTAGCAGGTTTAATAACTTCTTCTGTCATGAGGAAAGCTAGTTAGAATGGAGACCCTTCCAGCTCTGATACAGCTTGGTTTCTTTATAGCCTTCAATTTTATTTCTTCTTTTTTGTTTTGTTTTGTTTTTGTTTTTGGAGGTAGGGTCTCACTCTAGCTCATGCTGACCTGGAATTCACTATGGAGTCTCAGGGTGGCCTTGAACGCAAGGTAATCCTCCTACCTCTGCCTCCCAAGTGCTGGGATTAAAGGTGTGCGCCACCACACCCGACTTATTTCTTCTTTTGATCCCCTTACATTCTTTTTTTTTATTATTTTTATTTATTTGAGAGCGACAGACACAGAGAGAAAGACAGATAGAGGGAGAGAGAGAGAATGGGCGCGCCAGGGTTTCCAGCCTCTGCAAACGAACTCCAGACGCATGTGCCCCTTTGTGCATCTGGCTAACGTGGGACCTGGGGAACCGAGCCTCAAACCGGGGTCCTTAGGCTTCACAGGCAAGCGCTTAACCGCTAAGCCATCTCTCCAGCCCCCCCTTACATTCTTATAAGTTCTATGAGAGTTGGCCATTTTTTTCATTTTGTTCTTTTATTCATAGTGCCTTTAACAGTACTTGATCCATGGTAGTTAATAAATATTTGAATAAACTTATAACCACATTACCGAATTCTCATACCTCCTAACTATCCACATTTTAAAGAAACAGAGCCTGAAATAAGACAAAGAACCTGTGCAAGATCGTTCATTATTAAAGCATGTATCCTCAGTTAAAGCTGAGCCTAAGTTGAAATGTTATATGCTTCTTGACTGCCTTTCCACTTACAAGGTATCAGCTTACCAATTGGGATAAACCAATTAAAATGAAGGGAAGATTAAGGTGGCTTAAGATGAATGTGTTTTCAGAGATTTCAGTCCTTGATGGGTTGGCTCTATTGCTTTTGCCCTTGGATGAAGAAGCATATTATTACAGTCAGTGTGTTGTAGCTGAAAGCTGCTCATCTTCCTGAAGCTGGAAATGAGAAGATGGAGAGGGAAAGGGGGAACAGTAAGAGGTACAGAAAAATCAAGAAACAGGGACAGCAAGACTGAGTTTCCAAGACCCTATAAAGGGCATACTTTCATTGACTTAATTCCCTTTCACTGGGTTTCAGCTCTTAAAGGTTCCACTACCTCCCAATAATGCCTTATGTTGGAAATACATGAGCCTTTGGAAACATTCAAAATCAAAACTAAAGCAACTAGCTTTTACAAAGTGTTCATGCATAGTTACTGTACTGTAATGACAAGTAACATGACTCCTTGTTCCTACATGGCACTTTACAGATAGGATTTTCATATGTGGATTCTCTTTCTGTTTTACTTTCGCTCTCTCTCTTTCTATTCAATAGTTTATCTTATTCATTTATTTGTGAGAAAATGATATAGATAAATAGATAGATAGAGAATCTCTTTTATTCCATCAAGGAATAGGGACTAAACTCATTGGAGCCTCTCCTTACCTAATGTAGCAGGTTAGTTAAGCCTGATTTATATTGTTCTTCGGGTAAGGATCCTCCATTCAATCAAGGACAGGGACTTGGATGTAGATTCCAAATTACACCTGGTGTAATGGTGCCATAACGTTACTGATCCTTCAAAGATACATTTCTTTCACTGTAGCCTAAGGGTTCACTTGCTTCAGGTCAGCATCTGTGTTTCATCAGAGACAGTACCTACACCTGTGTACATTGACCTCATTCTCTTCATATCCTTACTGTTCTATCATGCAGCAATGCATTTCATTTGATTTTAAGCTCAATGATCCGAAGTCTGGATATGCATTTTGATTAATGACTTCATTTAAAAGATCTGACAGAAATGAACACATTAAAATGAACATATCCATCCTCTTAGTTTGGGTCATGCAAAGTCAGAAGGCCTCAAAAGTCACTGAACTTCAGAAGTACTACGAGTTTTGGGAGAATAGTCTGGTGCCTGTGTTCATCCCAGCACAGAGATACTTATTAAAATGGTATAGGGACTATGTCAAGGAACTATGTTTTATAAAAGAACTCAAATAATTGTAAAATTATTCAGGTTTAATAATCACTCTTAGACTGCAAGAAAATGTATGTGACTGTGTACTTCCATGGAACACACAGAAATACTTCAGCCTTTAGCAGCTGTAGCCTCAAAAGAAAGAAATACTAAACAGGTGATAAAATGAAGAAAAAGTTACTGAGCTGACTCCATAACCAGTGAAAGTCAATAAGGTGCTAAGAGTCCATTTACACTGCTCACTGAGCTGTATTTCTTTATTTCCTTGCAGTTCTTTTTTTTATTTTTTTAGTACCAGGTAGGTTCCATTGAGAGTAATCTAGCAACTTTAGGTATTTGAAAAACTTTGGTCACCTTCAAGGAATACTACATGAAAGACAGTGTAAAATATGTCTCTGATACATGAGGTATAGCAATCACAAGTCATTTATTTCACCACAGAATAAATGGGTAAATATGAATGATTGGTACATATCACCAATTACATCATGTATGTTATTTGTGTGAATACTGAGTAAGGTTACATTTGCTTCACTTGATTATAAGAGTCAAGCATCATCTAAATAAAAAGAAAACTTAAAAGTCTTCTTTACATGGTTGGCTACTATATAGTAGGATAGAAAAATCTATAAATATCAAAGAAAGAGATGATTCCCATACAGAAAAAAAAGCCTCAGAGTATTTCCTACTGCCTTAGGTACATCCTTTGATCATGCCAAATAGAAAATCAATTTTAAAGCTTTATTCAACTTCAGGATAGTAAGCAAAAACCAGGAGGAAGCAATTTATATGGAACTATTCCTCTTCACTCCTACTTATTATGACAAACCCCATCATTGTTGAGCCACTCAGTTTTTATTCCCTGCCAGTTGTAATTATCTATCCTTCCAGAAGCTATTCTAAGCACCCTAATCCATAAGTCACCTTCCTTTCTTCTTTATCACTTCATGATTCATTTGTAGTAAGTATAATATTTTGTCCTTAGTTATCCTCTCATTGGATAATAACTTGTCCCAACAACTGATTTCTATTCATTATGAGGGTAAAAATTCATGTTTTGTGTTAATTTGTATTCTTCTTATAGAGTTTGCTCACAATACACATAGCATATAGTAGACACTATTTGTCTGGCACTTCTATAGACATAATGTGATGGTATCTGGGAGAATGCTTTGGCCCAGTAGCAATGGCAACTTTGGAGCATAATAATACAGTGATACCCACATATATGGCCATAGTAATGGAGCAGTTGTCACTCCCTATTAGGAGGAGGGATAGGTCACAAGATTCCTCCCCTGTATTTCCAACTCTTGTTTCCTCTTACCCTCCCTCCAGATGCAAGTGCTCTTGGGAGAAGCCACAGGTACAGTTAGTACATTTATTGAAAGAAATATCCCATGATTCAACTTCCAGTTGGTCATCTTCCAAAGGCTTGTGGTTGCCGTTAAGTCACCCATGCTCCTGTAAGCAGCCCCTTACCCTGATCTGTAAGTAACCACAGTAATAGTGCTATTTTCTGCCGTCTATGCCCTATCTGGGGTGAGTAGTTGTTTACTCATGTCTTTCCAGGGAAAAAGTTTCACACAAAAGTGTTAAAAAAAACACATAAGGTGATCTATTTTAGGGAAAGTTCCATGGGCTGCTGAGAAGAATATGTATTCTATAGATTTTAGGTAGAATGTTCTGTAGATGTCCATTAGGTCTAATTGATCTATGGTGGTGTTGAGCTCTCATACTTCCCTATTGATTTTCTGTTTGGATGATCTATCTATTGATGATAGTGGAGTATTGAAGTCTTTGACTATTATGGTGTTGGTGGTTATTTCTGTTTTGTTGTCAAGCAGGTTTTGTTTTATGAATGGTGGTGTACCTGTGTTTGGTACTTAAAGATCGATGATTGTGATATCCTCTTATTGGATGATTCCCTTCATTTGTAAAAAGTGGCCTTCTTTGTCTTTTTTTGATGACTTTTGGTTTGAAGTCTATTTTGTCCTATACTAGTACAGCAACACCTGTTTCTTATTTCCATTCACTTGGAATTTCATTTTCACCCTGAGGAGGTATCTGTCTGTAGTGGTTAGGTGGATTTCTTGAAGACAGCAGCTTAAGGAGTCTATTTTTCTGATCCACCCTATCAACTTATATCTCTTAATAGGTGAATTAAGGCCATTAATGTTTAGGGTAATAACTGTGAGGTTTGATTTAATCCCTGATGGTTTATATGGTTTGGTGTTTTCTTGAACTTTGTAGTTTTTGCACCTTCTCAGAGTTTGGTTATTGTGATCTGCTTCTTGTAGGCACTTGTGGTTGGTTGTTATACTCTTCTGTGTGGAGGATTCCCTGCCTGAAGTACTCTCTGTAGGTTTGGCTTTGTGTTCATAGAGTTATAGAGCTGAGTTTTATAGTGGAAAGCTTTTCTTTCACCATCTATTATGAGGGGCACTTTTGCTGGGTAGAGTAGTTTGGGTTGGAACCATAAGTTCTTTGACTTTGCAGTGTTCCATTCCAGGCTCTTCTGGCTTTCAGGGTTTCCATTGCTAAGTCTGAAGTTATTCTAATGGGGTTACCTTTATATGTAATGTGTTGTTTCTCTCTAGGATTTCTCTTTTAGGATTCTATTTGTTTTTGTTGTTTAGAGTCTTAATTATAATATGTCTTGGAGAGTTTCTCCTTTGCTCCAGTCCATTTGGAGTTCTGCTAGTTTCTTATATTTGATGTGACTCTCTCTTGAGAGGGTGGGAAAGTTTTCTTCAATAATTTTGTTAAATAATTTCTCCATGCCTTTAGTCTGAATTCCTTCCCCTTATGGTATACCCATAATTAAAATTTTGGGACATTTAAGTATATCCCACAGTTCCCTCATGTTCTGTTCATGAAATTTTTGAACTTACTCAAATTTCTGGACTCATAAACTGTTTCTTCTGTCTTGTCTTCCAGTTCTAAAATTATGTCCTCCACATGACTGATTCTGCTCTTGAGAGTCTCTATAGAGGTTTGGACTTGTTCAATTTGGGTTATATTTTCTATTGTATTTTTATATATAGTATCTATTCCTCTGTTGTGTTCCCTTTTCACATTTTCTGATCTTCTTAATGCTTCTTGGAATTCATCCTTGCATTTATTTATATCTTCATTGAGCTTAACCAGCTGATTATTGAGGTCCTCTTTACTTTTCACTCTCCTGAGATCACTTAACTCTCATTGAAAGACTTCCTTTTTGTTTTTTCCTATTAGATCTAATCTAGTGAGGACAGCATTCATACAATTGTTGGCCCTTTGTTGATTTTCTGCAAGTTCTGATAACTGTTTGGCCAGGGTCACAAAGCTTGCATCTTCATTTTGGGATTCTGATCCTGTTGTCTGTTCTATGATTTGATTAGAGACTTCCATTGTGGGACAGGGAAACCTTGTTGGATATACTTCCATTTGAGTTTTCATGTTATTTCTTTTGTGCTGTGATCTGCCCATCACACTGTGGGAATCTTATTTATTTCAGGAGTAAGCTGTAGTTTATTTACAAAGTGTCTTCAGTGATTATTCCCTTTTATGTTTGAGTAGATTTGGCTTCTAATGGCAAGGGGGCCTGTCTACTCAGGAGGGAGCAATTCAGGCAACTCTGGTGGGGACCTAAACCTTCTGTAGGGGCTCATTGTTCAGTGGTTTGGAGTATAGGACTGCATGGTCAGGTGGCTTGATGGGGCGGGTGGATAGAGGAATGGGACAACATGGTCTGGTGTTATGGCAGGGTGGGAGAAGGGGGAAGATGGTACAATTGTGTGGTTCTGTGATACAGTGTGGTGAGGGGATGGGACTGTAGGGTCTGATGACATGGTGGAGAGAGAGAGGATGGGACTGCTGCAGGGTCCAGTGACTCAACGATGGGGGGGGGGTTGGATGGGATGGTGCAGGCCAGTGATACAGTGGGGTGGGGGATGGAGTGGTGGTCCTGGTTGCAAGAAGAGGGCAGAAAGCCATGGGAGGAAGGGAAAGAGAAACAAGAGATAGCTAGCCTGAATCAATGCAACCTTTCCATAGTGCAGGAGTGAACCTGGTTCATGGCACTGTGGTACAACAGCATAAAACCTGCTTCCATATATTTGGTAAAATCAATACAATTTCCTGCATGATATCAGATCACAATGCTGTAATGCTAGAAATTAACAAGATATGCTCTAGGAACTCCATCAGCTCCTGGAGACTGAATAACACACTTTTACCTCCCATGCTCCTGGATAGGCAGGCATAATTAACACTCTGAAAATAGCAGTCTCACCAAAAGCAATATACAGATTTAATACAATAACAATAAAAATCCCAGCATTTTTTTCACAGACATAGAAAAATAATCTCAAATTTCATATGGAAATGCAGCAGGCCTTGGATATCCAAGCATATCTTAAGCCAAAGAAACCTCTCTAGTGGCATTACCATACCTGATCTATAGCTAATTACAAAGCCATGGTAACAGAAACAGTGTAGTACTGGAATAAAAATGGGATTGTAGACCAATGGAACAGAATAGAGCATCAGGATTTTAGGTCACATAATTACAGCTACTTGATCTTTGACAAAGGTACTAACAATGTACACTGGAAAAAAGACAGCATCTTCAACAAATTGTGCTGTGCAAACTGAATAACCACATTCAGGAAAGTGAAACTAGACCCACACATCTCACCATGTACAAAAATAAAGTCCAAATGGATCAAAGACCTCAATATAATATCAGAAACTCTGCAACTACTGGAACTAAAAACAGTATGAAATTTCCATGATACAGGACTGGAAAAGAATTCCTGAACAAAACCCAAGTTGATCAGAAACTTAATCACTCAGCCACTGGGATCTCAAGAAGCAGGACTACTCAGCAGTGAAGAAACATGAAGCTATGATCTTCGCAGGAAAATGGATGGACTTGGAAAGGATTATACTAAGTGAGGTAACCCAGGCCCAGAAAGCCAAGTGTCACATGCTCTCTCTCATATGTGGATCCTAGCTATAGATGATTGGAATTCTGGGTGAGTAGGAAGAAAACTCAGTAGCAAAGGCCAGTAACCTAGAGAAGAGATATAAAAGGAAGAGAAAGGAAGGGAGGGGATAATTAATAGGATGGTATTGTACATATATAAGTATAAGAATAGATTTTTTTTTTTGGTTTTTTTTTGAGGTAGGGTCTCACTCTGGCTCAGGCTGACCTGCAATTCACTATGTAGTCTCAGGGTGGCCTTGAACTCTCGGCGATCCTCCTACCTCTGCCTCCCGAGTGCTGGGATTAAAGGCATGCGCCACCACGCCCGGCTATAAGAATAGATTAATGGGGGTAAAAAGGTCCAAAGAGAGGTCAGGGAGGAGATTGAGTAAAGGAAAGGTAGAGGGAGGGCTAATCAAAATCTAAGAGAATATAAATAAATCATAAAGAAACCCACTTTTTTGGACAATGGAACACTCAGGAGCTATAGAATGTTGCTAGAAAATTTTCAGTGCAAGGGATGGTATACTTTCCAGTGACTTGTTGGCCAGGGAGGTCCCTGATGCCCCCAAAACATTATAAGCCATTGCTGAGGCCCTTGGTTTCCCACCAGGAATAGATGGTAAGACCCTATTGCTGAAGACTCCACATACTTGGGCTGCAAGACCACTGAGAAAGTCTGCTGGAACTGAGCTGATAACCTCCACCATGTAGACCAGCTGACAGAAAGCTGGAAAAAGACATTCTGCATGCTGTTCAATGGGACAAAGAGAAAACACCAGTGAAGATACTCAACAGTGGACACTACAAGCCTTATATTTGGCCAGCCAGGCCAAATGAGCCAACAGTTGCAATAGTGGCACATCTGTCATGGTGGAAACCAACTGCCCTCTAGTTGCACTGAAGGCCTGCTCTATGGGAGGGAATACATCCCTGATACTGAAAACCTACAACAGGGGTAGTCATGAGCCCTAGGAGTGTAATGTCTGCAACTGTCTGGCTAAATGTATATACTATACTCACCAAACTGCCCAGTAAGTACTTCTCTTAATGTCCATACCCATATATTAATGCTACTCTCAGTTTTGGTAGAGAACCTTCTCTTTTCAGATGGCAATGACCTTGGGGTGACTCAGAAGGCATCCTGGTGCTAAGAAGAAGTGAAAGAGGACTGGTCAGCACTGCAATATCTCTATCACACCTTCCAAGGCTCTGGGTCCATTGCAGAAGAGGTGGCAGAAACAATGTAAGAGCCAAAGGAGGGGTAAGACTTCTTACAACATGCTTCTCCCAGACACAAAATGGCCTGGATATCCATGACCTCATAGTGTCTGACACTACCTACACAAGACCATCATAATAGGAGGAAAAGATGATGACATCAAAATAAAAGAGAGACTGATTGAGATGGGGAGGGGATATGATGGAGAATGGAGTTTAAAAGGGGAAATGGGGAAAGGGAGGGCATTACCATGGAATATTTTTTATAATCATGGAAGTTGTGAATAAAAGAAATTTGAAAAGAAAATAAAAGAAGCAAGACTACCCATAGGATGGTAGAAAAATTTTGCTGGCTAATACAACTGATAGAGGCCTAATTTCCAGAATCTACAAAGAACTTAAAAACCTAAAGAATAAAAAAGAAATCAAACAACCTACTCACAATGTGGGGCAGAGAACCGAACAGAGAGTTCTCAGAGGATGAAATACAAATGGGAAATACACACTTAAGAAATTGTTCAACATCCCTAATCAACAGGGTAATGCAAATTAAAGCAACTATGAAATTCTACCTTACCCCAGTAAGAATAGCAAAAATCAAAGGAAAACAAACATTGGTGAGGATGGGGAGGAATAGGAGCCTTCATGCACTGTTTCTGGGAATGTAAGATGGTACAACCATTATGGAAAGCAATATAGATGCTCCTGAAAAGGTTGACTATAGAGTTACCAATATACCCAGTTATTCCCTTACTAGGCATTTATCCTAAAAGCTCCAAGCCTCAGTTCAGAGATATTTGTTCAACCATGTTGATAGCTGCTCAGTTCATAATAGATAAGAACTGCAATCAACCTAGGTGTCCATCATTGGATGAATGGATAACCAAGATGTGATATATCTACATGATGAAATTCTACTCAGTAGTTAGAAAAAAAATGACACAATGAAATTTCACTCCTTACCTGGATCAGCCCAAGATGCTGACATACCTAATAGGCATCTCAAGGACTGGATAATAAAAAGGTTGGGGCTGAAGGGGAGGATAAAAGTGGGAGGGACACAAAACTGGGCCCAAGTGGAAATGATATCATAGAATCCTATATCCTAGAAAATAGATTAAAAGGTTGAATCCTCATCATGACCTTAGAGGGAATACCTGAGTCAAAGGGCCCTGTAGAGGGTAAGATGACGCCTAATCTTAATTTCCTCCTCCTCCTCCTCCTTCTCCCCCCCCCCCTTACAGTACCTGTCTTTTTCTTCCTTCTTTTCCCTTGGCACTGACCTATAACTCCTAGTACCAAGATGTGGTTAATATCCACAATGAGCTATTGTTCTGAGAGACCTACAAGTTTTACCAAAAGAAGACAGATTTCTGTCAGAGCACTTGATTACCCACCAGAGGTTAATGATAAGACTGTATTCCCCAAAACACCATATGTTGTTGGTATGGAACATGAAGAAACTTGGCTGGAATCTGGAAGAGAGCCAGTCCCCAGACAGTTAGCTCATCTAGTACCAGAAGGTGCTACATGAGCAACTGGGGGAAAATGGCCAATATCTATCCAAGCAACTTGTGGTCTAAACTACTTAGCAGCAAACAACCTGATGTGATGCTCACACAAGTGCAATAATGGCACATAGCCATGGTGGGTAACCAACTGCTCTTGGATTGGGTAACAGATCCACTCAGTGGAAAGAAATCCATAGCTGGAACTGGGAAACGAGTCCAAATCATATCAAGATGATTCTGCTTTCCATTGTTATGCTCCCATGAATCTTGGGGCATAAGGGGGTCTATACCTTTAAATGTTCTCTAAATTAATAATGGTTATCCCGTTTAATCGGTGCTAACTTCACTCTCCACTGGAAAATCTGCTTCTCTTTTTCTGGTGGCAGCTGGACCTGAGGAGAAAAACAACCCACTGCATTCCATCCCAACCCCAGCTGAAACCATAGAGTAACTGGGGAAATGAGCAAGAGTGCTGCTTTCTTGATGAAACTGATATCAGCACAAGGGTGAAGGAGAAGACCCAGAGGTTACTTGACTCTTACCAAATCAGGGGTCCAGGAACACAGAGGCTCCCAAGAGCCCATCACTGAAGTAGACCTAAAATGAATCCTACATGGCTCAGGGAAATTCACAGAAGAGAGGGCGAAAAGATTGTTAGAGCCACAAGTTGGGACATTATGCACAGAGACTTTGCTTCTTCCCTATAACTAATGGCTACCTCCACAATGCATGAACCACAATCCCCATGGGGTTAACCATCTCCAGCATCTCTAATGAAGAATGTCCCTTCGGGGAGGGGTAGCAGGATAGGGATGAAGGTAAGGATGGTACCAACACATGCTGTTTACATACTTAGTATGTCCATATCTAATAA
The DNA here is from genome assembly GCF_020740685.1 of Jaculus jaculus. Classification (NCBI taxonomy): domain Eukaryota; kingdom Metazoa; phylum Chordata; class Mammalia; order Rodentia; family Dipodidae; genus Jaculus; species Jaculus jaculus. The sequence continues at coordinate 26,892,242 of NC_059125.1, forward strand.
AAAAAATGAATAAGAAAAAATGGTGTTAGGCAGCCAGTGATCAGGAATACCATCACAAGATCAAAATCCTTTGGAATGGATTTAGCTTCTTAGGTTACATGGAAAGATGAAAATATTCATGGGAAAGTGGATAGGGCTGGGGCATAAAGGCAAGAGTTAGGCGGGAGTTATAATCATGATATGTTGTATATATGCATGGAAGTTATCAATAAAAATTTTAAAAGATGATATCTAACCTAAAAGATATAAAAACCATCCCTCTAAGTATTAAACATCAATGTATAATAAACCAATATTTCATGTAAAAATATAAGGTGATCGAAATATATATATAATATGTAATATATATAATATATAATATATATAATATATATTATATATATATTATTTATTTATTATATATACACACATATGTGTGATTGATTTGTTACATATCTATTTTGAAAATATAAGCTTTAAGCCTACTACTTTGGAATATATTTAAGCAACAGTCCATTGTGAAAGTCCTATTAGATTAGAAAATTTTTTGGAGGCAGAATTTCACTCTCACTCAGGCTGACCTAAATCTCACTCTGAATCCCAGTCTTACTGGGATTAAAGGCATGAGCCACCACACCCAGCTCAGAGTAAAATTTTTAATTACCTTTTATCTTACAAATATCCTAGTTCTATTGAATGATGTAAGGTAAGGCCAATATAATTGTCTGATTCCAAATATAATAGTACTTTAGGCTTTTCTCTAAACATATTTGACCATTCTTTGATTCCTGTGATTCCATTCCAGGGCTTTTGCACTTGTTTTACAAATGATATAGAACATTCTATGTCCTCATCTCTCATCATTCAGGCCGCAGCTTAAAATTTCCCCCTTATGAAAGACCATCTACATGTATTCTGTATTAAGTAATCCTATTGTGTTTTCCATTAAACCTCAATATCATTACTCATTTTCTTTCATAATACAAAAGTTACATTCATCTATTTTTACCTCTTGACATTTCAATGTATGTAATTCAGAAACAAAAGACCTTTTGTAATGTTCATCCCATGCATAGTAAGCACTTAATATATATTTGCTATAAAATGATTTTTAAGTATTTATCTGAACTTTCTAATTTGTACAGTAATATACATATGTATGGGGTACCATGTGATAGTTCAATGCATATATATGTAGTATCTAAACAATGTTAAATACTAATATAAACATGGAAGTGAAGAAGCTTTAACATACTGGTTTCATTTACTATAAATATATACCCAGTGGTAGGATTACTACCTTATATATAGTAACTATTTTTGGAGACAGAGTCTCACTGTTTACTTGTATTTCTGTCCTTGATGTCATTATGTAGCTAAGATTGGTTTCAAATTCATGAACCTCCAGTTTCAGCCCCATAAATGTTGGGTTTATTAACATGTGCCATCATATCTGGCTCAACTTTTTCATGTTTTGAGTAATCTCCATACTGTTTCCACAGCTCTATTAATTTGTTATTCCCACTAACCATGTATAAGAGGCTTTTAAATTATATTTATATGTATACATATATATGTATTAGTATTTTATATATATATATATATGTATATATATATATATATACACACATACTAAAATGACAGGAAACATGCAAAAATACACAAATGAGGCTACATTAAACTGGTCAGTCAATAGGGAGAAGAGATGCTCTGCAGAATAGTAGAAAAAATGGCAAACTACATATTTCAGCATAAATTAATATCCAGAATATATAAAGAACTCAACTCAACAGGAAATCATCATAAATAATCCAATTTAAAAGTGGGCAACAAATTTAATAGGTACTTCTCAAAATAATATGCTCATATGACCAAAATGTTTTACATCACTAATCAACATAGACATTCAAATCAAAAATTCAGTGAAATATCACCACACTATATCTAGCTATAATGGCCATTATAAAAATAAATAATTGATTTTGGTTTTCTATTAAGTTGAGAAATGAACAATGTTCTATGAAAACATCATGGAGACACTTGGAATTCAAAATCAAATCTCATTTGCATGTCTTGTTGCTGTGGATTTCCCAATTTTTTAGAGGAAAGAGTTGAGACCAATTTTCAAGGACTTCATTAAGGGAATAATGTGACTGATAAAAGAAGAAACAGCAACACATAAGAAAATTAAGCAGGGTCTAGGAAGTATGAGCCATTCTTTCATTCTCCATATATGCACCCAGTAAGTGTAGGCAATAGGAAAATAACCATTATTTATTGAAGTGGAATTCATACTTAAATCTGAAAATATTATCAATTAGTTCTGTCACTTCCTCTTCTGCTATATTGGTATAAGTCATATTTAACAACTTCTTGCCAAGAAATTAACTAAATTGCAATGAACAATCAAAGATAATATTTATGTATTTATGGGCAAGTAAACAAAATTTACAATATATGATTCAATTTTGAATATAATACTATCTTTACAATTGGCAACTTTGAGGCTTTTTAATTTTTTAATTGACAAATAATGGTAGCACATATTTGTTGTTTTCATTAAGCATTAGCACTCTGATGTTAAAGGATATGTCAAGGGACTGGACAGGTAAGGACATTTGCTGCATAAGCAGCAGAATCTCAGTTCAATCACAGCATCCATATAAAAAGCTGGGCTACACATGCCTGTACTACTGGTGCTAAGGGAGCTCACAGACAGAAGAATCACTGTGAGTCTCTGTCAAAGACATGAAGCTGAATAGTAAAGAGAAGAACACCTGATATCCTTCTCTATCTTCTACATATGTGTACACAGGGAGCATATGACTGGGCCCATACCAAGTACAATGTGCCTACACACACACACACACACACACAGATTTATGTCAAAGGAATACAAATTTTCTTCCATCTCTTTGACAGATAATTATCAATTTAACCCCAGGATGAAATTCATCAAGTTTTATTTATATTCACTCAAAGCAGTTGTCACTCCAAGTTATTTTGATATTCAGCAGCATTTGCTCATGTGTCTTTCCCACATTTGTCTGAAGAATTATAATATATTTCACTTTCAAAGTTTGACAAGCTGGTAACATTTTCTTAACCATTGTATATTTCAACAGACTTTAACCCAAACCAATTCTATTTGAGTCTTAACTTAAACTGTTTTATTGGTTTTGCTCCCGCAGATGCCTGAGATCTGTTCTTACAAACTAAGAAGGCAAAGAACTAAAAAAAAAAAAAAAAGGTGGAATAGTCTTAGTCTTTTTGTATGGAGTTAGAAGCAATAATTGAAATTTAAATGGGAAAAATCAATGTAAACTTTTTCTGAGAGCAAAGAAGTAAAATTTCCAAACAAATGGATGCTTCTCCAAAAAGATAATTAAAATATGAGAAACTACTAAGTGGTTTGGGACATAATCATGAATCATTCTACTCAGATCTTACCACATACTGCACACTTGCCAAGTCACTACTGTATCCTCAGAAGTTTTCTTCTTTGCAATCTTTTTTAAAACATTATTATTTATTTATTTGAGATAAAGAGAGATAGAGAAAATGGCATGTCAGGGCCACCAGCCACAGATGCATGTACCACCTTGGGCATCTAGCTTATATGGGTCCTGGGGAATTTAGCTGTGCAGGCAAGTGCCTTAAGTGCTAAGCCATCCGTCCAGCCTTTCTTTGCATTTTTTAATGATGAAATTTATACTGATGGTTCTATATTTGTTTAGCTGTACATATTTTATGTTTAAAATAGTACCACAAACCAAATATTTTCTTGAATAATCAAAGTACTGTTCAGTGTAATATGTGTAGAAAAAAATCCATGAAAATGATAGCAGTTTGTGCAAATTGGTGTTCATGGTCTTACCATTTTGGTTCTACAAATTGCCAGTGCTGTTGTTCCTACAAGGTGATACAAAATAATTATATCAAATGATACAATGTTTGTATCATCAACTCTTTTATCATTCAGATATATGTCATGGAAAGGTAACATGTGTGGATCATATCAATAGGTATACTTGTCCTCTAGATTATGTCAGGGCTTGGCTAATAAGAAGTACAAAAAGGCTGCTAAATCACTTGCCTATGAAGGCTATAGACCCATGGTCAACTTTCCAGGTCCCACGTAAGCCAGATGCACAAGGTGATGCAAGCGTGCTAGGTTGCATATGCGCACAAGGTGGCACATGCATCTAGTGTTCAATTACAGTGGCTGGGGGACCGGGAAAACCAATACCCCTCTCTCTCTTGCTCATTCTTGCTCTTTTTTTTTTAACATTATTTAAGACCTTTATTAACAGGTGCTTGCAGTTTGTGGACTTTTTTGTTTTTTAAATCAAGTTGTAATTTTTTTATTACAAATTAAAAATGAAGCTCTTAAAAATCTCAACTTGACCAGATATGAAACAATTTAAAAACCTTTAAAGGTATATTGAGAAAAAAAAAAAGGCTTTTTTTTAAAAAAAACAGGTTTGTCATTACCAAAAAGAGACATCTTTAGGTAAAAATAATAAAAACCCCATGCTGCATAGTCAATGCAGATAGTTCTAGTTTATCTGGTCAATGGGCAAAAAGCAAGCACTTAAGGTCTTCAGCTCCAATCTTTTGTTCATTTCTTACTGCTGGAATTTCATATTCATTCCTTCTTGTTGGATGACTAACCCGGATGATGGTAAAGATGGTAAGCCGGCATTGACTCAGCCCCGCCTTGCTCAGCCTCTGGAGTGACAAATTTTCAGCTGGTGGATCGGCTGCTTTTGTCTCTTTGCCATTTTGTAGGGTTCTCTGGGCGTCTGCGTCGGTAACTGAAGTTGCGGCGGTACCGACGTTGAGGTGGCTGCTGACCTTGGGTGTCATCTCCTTGATTTTCCTTGTCCTCTTCATTGCCATCCTCTCTGGGCTGTCTTTGGCGAGGAGGACCCCTGCGGAATCGTGGTCTATAACCCCGATACATATTCTGTCTCACTGGTCTACCTTGCTCTCCTGCACCCTGGTTGTCAGCACCCTCCATCACTTCTCCCTGTACAGGAGGGTTGGAATACTGTGCTCCGTGCCCATAGGGCCTCCTCATGTAGTAAGGTGGGAACCTTCGCCTGTGGTAGGGTCGGCGTTGTTGGGCCTGTCCTTCAGCAGCGCTCTCCATCCTTCATTCTTTCCCCTCTCTCACTATTCTGGTAATTCTGCTGGTAACTGCGTGGAGGACCCCTGCCACGTGCACAGCTTCTATACTGGTTGCGGTCTGCTGCATATTTACTGCCTTTAACTGGACCTCCACCAGGGCCTGTAACATTTGCTGCCTCCGCACCCTTTTCTTCTTCCACATCAGACTGCAGTCTCTCCATCTCCCGCACTGCGAAGGTGCTTCCTGGGGTTACTCTTCTTTATGGCAGTCTGGTGTAGGCACACATCTTCCTTGGTGTCATTCCTGTGGATGAAACCATATCCATTCCTTACATTGAACCATTTTACTGTTCCCAAAACCTTCCTTGCGATGACCTTCTTGTCCCTGCGGGCAGGCGCCTCCGAAGTGAGGCCACCGGGCCGCCGCTCCCTCAGCCGCTGCCCGTGGTGCCCGGCTTGGTGTCCGCGGCGCTGAGGGCGGGGCGGCGGCGGCGGGGGGGAGAGGGCGGCCTCGCTGCTCACAGTTGCGGTGATGGTGACTGGGGCCGGCTGCGGCAGCTGCGGCTCCTCCCAGGGTGTGATGGTAACTAGGCGGGTGGCAGCGGTGGGGCTGCTCAGGGCTCTCTGGGGTCCGCTCTCCTCTCCTGCTACCAATCGAACTCTCATTCTTGCTCTTATTCTCTTGCATAAAATAAAATGCCAGTCTGTTGGGCTTGCCTCAAAAAAAAAAAAAAAAAGTTCATGAAAGAAGTAATGTGGTGAGAAGAGAGTAGGATGAGTGTTTTTATGTTGTAGAGTCATTGTAGGGTTGCCAGGACAGAACTCTTGCCAGGTAACCCTATACATATTGCTATCTATGCCTCTGAGTTTTGGAACCTACTTTATTTATTCACTCTCCCTTTGGAGTTCATCATAGGAGACAATACAATTTAGGATACTTAAACAACTTACTCTTATCTTCCCTATATGTTTGTTAACAATCCTTTATTAAACACTTCAAAAATTACACAATTTGAGTTTCCACTGGATTTTTCATGAGATTTTCAAAGTTCAAATGCCTGTCTTTAAAAGTTCTCCAGTTGGTACAAAGGATAAAGCATCATGGTTTAAGGGAATAATACAATCAAACATGACACAAGAATGACAAAATTTAAAAATGAACCATAATATTTGCATAAAATGTCACTAGACCAAGCCAAATTAAAGATTATTTAGGAGCTAAGCTGAGAAACCCAAGGAAATATGGAACCTCAAATGATGATGCAGACTTAGACAGAAGAGAAGAAGGAATAAAGAATCCAAGATGACAGATGATGTTGGAAAATATAAGAAAGAAGAAGAATATGATTTGAGAAGATAGCTAACAGGTTCATCTGTCTCCAGAACATCTAGTAGGAAGCAAATTTATGATTAAAATACTGCCATAAACCATCATATCTTCTTTAGATAATATATGAGTGAGTTACACTCACAAGGAACAAGGTGTCCCAGTGAAGATGCTGAATGCACATGCAGCTCCTGAAACAGCAACATTTAGCGATGGATACAGATGTCAGTTACCATAATATCCAAGAGAACATAATGAGACAGAAAATAATTTGTTCTGGAGTTTCTATTGTTTTAAAACAAAAAAAAATAGCCTCTGATCAAAAGTTTTTCTCAATTCTCATTCTATCTGACACAGTCTCAGTTTGAATGAAAAGTGTCATTCATGTAGTATCTATAAGCCTCTCTTACACCAATTTCCCAAAGGAAGTAGATACATACACTGAGGACCTATTTGCAACCATGGATAGTGGCTCTTGCATATAATCCCAGAACTCAGGAGGTTAAGGCAAGTGGGCCACTAATTTAAAGACAAGACGGGCTACATAATAATAGACCAACTTAGAATACATAGACCCTGTCTCAAAAGAGGAGGAGAGTAGAGGAGGGGAGATAAGAGGAAAGGAGAGGGAAGGAGAAGGGAGAAGTAAGAAGCAGAGAGAAGAGAAGGGGAGAGAAAGGATGGGGAGATAGAGGGGAAAGGGAGAAATGGGGAAAGGGGGTAAAGAAGGAGAAGGAGAGAGGGAGAGAGGGGGAAGGAAAGGAAAGGAAGGGAAGGAAAGGGAAGGGAAGGGACATGAAAAGGGAAGGGAAGGGAAGTGAAAAGGGAAGGGAAGGGAAAAAGGAAGGGAAGGGAAAAGGGAAAGGAAGGGAAGATTCATTCCCTCAATCATGGCAACTACTATGATAAGAGCATTACTTGGTGCTCCCATTATTTTTTTCTGGTTATTTGTTGAGGTAGGGTCTCACTCTAGCCCAGGCTGACCTGGAATTCACTATGTAGTCTCAGGGTGGCCTTGAACTCACTGCGATCCTCCTACCTCTGCCTCCCAAATGCTGGGATTAAAGGCATGCACCACCATGCCCAGTGCTCAGGTTCTTGAAGTTAGCCTATCACCTTGTTTTCACTTCCTAGGTCACTTGGCTTCCCTGAGGTTCCTTTGTCATATTACTAAAACGGAACTAGCCTTACCTGCATTTTTCACATGTTAAAATTTCTCAGAACAAGGTCATATCCATGAATGCACTAAGTAGGCCCAGTAAAAGGTTATTCAAGTGAGAAATGAGACCTAGAAGGATAAGATGGTGAGATGCCAAGATAAGCATACCTCCCTCACAAATTATTAGCAACATAGCATCACAATTTTTATTATAAATATTGTAGTGATATATTAAAGGAGTCAGATGACTTGAGCCTGTGGGTTATTCTCAGTTTGCACCAGTGTAACAATTTACATTAAAATACAATATTAGTTTTCAAGTATTGCCTCACAGTTCCTTTTATAGAAAATAAAATAATATGTGTGCAAAATCATTTCTGTCTTTTATTTCATATAGGTTTCTTGAGACAAGTCAATAATATAAAATGTATCAGTGCAGTTTGTCTTGCTTGCAGAGACACTGTCTATTGGGAGAAAAAAATCAATGTATCACATTACAACAATCCCTTTGGTCCACAATAAAAATGCAGAGGGATGGCTCTGATTGTGACCATCTTTCCAAAAGTAAATTCAGTTCCTGTATCTACACTGCACATAATTATGAGAACACAATTTATGATCTGATAAGAGAAATGACTGCAAGATGGATATGCTTCTCCCACTACATCAATTCATAGTGGAAAAGTCTATTCTGAAGTAAGTGAGAAGGAGGCACAGAAAATAAGCAAAGCAGAAAAATGAGGGCAGGATTAGAAAGTTGTCTAATAGAACAAATCTAAACATAATGCTCAAAAACAAGTGCTGAATTTACCTAGAAGTAACCAGTTAGCAACTAGTTTTGTCATCAATGAACTATTAACCAGAAGCAATGATGTGTGGTGTCATATAATAAAACTTAATGGAATGGCTTTTGTGCAAGGCTGAATCTTCAAATGGCAGCATCTATGCCATACATATCTGATGAGACATACTTTGCAGTGAGAAATTGGAAGCTGTTTTCTCAATAATATCACCTTTATGGCACTTTGTCAAGCTAACACTTAACTTAGAGCTTCTTTGTTTACAGTTTCTGTAGCAGCAATTATTATTTCATGCAAGAATTCTGGCTGTACATTTTATTACAGTAATGAAATAATAGGGAACTACTCTCTTTTAAAGGGGTTTACAGAAAGGACGTGTATAATATTGGCACAGGAGATAATGTCTTATCTTGCCTTACTGAAGTACAAACAAGGTCACAGATGACACTTTTTACTACCATGTTATGCCAGGTTATCCTATGTTTTATGTAGACATCTCTAGTAATCATTCCTATTTCAGAGCAATAAGATATAATTAATGCCATGTTTAAGTCAATTGCACAAGGTTACTACATCATTATTGAGTTTTGAAGTATCTTCAGGATTCTTGGGCTGAATTTCTGCTGAAGGATAGAGCTTCTTGTACTCTACAGTATCTGAGTAATATTATTCAAGAGATCAAAGGAAATGTATGAAGATTCTTTGAGACCTCAGAAGACCTTTGCCTTTGAGTGAGGAACAACACACACTGAGAAGGAGTTCAAAATAGTTTCTCTGGCTCCATAGTGGTCCACTCAGACTGTTTTTCCCAACCACTTGAGCAGGTTATCTGATTATAGTACTATTTTCTTCATCCATGTTAATATTTTAACCAACCAAAAGTCAGAATATGGAAACTGAAACATTTTCCTCTTTGCATGATATTTAAGATAGCAGTTACAAGTAGATTCTGGAACTAGATTGAAATCTTCTATGATATTTAGTCAGTAAATGTTGAAATTTAAATGAAAAAAAAAGTCTCATAGGCTTGTGTGATTGAGCACTTGGTCCCATACTAGTGGCTCTGTTTTCAAGTTTATGCAATGTTTGGGAGTGCCCTCACTGTAAGAAACTAAGCTACTCAGCAGCAAACAACTTGACATGATGCTCACACAAGTGAAATAGTGGCACATAACCACAGCCATGGTGGGCAACCAGCTGCTCTTGATTTGGCTAATGCATCAGCTCAGAGGAATGGAACCCATACCTGCAGCTGAGAAACAAGTCATAACCATATCCAAAAACAAGCCTGCTCTCCATTTTCAAGCTCTCACCAATCATGGGCTATAAGAGGGCCTGAACCTATTAAATTCTCTCTAAAATAATAATAGTTTTCCCATTAAACTGGCACTAACTTCACTCCCTATTGAAGAACTTGCTTCTGTTTTTCAGATGGACACAGAACTTGAGGAGAGTATCAGCCCATCACACTTCACCAGGGCCCCATCTGAAACCATAGAGTAATTGAGGAAATGTGCAGGAGTGCTGTTTTCGTGGTGAACCTGGTACCAGCACAAAGGTGGAGAGAGACACAGAGAACACTCAATTCCTACCAAGCCAGAGATCCAAAGACACAGAGGTTGCCAAGACACCAGCACAGAAGTAGACCCAAAATGAAGCCAACATGGTTCATGGAAATTTGCAGAAGAGGGAGCAGAAAGATTGTTAATGCCACAAGTTGGGACATTATGAACAGAGACATTGCCTCCTCCCCATAACTGATGGCTAACCCCATGATGCATGACCCACATTCCCCAATGAGGAGAGTCCCTTCAGAAAGGGGAGGACAGGGAGGAATCTAACGATAGTACCAACACAGCTGTATACACACACTGTGTACATAACTAATAAAAATGGCAAAAAAAAAGAAAAGTAAAGAAAAAAAAATTGGAACACTTGGTGTAGGCCTTGAAATTTTATAGCCTGGTCCAACTTACTGTCTGCTCTCTGCTTCCTGACTCTAGACATAACCTGTTTCATGTTCCTGATGCAATGCCTTCCCTGTCAAGATGTAACACATTCCTTCTTAAATTACATACTAAGGTAAACCCTTCCTCCCTTCACTTGCTTCTTGTCAGATATTTTGTCACAGCAACAATAAAAGTAACTAATATAATACCCTTAAAAAGTTAAATTCTCAGGCTGGAGAGATGGCTTAGCGGTTAAGCGCTTGCCTGTGAAGCCTAAGGACCCCGGTTCGAGGCTCGGTTCCCAGGACCCGCATTAGCCAGATGCACAAGGGGGCGCACGCATCTGGAGTTTGTTTGCAGAGGCTGGAAGCCCTGGCGCACCCATTCTCTCTCTCTCCCTCTATCTGTCTTTCTCTCTGTGTCTGTCGCTCTCAAATAAATAAATTAAAAAAAAAAGCTTTTGATGAGAAGATGGTACAATAAAATATGATTTTCTATTTCTCACTGTGCAAACTTCAAAACAATTTTTAAAATTCATTTACATAAGCCCAGGATAGAGCAATCACTCAAAGGTTTAGTTTACAAAAAATAATAGAAAAAATAGTAAATTTTGGACTTAAATTAAGAGGAATGCAAAAAAAATCAAATCTTTCTTTTCTGGCTCTTGATTTTATAAGAATCTTGAAAGGCTGAATTAAAATTCCTATACTTACAACAATGATGACTATGGCTATGGGTAGGAGGGAGGCAGGTTAATGGAGGAGACTAACCAATTCTATAGGAAAGTACAGAATCCTTTTGATAGCCAACACCAAAAAAAATCAACAAATTGGAGAAATAAAACAACTATCTTCTCCCATTGCTACCAGACAGTAAAATAACAGCTAGAGAGTTTTGATGAGGGAAATGAAGTCTAATAATATTATATCCCTATGTTTGCATCAACCTCCTTTAGGTTGATGTCCTAATTTCATTCTTCTGCTTGTAAGTGTCCAGTTTTCTCAATAGCACTTGCTGAAGAGAATACCTTTTCCCCAATGTGTACTCTCAGTACAAAATTGAAAATCAGTTTACTCTATATGAGTGCATTGATTTCTGAGCTACATATGGTCTATATGTCTGTCTATTTGCCTAAACATGCTGTTTTGTTTATTGTAGTTTTATAATATATGTTTTTGAAGTTATATGGTAAGACATTAATTTGATTTATTGTCATTTTGGGGATCCATGTCTATTTTAGTACTTTTTGCTATTTCTCTGAAAAACAGTATCTCTTATCCAGTGCACATATTAATGCAACTGGGTCAATATCTTAATTTAAAACCAGAAACCCTGAAACTACCAGAGGAAAACAGTTATTTCACTGAAAGTTGTAGGTATACTTAAGAATTTTCTAAAAAGGACTCCAATATAACAGGAAATAGTCCTAAGAGTCAACAAATTGAACTATGTAAAATTTAAAAATTTTTGCAGAACAAAATAAACTATAAGCAGAGTGAACTGAAAGCCTACAAAATGGGAGAAAATATTCACCAGGTACACTTCAGACAAGGGTTTGATATCAATAACACAGAGAAATAGAAAAAATATATAGAGAGAAGCCAAAAGTAAACACCACAAACCAAAATTTCAATGAATGAATGAGATAATGAAATGAACATTTTTCAAGAGGAAAAAACAACCAGGTGTGGTGGTACATGCCTTTAATCTCAGCACTCGGGATATAGTGAGACCCTACCTTGAAAAAAAAAGACAAGCTTCTGTCAAAGCACTTGATAACCCCACCTAAGGTAAAAGGTAATGCCCTATTCCTAAGATACCACATGCTGCTAACACAGAACACCAAGTGACCCAGCTGGAAACCAGAAGGGAAGCCAGTTCTCAGATGGTTATCCCACTTAGTGCTGGAAAGCCCTGCATGAACTACTGGGTGAAAGTGTCCAACAACATTGTGAGCAAGCAGGGGTAGCAGCTACTAAAAAGTAACCAGCCTGACAAGAAGTACACACCAGTGCAATGATGGCACATAGCCTTGGTGAGTAATCAATAGCTTTCTGATTAGCTAAGAGACATGCTCAGTGGAAAATAAGCAAAGTTTAGAACTGGGAACCAGGTTAGAATCCTGTGGAGACCAAGATTATAGTCTCCAATGACAAGCTCCCACAAATCGTTGGCCAAAAGAGGGGCTATATCCATCAAAACCTCTCTAAATTAACAATGTTCATCCCATTTTAACATGCTGACTTCATTCTCCATTGGAGAATCTATTTTTTTCAGAAGATAGCAAGACCTGAGAATATGAGCCACCCCTTGCCCTTCAGCCAAGGCTCAGGTGAAACTACAGAGGATTTGGTTAGATGAAGAAGAGTGCTGCTTCCATGGCAAGCCTGACAATAAGTGCCAGGGTTAAGAGACAGATGATAAGGATACTCAACACATACCAAGCAAAAATATAAAGGCTCCTGAAAGCTTTATATTGAAGTAGACTTAAAACTCACCACAGCTCAGGGAATATTTTGGAAGAGGGGGCAGAAAGTTTGTAAGAGCACTAAGTCAAGAAGATATACCCAGAGACATCCCCCACTCCCACAATGACTAACTTCTGCTCTCAAAGTGCACAACCCACAACTCCATGGGGAATATCAGCAACCCCACTGGGGTGAGCCTTAGCAGATTGGGGCCAGGGAGGAGGGAAATGATGATACCAGCACATGATGTGTCCATACAAAACATACACTTAATAAAATTTTTTTTAGATAATTGGTCTTTCTCCATCAGCACATCATTAGATCTTTTCATTATAGTCTATCAATAGACTTTACTTTATTATTAGTGAAATTCATAACACTTCAAACTGATGCTGCTTAAAGAACATTATCCCATTTTACTCTCACAACAGCCACAATTATGCATGTAGTCTAATTGGCTCAATTTTACAGATGAAGTAACCATATCATAATAAGTACCTCATCCAAGTAGCTTACAAGACAGAAACAACGCAGCAGAACTTGAAGATAAATTCAGGTCTTACCCATAAACAAAACTATACCTATATGGCAAAGAATTAAGTTTGTTCTGTCAATTTCAAGGATTATATCCAGTGCTTGTCAGACATTTCTTCTTTCTCAGATGGCTTCTATGTTAGGAATCTAGTACTTCTAAATCTTAGTAAATGGGCTGGAGAGATGGCTTAGAAATTAAGGCGCTTGCCTGTGAAGCCTAAGTACTGGTCGAATCCTCCAGATCCCACTTTTGGCCTGACGCCATGATTCCAGTGTGCAATGCCAAGTGTGTCCACAGGGAGGCACACGCATCTGACGTGTGTTCACAGTGACTGAAAGGCCCTGATGCTCCCATTCTCTCTCTCTCTCTCTCTCAAGATAAAATAATAAAAATTAGCAAATAAAAAAAATCAGTGCATGTATTAAAAAGCATTTACAATCAGGTTTGGAATAGAAATGAATATCCAAGGTAAATTGCAAACTATTTCCAAATATGGCTGCTTGTAAGAAATGATAATATGATGGACACTTAGGAAGACCTGACTGATTTTTAGAAAAAAAAAATCACTATTTTAAGGAGAAATTCCATGGTTAAAAAATAAAAATTAATTCAAGACACAGTTAATATAACATGCATGTAAAAGAAAGAAAAATAAATCCCATCTAAATGTGTATCTCTACTTTCCTTTGAAGTGAATACGTGAATAGATATTTTTAATAATGTATGTTGTTAAATACATTTCATTGTCTTAACGATCTGACATATTTGTTATGGGTTGACTTTATAACTTCTATTTTCAAATATAACCTGTATGCAGATCTGTTATCTTAACACATTTAAAGGGAAGTATGTCCTTATTTTTATTGCTTGGCAGCAATGTTATTCTGAAGGTTTCAGTGTCCTTTAGCCAAAACAATGTGTGAGCTATCTGTTTTCCTGAGTCATCTATGATTAGAAATTAATTTGAATTTTCTGACCTCTATCAAGAGGACAATTCTTTCAATGCTGTTACTATTCTCAAGTTAGATGCTATGAGCTGAAAAAAAATATTTAATTCACAATCCTAGACTTTGGTACAAAAAATCATGTCGATCATAATTCGTAGGAATTGTGTGATATCCACATTAAAAGAAAGGCATCCATATTGGTAGCTAAACAAAAATGCCAAGACAAGTAAATAAGACAACGAAAGAAAAATGGCATGTTTTTCCTTCCCTTCTCCCTTTTAAGAATGAGCAATGCTGTTGTCTCAGCTGCTATGGGTCTGTCTGGGTGGAGAGATTGCTGTCGAAATTTGCAATGACTTTAAATGGAGTAGGCATTAAGCAACAAGGTTCTTCAAAAAACAGGGCATGATCTTTGTGCTCTTGGGAGAACACAGGCAGAACCTTATAATCGCTGACTAATTACCCCAAGTAAAGTAATTTGTTTTATCTGTCTGCCATTTAGTTCATGCAAAGTGAGGGGGAACTATTATAGGATTTTGCTCAAACTAATTACTACTATTTTATCATGAAGACTGTTCAAGCATAATCCTCTTCCCTTGGCTTACTTTCTCCTTGAATTTAATGTCTTATGGTAAGCCCAGAAGTAGTTTAAACATCCTAAACTATAATAGATACTCATTATTTTTGGCCTCCCACTATAATAATGTACAATGAGACCTTGGTATTCTTAAGTCAACAGCTGCTAATAAGCATTATATATGGCTTCTCTCAGTAGAGGGTAATGGAATGGGTAGTTGGCCAATATCAAAAGGAATAATGTTAGAATTTTATAATGGCAGAGCATTCATAAATGCCATAGTTACATAGCACCACTTAAGACTGACAGAGAGCTCTTAGAAACCCAATTTCACAGAATCTCCTATTATAGTGTGGGGTTAAGTATGTTAGATTATATTAGATCATCTTTCAGAATATATTCACTCTTTACATTTCTGCATGCAATAGAAAGTACTTCCTCGCCCCACTAATACTAAACTTGTGACCAATAGAATGTTAGCAGACATAATTACAGCAAATATTTGAATATGCTTATATAGCTGTACCTTTGCCTTCACCATGAGAAGAGCATGTTCCAAAAAGTAGTCTCAGAACCTAACATACCCTTGAGCCTAGAGGTAATCCCAGTGGAGTCCACTTCATCCTCCTGACATATTAGTATGAACCAAAATAAACAAGTATTCTTGTAAGCTTTGAAAATAATGTGGCTATTTTGTGGAGAAACTTAAGTAGTACTCCAAATATCGCAAGTCCTACATTTTAAAGGATGAGAATATGACTCAAAGTAAAATAACATGTCCAGAGTTTCCCAGAAATTCAGTATCAAAGCTGTAGTTATGTATATGAAATGATATTTATCGTGCTATGTGTGATGTGCATTTGATCTGATAAGAGAGAGATCTCATCATCTGTTACTTGATAAGGTATAGTATAAAGCATATCTTTCCTTTTGTCTTATGTAGTCAAGATGAGTTCTAAACACTGATGGCTTTGAGAATGGATACTGACAGTCTCAGTCACAATATTAATGAGATATATTGGCTAACAGAAAGCCTAAGGTTTATATCCTTTGTTGAGACCATTAAGATGAAATCCAGCTCTGGCTGTATTCACGCATTTGAATGGCTTGTGTGGTTTCCTTGATTGAAATGACTGCTCTGTTTAGTTGAATGAATGGCACTGCTAAAAGGTACTCTGTCAAATATTGATAGCTAATTAGATGAATTTTATAATAGTCAACTGCACTCACACACAGAAATGAGGGGCTATTAAAGATCTTGACAAGAAAATAAACTGAGCCCGAGAACCTTACTATTTATTCAAAGCTCATTTCTAAGTTTAGCACTCAAATAGGGAGATTTATTTTTACAAAATCAGTGAATGATAAAACCTAGAGTGTTTTAACAAGAATAAATCATCAGTAAGTTTACATCTATTATAGAATTTCTGGGATTCTTAACCAAACAGCTTTTTAGAATCTCTAGAGTTTCCTACTTGGTAATACTGTTATTATTTTTTTTAGGACCAGCTCAAGGAAGTTTCTCTCATGAAGAAATTCTCTAAGGAAAAACAAAATGAAACAAAATGGAAAATTATAATCTTTAGGCCTTGACAGATGATAATGTCCATATTGGGTAAAATTTGAGATACAAGCACAGATATTTTAAAAAAAAGATAAAGTTAAGCATAACATGTGGAACAAGCTGAGTGTGAGAGGGAATAAAGGAACACTGAAGAATTTCATTGATTTTAGTTAAATATTTTCTTAGTAAATCAGAAGATCAACACAGAACTACAGTTCTAAAATATCAGATAGGGATAAGGATGTTCAATGAGCAGGGAGGGCTGCCAACAACCTGAAGAAAGGAAAAGGAGTTGGTCGATGCTAAGACTAATTCCTTTCTAATCCCACACATTTTGAGTCATGGTAGCATATAAATATAGCTATTCTCTACTTTTTAGACTACACTTAAAAAGTAGTAATACCTACAAATATACTAAAGGACAAAGACACTGAGATGACTCATGTGGGTGCTGCTCCTTCCACATATCTGTGTGAGTTATTTTTTGCAAATGCACACTGGTCATTTGGCCAATTTGTTAAGTTCCTGTCAACATTCCCCTGTTTATGTTGTTTGATTTTCTAATGTGGACTTTATTACAATCTAACTTTCTCTGAAGAATGATCATAGGAATGATAACAATTATATTTAACAGAAGAAACAACAGTATTTACATTAGCTACCATATGTTGAATATTCATATACTCAACAGTATTTTACAGTCAAAGATTAAAAAAGCCCTTACTTTGAAGAGTTTATAGTCTAATACAAAACCTCTAACAGTGATAAGTTATTAAGCATTTAGTGTGCATCCACCATTGTTCTAAATGTATTTATGATTGATATGTAACTGCTTATTTTCACCACTAGAGTGTTTTCTAAATATTTTTATCTATTTATTTGAGAGAGAGAGAAAGAGACAGAAAATGGGTGCTCAGGGCCTCCAGGCACTGCAAATGAACTCCAGACACATGTGCCCCCTTGCGCATCTGGCTTATGTGGGTCCTGGGGAGTTGAACCTGGGTCTTTGGCTTTACAGCCAAACGCCTTAAAGGCCAAGCCATCTTTATATACAACCCTAGAGTGTTTTTTTTTTTTCAATTAAGAATTTACTTTGGGGATGGAGAGTTTGCTTAGTGGTTAAGGCTCTTGCCTGCATATGCCAAAGGACCCAGGTTCGACTCCCCAGGACCCACTTAAGCCAGATACACAAAGGGGCACAGGCATCTGGAATTTGTTTGCAGTGGCTGGAGGCCCTGGTGTGCCCATTCTCTCCCTCTCTCTCTCTCTCTCTCTCTCTCTCTCTCTCTCTCTCTCTCTCTCTCTCCCTCCCTCCCTCAAATAAATAAATAAACAATATTTTTTTAAAAAAAAAAAGGATTTACTTTGTATGGACATATGTGTTGGTACCACCATTTCCCTCCTCCCTGTCCCCAATCCCACCATAGTGGGATTTCTAGTACTCACCATGGAGTTGTGGGTTATGTGTTTTGAAAGCAGAAGCCTGTTTGGGGCCAGGAGGCTCTTCTGCATTTTCCCTCACAACCTGTGGCTCTTACAATCTTTCCATCTGCCTTCCACAAAATTCCTTGAGTCATGGTGGTTGTGTTTTAAGTCTTTTTCAGTGTTAAGCTCTTAGTATGTGTTGAGTATCCTCAAAGTCTGTCTCCATAACCCTGGTGCAGATTGTCAGGCTCACAATGAAAACATTACTCGTTCATCTCACCAAATCCCCTTGGATTCACCTGGACCTTGGCTGAAATCTGAGGGGTGTTTTATCTCCTTGGGTCTTATTACCTTCAGAAAAAAAAAAAAAAAGATTCTTCAACAGAGAACGAAGTCAGCATAGGTTAAATGGAATAAGCATTGTTAATTTAAAGAGTGATAAGCATATTTTAGTGAGGTTTTATGGATATAGCCTCTCTTTTGGTCAAAGATTTGTGGAGACCATAATCTTGGTCTCTATGGGATTCTGACCTGGTTCCCAGTTCCAGCTATGAGTTCCTTTCCACTGAGTGGATCTATTAGCCAATCAGAAAGCCACTGGTTACACACCAAGGCTGTGTGCCATCATTGAACAGGTGTGTTCATCTTGTCAGGTTGGTTGCTTTTGAGTAACGGTAGTTCCTGCTTTATCAAAACATTGTTGGCCATTTTCTGCTGGTGGCTCATGTAGTGCTGTCCAGCATTAAATAGGCTAAACATCTGGGAACTGGTTCCCTTCCAGATTCCAGCAGGATGTCTTGGTATTCTGTGTCAGCAGCATATTGTGTCTTCAGCAATATGGTTTTACTTTTTTTTTTTTTTACCTTAGGCAGTGTTTATTTTGGGGAGAGGTTCTCATTGTGTAGTCCATGGTGACCTTGAATTCATGATCATTCTGCCTCAAATTCCTGAATGCTCAGAAACTCTATGCCACAGTACTGTTTGTAATTTCATAAACGCATTATGTTTTCTGAGACCATCAATGGTCTCATATCTTGTTTAAGCTGACTTTATATCTCATAGGAGATTATCATTTTCATGTATAAAGGTTAGATGAGGCCCTGAGAGTGGGGCTTTAACAATGTGAAATTGGTATCTATGGTGGTTTGAATGTGAATGTTTGTGCCACACAGGGATTTTTGAGTAAGATTTAGCTTGCAACTTAAGTCTCAGCAGGTAGAGCCCTTTGGGGGAGCAGGTGTAATGGGGGCAGATCTTGTAATCCAGCCCTATGAGGTACAGAGAGCCAGTTTTGAGCTCTGGCTATTCTATTTTCTGGCTGCTTGGTAGTGTCTCTCTGCTATGGATCTAATGCACTGTGCCAGCTTCTTCCACTATGCTGAAGCTTCTCTGGACTCTGTAAGCCTGGAATAAACCCTTTCTCCCATAACCTCCTTTTGTTGGGGTATTTGTCCCAGCAATGATAAAGTAACTGCAACCATATCCTTAATAAGATGAGAGACAGAGTTGGAATGTCTCTCTATATATGCAAACAAGAGGTCATATGGGCACACATTTAGAAGGCCGCCATCAATAAACAAGGATAAAGAGCCCACACCAGGAACTGAAAGCAATGAAACCTTGTTCATACACTTTTAACTTCCAAAACTATGTGAAATTAAAATTTTGTTGCCTAAGTGACATGTTCTCAGGTGTTTGGTTATGACAGCTATAGTAAACTAACATATACAAATCTTTTACAAGTGGTACTTTGGGCATATCTCTTTTTTGTCAATGATCTATATTTTCCTCATACCTCTGTCTTGCATGACATTGCATGACTATAATACTGTTTGAATTATTACAGCCTTTATCTATCTGTCATTTATCTATCATTGCAGGTTTCCCACAATGTCAGAACTTCTAAAATTAAATACCCTTAAATATACTTTTGTCATAATGAACAAAAGAAAGATGCATTGTTCACTATGCCTAATTACACTTAATTCATGTCCAAGATTCTATTCACCCTATATTATCAAAATTATCTTTTTGGCCATTTTAAAATTCTTTCTGTGGGCTGGGGGGATGGCTCAGTGGAGAGAACTTATTGCACAAGCATGAGAACCTGACTTAGAACCCAAGCACCCACATGAAAAGCCAAGCATGGTCATGCATGTCTATAGCCCAGCACTAAGGGGAGCAGAGACAGAATTCTTGGGGCTCACTAGTTAACTATGGTAGCCTACTTCAATCTCTAATGAAATTTACTGCACATATCACAAATTATCCACTAACATATACTTGTTGAAATGAGCCCCGTATGCCTTTTTGTTTTTTTTTAATAATTTTTTTAATTTTTAATTTTTTTTTCAATTATTTATTTACTTATTTATTTGAGAGCAGCAGACACAGAGAGAACGACAGATAGAGGGAGAGAGAGAGAATGGGCACACCAGGGCCTCCAGCCTCTGCAAACAAACTCCAGATGCGTGCGCTCCCTTGTGCATCTGGCTAATGTGGGACCTGGGGAACCGAGCCTCGAACCGGGATCCTTAGGCTTCACAGGCAAGCGCTTAACCGCTAAGCCATCTCTCCAGCCCTTTTTAATAATTTTTATTGACAACTTCCATAAATATTGTCAAATATTTTAAATACACTAACAACCTTTAATTAGAAAACAAAATAGTAAATATATAGAATGAAGTTCACTTTTATTATAACAATAGCATCAGTAAAATACCTAACTTTAAGCTAGAAATAACTTCCCCCCAAATACAGGATTAAAACACAAATGAGTAATACAAAATTTCTGTAACAGATAGCATGCTTCATGGAAAGACTAAATATATGTCTCAACTACTTCTAAATTAAAATATATAATAAAACAAGTGTTAATCTGTTGCAGTCAGGTTCACATTGCTGGTAGAACTCATCTAACCAAGAGCAGCTTCTGGGGGAAAAAAAAGAGGTTTATTTTGGCTTAAAGGCTCAAGGAGGAAGCTCCATGATGGCAAGGAAAATGATGGCATGAGCAGAGAGTGTACATCACGTTCTGGCCAACATAAGGTGGATCATAACAGTAGGAAAGTGTACTGAACCCTGGCATGGGGAAACTGGCTATAATACCCATAGCCTGTCCCCAACAATATACCACCTCCAGGAGGCATTAATTCCCAAATCTCCATCAGTTGGGAACCTAGCATTTAGAAAACTTAAGTTTACGGGGGACATTTGAATCAAACCACCACATTCTGCCCCTGGCTCCCATAAACTGATATCCATACATGATGTAAAATACAATGCATACAGTCAAAATTTAAAAGTCTCCATAGTTTTTATCAATCCTAATGATGTTCAAACATCCCCATAATCCAAGATCTTTTAACTGAGCTATAATACCAAAAAACATCCCACCAAGAAAATATAATGGCACAGAATAAACATTCACACTGTAAAAGATGGCACTGGACATAGGAAAGAAACATTCAATAAATACAAGATTTAAACAGGGCAAAAATATTTCAAGTCCAACAACTCTAGCCAGTGACAAATCCTCAAGTCTAATAATTCTAACCAGCAACAAGACTCTGGAGTTCTAATTCTGTCCCTCCAGCTAGGTTACTCACAGTCCTGGAAAACTTCATCTGGGGCCAGCAGCTCTACTTGGCAGCCATTTATTGGTCCCAGCATCTCCACTGGGTCTCCACAGCAACCCAGGGTTCATCCTTATGGCCCCATGGGGTCTTCATGCAGGCATCCAACAAACCTGCTTCACAATGCCCATGGCCATTTCTAAAACACAAGACCAAGTTGGAAACACAATGACCCTCTCTTTCCTGCATTTCTTGTACTCCACACTACCAGGTAGGGGGCCAATTTGTTAGTCTGGTGGGGGGGGGGGGAAAAAGCAGACTTTCAAGAACAAGACTCTCTTTCAGCACTCAGGCCCCTTTAAAAGAGTATGCATTCTTCCTGTTGCCCTAGCACAAGTCAGCTGGGCCAATCTCAAAGGTTATAATCTCTCAATTGCAGCTGAATGAGCAGCAGTTCACGCAAAGATTTTTCTTTCTGTGCCATATTCCTCTGCTCACACCAATTCATTTCTATGCAAAGCAACCCTGCACAACTTCTCAGGACATGGGTATAATAGCAAGTTTCTCACACAAACTGCTAGCCCAGTCCATGCAAAGCTCTTTCACACCCTCATAAACCAAACCTCACAGTCCATAGTTCTTACTGCACTCAGGTCATTCAACTCTGACCAGAATAGTCCATCAAGCTGTACTTACAGCACTGCAAGGCATCTCTTGGACCAAGGTTTCAAATCCTTCCACATTCCTCTTGAAAATCAGCTCCAAAAGGCCAAAACCACACAGTCAGGTGTCTAGCAGCAATTCCACTCCTCAGTACCACTTTACTGTTGCAGTCAGGTTCGCATTGCTGGTAGAAATCACCCAACCAAGAGCAGCTTGTGGGGAAAAAAAGACATTTATTTTGGCTTACAGGCTCGAGGGGGAAGCTCCACAATGGCAGGGAAAAAATGACGACATGAGCAGAGAGTGGACATCACCCCCTGGCTAACATAAGGTGGACAATAGGAACAGGAGAGTGTGCCAAACACTGACATGGGGAAACTGGGTATAAAGCCCATAAGCCCACCCCCAACAATAATACATCACCTCCAGGAAGCATTAATTCCCAAATCTCCATCAGCTGGGAACCTAGCATTCAGAACACCTAAGTTTATGGGGGCACATGAATCAAACCACCACATAATCCTAGAATGATTTTACTCTTAACAACTTTTTTCAAACATAAAACAGATCATAACAGCTACTAAAATTTGGGTAAAAGATATATACAAGCAAACTGGCTATATTAAATATTAAAAGAACAGCTATGATACTTAATCCAATTTTGGATTGGCAAAATAGATAATCATGTAAGCATATAATATAACTTATGAAAATAACTATATGAAAGATTTTGTGGAGGTGAATGCAGGAAAACTAGAAGTTAAAGGACAGTCTAGGCTACATAAAACTGCATTTTCAAAGAAAAGCAAAATCAACGTTCCCTTATGAAAACATGACAAGTCAGTGGAAATGACAGATATAATTATAAGGAACATTAGCAACTGAAAATGAATAAATTCATAATATTAAATTATATGTGAGCTACAGAATTAACTGCAATAATTAAACAAAAAATAGCATGAGCCTAGCATGATGGTACATATAAACTCAGAACTCAGGATGCTAAAATGGGATGATTGTAAGTTCAAGGTTAGCTTGGACTACACAGAAAGTTTCAGTCAAGTGTAAGCGACACTTAAAAAGAAAGGAAGCAAGTCAGTGTGAGAGAGACAGAGAGAGATACAGAGACAAATATTAGTGGAGTGGCATAAGCCTGTATTCCCATATATTCAAGTTTAGCCTTAGATAAAGTTTGATCACAGGCGCCAAAATAAAGGGGACAAAAGAGAGAGGGGGATATATCTTAGTTGTAGTGTGGTTGCCTGGAATGCATGAGGTCCCACAAATTAAACAAAAAGATAAAAATAGGTAAATAAATGGGAGCTGAAAAATAGTTCAGTGAGTAAACCCTTACCATGCAAGCATGAGAACTTGAGTTTAGATTCCCACATAAATGAGGGATGAGAGTGGTAACCTGTCTCTAATTGCAGCACTAAGAAGCCAGAGTCAAGGGAAGTCCAGGGCAAGTTGGGTACCAAGATTAATGAAAATAATGAGCTCTGGGTTAAATTGAGAGATCATGTTTAAATAAATAAGTGATTGAGGAAAATAGCTGATGAGAAACTCTGTCCTCATCCTGCACATGAGAACATGTACCCATACACATACAAACATTTATGCACATATGAATATCACATAGATATACACACAAAAAATAAATATGTGCACTGCATGTGAAAAAGCAATTTGTAAGTATAAAAGCAATGAGACAAACATAATAAAGGTTTTGTTTGCACAAAACTTTAAAAAACATATTTAATGTATTAGGACCAAATTTAAAGGCAAAAATTAAAACCAAATAAAAGGTAATTATTTTAATCAACTATGGTAAAAGAAGGGCAATGAGAAAGTCAAACCAAGAAATGAAAATGGAATTCACTAAAGAGAGAGACACTGAAGAAAAACATACTGGAATTAAAAATTAAATAACTCAAAAGGCTCCCAAGAAAATCTCACCAAAAAAATAGATAATGTGGAGGACAGAATATCAAGGTCTGAGGCCAAGTCAGAGGAAATAGGGAGAAAAAAAAAATCAATGACAAGTTAAAAAATACAAACATAACATGAGGGAAATATGGAAAACCTTATGAAGATCAAACAGATGAAACATGGACATTCAAAAAGGTGAAGAACTACAGGGCAAGGACAAGGAGAATGTTTTCAGTAAGTTTATAGAAGAAAATTTTCTGAAATTTTCTTATGAAAGAGAGGCCCATCCAGGTACAGGTGGCACCCATAATACCAAATAGGACCAAAAAATAAATCCCTCATAGTACATTATACTTAAAACACTAAATACAGAGGTAGAGCACTAAAAATTATAAGAGATAAACATCTCACTACTTTAAAAAGTAAGCCCATCAGAATTACAACCAATTTTTCAATAGAAACTCTAAAATAATAATGGTTTAGAATAGGTACTTCAAATTTTGAAAGACCACAGCTGTGAACCCAAAAACTATGCCCAGCAAAATTAGCTGTCATAATAGAAGATGAAAGAAAAGCTTACCATGAATAAAGACAGCCTTATGAATATATAAGCAGTGAACAAGCCCTACATAAAATACTCCATAGCATACTCCATACCGAGGAAATGAACAAATATACTAAAGAGGCTACAAGAGGGAAAAGGCAATGATCAGAACTGTAAGATACATGAAAGCAAATGAAGATAAATTAAATACAAAACTCCACATAGTCTTCAACTTCACAGGAATTAACTGAACACATCTCATTTATAACTCAACATAAATGGGTTCAACTCTCCAATCAAAACAAATGCCTTATGTATTTACAAGGGTTCTAGGATCAAAACTCAAATCTTCATGTTTGTGCAGCACTCGCTGATCCATTCTGTAGCCATAACACTAGGCCTTCTATGCTGAGAACTCTACTTGTAGGAGGATTTGACAAAGAAAACTATACAGTGAAGATGGTGTTTAAGTTGAGAAGAATATAAACAAAGGATTGTTGAAATTAAAAAGAAAAAGAACACAAGTTAACAGGCTGAATCCTTCCATCTTCTGTTTTAAATAAACCAATGTTAGCATGAAAGGAAGGCCACTATTAGGTTGAAAGGATAGTAAAACATAATACAAGCAACTGGAAGTATGATGCTAGCTGGTGTGACTATACTAATATCTGAAAAAATAGCCTTTAAGCCAAAAGCAATCAAAAGAGATAAAAAGGCCATTTGTACTCATCAACAATTCAACAAGAGGATTTCATAATCATAAGCATATATGAAACAAACACAGGTCTACCAAATTGTATAGAGCAAAATCTATTAGATATCATATCATGAATAAATCTCAACACAATAATAGTGGGTGACTTTAATACCCTACAATTATCAATAGATAGATCATCAAAATAGAAAATCCATGGTTTACAAAATACCACAGAACAAATGAACTTAACAGAGATCTATGGAATATTCAATACAAATTTTACTAGATACACCTTTTTTTCTGAAGCTTCTAGAAAAATTTGTTATAACAGATCATAACATCAGGACATAAATCAGGTCTGCACACTTATGAAAATTGACCTAACCCTTTGTATTATATATGAAATGCAATAAAACTAGAAATCAACAACAAAAACATAGAAAATACACCAACCAACTTCTATAGATTGAACACCAAATTGTTAAACAATGAATAGGTAATTGAAGAAATCAAGAAGGATATTAAAAAGAAATACTGGAAATGAAAACACATTGTACCAAAACTACTTATGAGTCACAATGTAGGCAGTCCTAAATGGGAAGTTTAGAGCTCTAAATGCCAACATTCTAAACTAGATATCAAATAAATAACTTAGCAACCCCTTTGAAGGCACTGGAAAAGCAAAAAGAATCCAAACCAAAAGTACAAGACAAAAAGAAATAATCAAGATCAGGACAAAATCAATGTATTAGAAATGAAGAAAACAATTTTTAAAAATGGATGGGATGAGGAACTTGTTCTTTAAAAAAAAATAAATGAGATTGATAAACCCATGGGCAAATTGGTTCAATGAAAAAAGACAGAAGTCTAATCATCAGGATTAGAGATTAAAACATAATGTCACAACATATGCCATTGAAATTGGAAGAATAACAATGACATATGTCAAAAACTTATATTCTACTACATTGGGAAATCTGGAAGAAATGGATTATTTTTGACTCATAAAATCTATCAAAGCTAACCCCAGAAGAGATAAAGTATCTGAATAGAGCAATACCATCTAACAAGACTAAATGAGTAAATGAAAGCCTTCCAACTGAGGGGGCAAGGGTAAGAGAGGGAGGGGAAGGAATAAAAACTAATGATGGTATAATTCAGTATCATAGAAACCTATCTTTTGATTAGCTAATTAAATGATACAACTCTCTTTAAAAAGACATAAATGATAATGATAACAGTTTGATTGATAGATAGATAGATGATAGATAGATAGATAGATAGATAGATAGATAGATAGATAGATAATAGATAGATGGATAGATAGATCAAAGATAGATAGAGCAGAAGTGCTCTGCAGAAGTGTTAAAAATTTTTAGCTTAAAACCATAGTCTACTGCTAGTGAATCCCAGTGCCAGACTGGGTTATCATCCACAGTGATCTTTTGGTCAGAGAGGCCTATCAGGTCCCCAAAATTATGCAAGCAATTGTCAAAGCACTTGGCTATCCAATAAACCTAAATGGTAAAACCATATTGACAAAGATACCCCACAGCCTATGGTCAAAGGACATTGACAGATGATGCTAGAACTAAGATGGAAGCCAATTTCCTCCCCAAAAGTACTATGTGAACTGCTAGGGGATAAACGTCACTAACAGCATGAATCAAGCAGTGGATCCTGAAATCTACATAAACAATCAACCAGGCTAGCTGTACAAACCAGTGCAATAGTGGCACATAAGTTAGGGGGTAATTAATTTCTCTCTGAATATGAGGCCTGATTAGTGGGAGAGGTAATTGATGCCTGCTACTGAGAACCAAGTCAGAAGCCTAGGGAATGGAAGGTCATAGAACCTAGAGGGAAGCTTCTACTGTTCTTGCCTAAAAGAAGAGTTATTCTCATCAAAAAAGTCTCCTCAATTTATGTTCATACCCTCTGAACCATGCTGTTCACTTATTAGAAAACCCGATTTTATACATGGCAACTCAGGAACTCCAAGATCTATCAGTACAAGAAAAGAAAACCAACTGCCTAGCACAAGACAAGCCATCACTATCTCATCTTCCAGGACCTTGAAAAATTACAGAGGTAAAGGCAGACTAAATAAGAGTGCTGCTCTCACAACCCAAGAACATCCTCCAGGGAGATGCTGGTAGACACTGAAGACACTCAATATTCATCAAAACTGAAAATTAGAGAATGTTTGTTAAGAGTTTGTTAAAGGAGACCTCTAACATGCCCTCCAAGGCTCAGGGAACACTGTGGAAGAGAGGGAAGAAAGCATATAAGAGCCATTGCCTGCCCCCATAGAGACTGGTGCATTTGTGTCCCCATATAATTGCCCTTAAGCCCTCTGAAGAGGGCCACAGTTTAATGGGGGAAGGGAGAAGGGCATATGATACTATTACCAATGGGAATACAACCAAAGAACAATATATTCATATATTAAAATTCTAAATTAAAAAAATGTATCCAGTCCTAAATAACCTGTGTTCAAAATTAACATAATTGGATTTGGTATTGAGAATAGAGTAAAATTTAAGTCATCACTAAAACTTTCTGTGTTCCTTTGTCAATACAATAAACAGAACAAGTATGCCCCATTGTGATAAGTATCTCAATCCATTAAGGGTTACAGAAAATTAAACAAGCAAGAATTTTAGAGTGTAATAAGTGCTGCAATGGATGCAATAGACAGTAACAATAAACATAAGGACTGTTTATCTCAGACATGAGTGGTCAAAAATTTTTTTCTGAAAAAATATATACCTTTTATGTTTTTATTTTAGAGAGAGAGGAGAAACAATTGGCATGCCAGGGCCTCAGCCACTACAATTCAACACCACAGGCTTGTGCCACCTAGTGGGCATGTGAAACCTTGCACTTGCCTCACCTTCGTGCATCTGGCTTATGTGGAATCTGGAGAGTCGAACATAGATCCTTAGGGTTTGCAGGCAGTGTTGTAACCACTAAGCAATCTCTCTAGCCCTTGAAAATATAGACCTTTAAGATGAGATGTACAAGAGTATAATCTATAACATATGTGTATGAATTGTATTGTTGTTGTAAAATTCCTGAAAAAGAAACTTAAAGGGGGAAATATTTATGTTATATCTTTGACATGTTATGGTCTATGGTTTCTTGACTTCCTGTGCCCATGTGTGGTGAGGCACAACATCATGGCAGGAACAATATAAGTGGAACCACATGTCTCACCTTTTAATGAAGAGAGACAGAGAGAGAGAACATGCTCAAGAATCAGACTGTTTGTCAGATGTGCTATTCAAAGAAATCCCCAGTGACTTACTTCCCTTAACCAGATTGCACCTCCTAAAAGCCTGCTCAATATGATTTAGTCAATGGATCCATATGGTCCAATTACCTCTCCTTAGAGCCACCAGGTAGGGGCCAATCCCTTAACATCTGATCCTTGGGGGCATTTCATATTCAAAGTACAACATAGAATGAATGTTAACCAATTATTAGGAATGAGAAAAAGTTATTAGCAGAGAGGAAAATAATGTGGTTTAGAAGCAATGGTATACACATTTTTGTTAAAGTATGAAGTATAGATGAGAAAAACAGATGGACGAGGTTAATTACGTCAAGAAGATTGAGATTTGTAGAGTAATAAAAATTACTTGTTCAGGAATTAAGCAAGTGATATGAACAGGTTTCCATAATTTTTTTTGTTTTTGTTTTTGCTTTTGTTTTTCGAGGTAGGGTCTCACTCTGGCTCAGGCTGACCTGGAATTCACTATGTAGTCTCAGGGTGGCCTCAAACTCACGGTGATCCTCCTACCTCTGCCTCCCAAGTGCTGGGATTAAAGGCGTGCGCCACCACGCCCAGCTCCATAATTTAAAAATAGAAGGAGTAGGGAGGGTCAGTGGATTCAGCTAGGAATTTTACACAGTAAGGTAAGATTGGTACCTAGACAGAACTATAAATGGTAAAAGATGGAGAAAGATCAAAAAAAAAATTTTACAGATATATAGGAATCAAATCTTAGGAAAGAGTGATTGAATGTGGAGACTACTGAATCTACTGTTATCTGTAGAATATCAACCAACAAGTTAACTGTCATGCAGTTCTTCATAGAAATCCTCTGTCATTTTGTTATCTGTAGATTCTATATTGACGTTATCTCTTATTCTTGATACTGGTCATTTGAGTATAAGTAGATAATGAAGACTCACCTTAATCTTCTCCTGTTTCTCTCTCATTCTCTCTTTTCTTTCTCTCACTTTTATATTACCTATCTATTTCTTCCTTCTTTTCCCCTGGCACTGGCCTGTAATTCCCAGTTCCAGGATGCAGTTAACATCCACAATGAACTGTTGATCAGAGAGACCTATGAGGTTTCCCAAAAGAAGACAGATTTCTGTCAGAGCACTTGATTATCCACCAAAGATTAATGATAAGACCCTACTGCTGAAGACACCATATGCTGTTGGTACAGAACATGGAGAGACCTGTCTGGAACCCAGAAGAGAGCCAGATCTCAAAGAGTTAGTTTGTCTAGTGCCAGAAGGTGCCTCATGAGCTACTGGGGGAAAATGACCAACATCTGTCCAAGCAACTCATGGTCTAAGCTACTCAGCAGCAAACAACCTGATAAGTGCAATAATGGCACACAGCCATGGTGATTAACCAATTGTTTTTAAATTGGCTAATAAATCCACTCAGTGGAATAGAATTCATCGCTGGAACTGGAAAACAATCATAACCATATCCAAAGAGAGAGTCCACTCTTCAATATCAAGCGCCCACCAATCTTGGGCTACAAGGGGGCCTACATCTATTAAATTCCCTCTAAAATAATAATGGTTATCCCATTTATCTGATTCTGACTTCACTCTCCATTGGAAAATCTGCTTTTCTTTGTCAGATGGACAAAGAAGCTGAAGAGAGATTCAGCCCATCATACCTAACCAGAGCCCCAGCTGAAGCCAAGAGTAACTGGGGAAATAAGCAAGAGTGCTGCTTTTTTGATGAACCTGATACCAACACAGGGGTGAAGGAGATAGACACAGAGAATACTCAACTCCTCCCAAACTAGAATTCCAGAGACACAGACGTTCCCAAGACCTCATCACTGAAGTAGACCTACAGCTAACCCAACATGACTCAGGGAAATTCATAGAAGAGGGGGCAGAAAGATTGTTAGACCCCAAAGTTGGGACAATATGTACAGAGACATTGCCTCTTTTCCATAACTAATGTATACTCCTATAATGCATGACCCACAATTCCCAAGAAGAAGGGTCCCTTCAGAGGGGGGCAGGACAGGAAAGAGGCTAAAATCATACCAACATGGATATTTACACACTGAGTATGCACATGACTAATAAAGAAAGAAAATCAATCAATAAAAAGGATACAAAAAAAGTAGAGAGTTTTGGCAGAATAATTGACTCACAGAAGTGGGTTTTGTTTTTTGTGGATTTTTCCATTTTCTAGGTCATTGATTTCTATTCTGATTTTTATTTGTGTTTTTTTCTACTTGTTTTTTTTGTTTCACTTACTCTTCTTGACCAAATTTTTTCATTATGTTATGTTTTTTTAGCTAACACTAGAGCATCATTTAGTGTAGAGCTATTTATTTCTCACTTCTGAATACTCAATGTCCCATTCATTATTTTTTCACATTTAAAAGTGGAAACTGTACATATATCTGGCCCTGTGTGAACACAGAATTATTCTCTCTAATCTCTTCAAGTGACTCCTTCAATAGCCTCTAGTATCTCTCTCACAAGCATGTACTGATCAGAAGTCAGCTAAAAACTTGAAAGAGATTCTTTTGTGATCTCTTAATTCCACTCTGTGGAGCTCTCTACTTTCCCTTACTCTACCTGAATTCTGTCACTTCCTATGTGTAGATAATGGGAACTGACAGTAACAAAGGATTGACCTTTTGAATATATGGGTACATGCAATTCTCACTGCTTGAAATTCTCAAATTCCAGAAAATTCCCAGTTTCCTCCTCAGTCGCCTACCTTTGTTAGACTGTGAGTATCCACTATTAGCAGAGAAGGAAATTAAATATTCTTATCTGATGAAATTTGTATTAGTTAATGTATTGGGCAAGATAAAATCCTGAGTTCCTTCCAAATCTAATATTTCATGGTTTTATGCACAATGCTGAAGGAGTAAGTATCGAAATTCATTAGGAAAAGAATCTACAAAACAAAAATGAAAATGTACTATCATATTAAAATGAATGGCTAAAGTTCACAAAATGAATGGAGGATGGTGATTATTTCATTAATAATATAAGATAAATAAAAGGTATTAAATAACTGATGATGTTCTATAATGTTTTCACAATTAAGGAGCATGTCAGAAAAGGCCAATAGCCTCAACACAAGCTCATATTCTCCATCATTAGTGGGCCATAGCTCCTGAAACATTTATAGTCATTGAGAAGTCTCTATAATGCTATAAATTCAGACTTTTCCCCCATAATAGCTAAAGATACCAATCTCCTGAAAGATGTCTATATTCTTCTGTTTTGGATACAGCTTTTGTAGTCTTCATAATACAGAGGAAATCTCATAGGTCCATAACATGTGACACTTGTGAAAATGTTCTTAGATGACAATATAAATACCTCTTCTAACTATATAAGTCTACCTAATCCTCTAAGGGATTAATTTGTAATCCAATATAAATATATAAGACGACAAAGGATATTATTTTATACTTGCTTAAAATTGCAAGAAAATACAGGTCAACCAGTGCAGTATGAAATTGCAGAATATGAGCAACTGTTCATTGTTTCAAGGAATGGAATGACCTTCTAAGAATGTAACCTCAATATTTTATTTTAAATTCAATTTATACAAAATTAGAAAAAAACACTTTTTAAAAAATTTTTCTGTTTATTGTTTTATTTATTTATTTGAGAGCTATAGGCAGACAGAAGGAAGGAAGGAGAGAGAGAGAGAGAGAGAAAGAGAGAGAGAGAGAGAGAATGGGCATACTGGGGCCTCCAGCCACTGCAAATGAACTCCAGACACGTGTGCCCCCTTGTGCATTTGGCTAACGTGGGTCCTGGGGAATCAAGCCTCAAATTGGGATCCTTAGGCTTCACAAGCAAGTGCTTAACCACTAAGCCATCTCTCCAGCCTGAAAAAAGAACCACTTTTTTCTACCATCTTTGTCTTTAACTAGTTTAATCACTACCTGCTCATCCCATCTGAGATGCCTCAAAGTGTAATATGGTTATCAGTATTTCCCTTAGACCTGGGCATCTAGAGCCCTTGACTTGATTCCCACTTTAGAGGTGTCAGCTCTGGGCTGTTCTGCCCAATGAAGTCTAAAAGTTCAACATATATGCATGAAATAGAGATAAAATTAAGAAGAATATCAGGCTTCATGCCTTCTCATTCTCTTGCCTCTTCTCTGCACTGGACAGAAAGGTATTGCATTGTCTCTGTACTCACAGAGAAGAACAGAAAAGCAACTCAGGGGAACCCCTGATCCTTTTTCTCCTCTAGCTACATGTTTGGAGTTCTAAACATAAAGGATAATTTAAAGAAATTCCAAGTTCCTAATCTATATTCATTTAGTACTTATTTCAATCTCCCCTTCTAAATTAAAAAAAAAAGATCATGTGTAGAACACAGAGCAATAACTTAAGCCAGAGAATATGGAAGACTGCTGGATTCCAATTAACTTTGCCTCTTAACTTTGATTGCTGTATTACTCTTATTGAACTTGCTGTGTTTAGTAAATAAGGATGAAGATATCAAAGGTGGCACTGATTGTAGCTATGTTTCTATACTTATCACTTCCTCTCTTTCCCTACAATTACTACAATGAAACACAGATATGCCAGTCAGGAAACTTTACATAAGACTCAACTACATAAGTGGTTAAGGACTAAACTCTTAACACCACTTTGTCATAAACCAGATTTCATATGCTACTTAACACTGTATCAGCAATATTTAGTGGAATAAAAAAGCCAAACTTCATAATTGAAAGTGGTAATAGGTAAAACTGAATCTTAATGAGAAACCCACACTCAATCAAGAGCAAGGTCATCCCTCACAAGCTACTCATAGAAGGAAGTCCACACTGAGGGAGCTCTGCAGAGATAATACAAACATGATCTATTTTTAGGCTGATTATACTGGTCACTCATATATATCTTCTACAGTACAGATATATCATAAATCACTTCCATTTTTCTTAACAAGTTTCCGTCTTACCATAAAATTTTGGTTGAGGAGTCTTAGAAGTAGTCTAGCATATCTAGAATTGAAATAAATTGGTATTACATCATGACAAAGTTCTTATAAAACTTCTAAGCCAAAGAGCAATTACAATGATAAGTTCAGAGTAAACCACAGTGATAAATAGAAGGAGGAGATATTACTAGTACTCACTAAACTGGTTCATTTCTTCTTATGTACCTGGTCCTCTTAAGGGTAGGTAAGACCATGTGCTTCATTCTTGGATATGTACTGTAGGTTAAAGGGAATAGAAGAGACATGTTCCACTTCCACAATGAGAGAGTTAGAAAAACATACAATCTTTTTACTCCTGTGTCTACACTCAGAAAATATATAGTCTGGGATGGACAAATGACTCATTAGTTAAGGTGCTTGCTTGCCAATCCTAAAGGCCTCAGTTCAATTTCCAAGTACCCACATAAAGCCAGATGCACAGAATGATGCATGCATCTGGTGTTCCTTTGCAGTGACAGGAGGCTCTCAATATCCCCCTCTCCTCTCCTCTCCTCTCCTCTCCTTTCCTCTCCTCTCTTTCCTCTCCTCTCCTTGCAAATAAATTTTAAAAAATAATTATTTAAAACTTGATTTTAGGGCTGGAGAGATGGCTTAGTGGTTAAGTTCTTGCCTGTGAAGCCTAAGGACCTCAGTTCAAGGTTTGATTCCCCAGGACCCACTAGCCAGATGCACAAGGGGGCACACACATCTGGAGTTCGTTTGTAGTGGCTGGAGGCCCTGGCGTGCCCATTCCCCCCCTCCCTCCGTCCCTCCCTGCCTCTTTCTCTGTCACTCTAAAATAAATAAATATAAATAAATAATTTTTAAAAAACTTGATTTTAACCACGCCTTTAATCCCAGCACTCAGGAGGCAGAGGTAGGAGGATCACCATGACCTCAAGGCCACCGTGAGACAATTCCAGGTCAGCCTGAGCTAGAGTGAGACCCTACCTAAAAAAAAAAAAAAAAAAAAAAAAAAAAAAAAAAAAAAAAAAAAAACACTTGATTTCAACGAAAATATTTAGTCTATATTTTACAAAGGTAGAATCACAAAATGCTACTTACTTGGATTCTTTTTTTTTAATGTTAGAAAGGAGAGGAGCTGAAAGTATTTTTTTTGTTTTTTTATTTTTATTTATTTATCTGAGAGCAACAGACAGAAAGAGGGAGAGAGAGAGAGCACACCAGGGCTTCCAGCCACTGCAAATGAACTCCAGACGTGTGTGCCCCCATGTGCATCTGGCTAACATGGATCCTGGGGAATCGAGCCTCGAACCAGGGACCTTAGGCTTCACAGGCAAGCGCTTAACCACTAAGCCATCTCTCCAGCCCTTACTTGGATTCTTGAGTCACTCAGTACTTAGAAGGACGCTTCCCTGGGAAATTTCAAGAACTTAAGCACATATCATATGAGTAAAACAATAACCTATTAAGAGGTAGAGGAAATATTCTGGTTGTTATTATTGTTGCCACAGTATTGTGCACCCTCTCAGAAGGACGACAGGAATGTTCCCAATGTCAAAAAATGTTTATTAAAGGTGAGTTCACAAAAGTAATCATTAGACTAATAAGTCACTAAGTTAATTTGATAGCATATATACATATATATATATATATATATGATATTTTATACCTCGTAATTTATATGCCTCCTAATCTAATTCAAAACAAGTCTCTAAAATAATTTACTTTGCCTGAAAGTTAATTTGGAGAGCTATTAGTATTACCCCAATTAATTTTTGGCATCAGACATAAAATTCATTGCATCATGTTTTGCCTTTAAAGAAAATTTAAGGGAAAATCTAACATTCCCTGAAAAGTTAAATGTAACTTTGTCCTGCACCATACCTACAAATACACAGTGTCACTTCAATCACATAAAGACATGCAGAGATACTCTATCCACTCTTGGTCACAGCTCTGGTATATTCAAGGAATACAGCATTAAATAAGACATAATCTCTTCCCTCCAGAAGGAAATAAGGAATAAAATCACAGAACAATTATGATAGATCATAGTAAGATCCAGGATATCAAAAGTAAAATTGTATCTCAGTGAAAATAATAACTATTGTACCCAGAGGAAAATAATATATTCTCATAGAAGTGACATGAGCTGAGTGGTGAAGGATATTCCAGGTGTAAAAGAAGGATATTTAGAACAAGGCACAGCACCATAAAAACAATATCCAGTCATAAGAAATCTCACCACGTAAGGAGACTTGCAGAAATAATGTGCTTGTAGGATTACTATGGTATGTTAGTTAAGAGCAGGTCAGTGGCAAATTTAAGCCAAGTTCTATCAGTTACCTATTATTGCCTACCAATCCAGCTCAGAACTCAGTGTTTTAAAACAATTTTTATCTGCCTTATTTCTTTCTGCTTCATTTTATTTGCACTATTTCCTTGATTTGACTGGCTTACCTTTGGTCTTTTATTTTTTGAGCTCTATGACATTGCAGTCAGACACTGGCTCAGGCTACAGCTTATATGAAGCTTCAATCAATTGGAATGGAAATTCAAGACTACTCAACCACATGACTGTTAATTAATGCTAAGAGTACACCTGGAGCTGTCAAATTGAATAGCAAATGTCCTGAACATCCCATAAGTGTGTTATAAGAGGGAGTACCTTATGATAATATTGTCCAAGAAACAAACAGCCAGTCTCTTAACTCCTGGGCCAAGGAAGGGAAACTACTTTACTGTACTCATGTTTATTTTTTGTGAAAATATTTACAAACCTCATCCATTTTTAATATAAGTGAACACAGAACCCTCATTACTTAATGAGAGCCACAACCAGTGATGTTTAGTCTGCTGTGACCTTCATTATAAAACCACAATGGGAAGCAAACATGAGCTTATAAACATGAATCTCAGAAGCCAAATATATTTGAGAAAGGAGACTGATGACAGAGGAAGACTAGACTTATCAATATCCCTGTCTACCTGAACTATTGTGTCTATTTCTGCTTTCCTCTATTTGAAAATCCTCTTCCACATTATTTTTCCAATAAATATATTCTCCTAAGATCTAGCTCAAATCTTGGTATCTATTACAAGAGTTCCTTATTTCCAAGAAATATTTCTATATCTCTATGACAATACTTGCTCCTATTTCTCTATAATTAGCTATCAGAGTCTGGCATCTCCTCATAAACTATATAATTCTCAAAGGCAAAGAGTATATAGGTATCTTTCTGTACCATACAATTAGTATTGTTCCTGGTATACAAATGTCATCAATAACTTATCCAAGATTACAGAATTGTGGTGATAGTACTGAGATTAATTCAAGTTTTCTAGCACTCCAAAACCCACTTATCTAACAATTATGCATGTACATACATACATATGAATATATGTAAGTACACATATCTATGTCAGACACAGTTGAATAGTTGCAGTAGAAACTGTAAAACCTTCAGAGCCTACAATATTTATTATGCAGCTCCTTTCAAATGTAAAGTTTTCCAGGTTGGAGAGATGGCTTAGTGGTTAAAACGCTTGCCTACAAAGCCTAAGGGCCCATTCATTCTACAACATACCCTTTGAGTCATATTTTTAGTGCTGCTGTACTTGAAAAAAACTCCTGTCCATTATATTACTTATATATGAAGAAAAGTAAATTTATCAATAAGCCCTACTGTGGTGGTTTGATCCAGGTGTCCCCCATAAGCTTAGGTGTTTTGAATGCTAGGTTCTCAGATGATAGCAATTGCAAATTAAAACCTCCTGGAGATGGTGTATCATTGGGGTAGGATTATGGGCGTTATAGCCAACTTCCCCATGCCAGTGTTTGGCATACTCTCTACTGTCAACCTTATGTGGGCCAGGGGGTGATGTCCACCCTCTGTTCATGCTATCATTTTGCCCTGCCATTTTGGAGCTTCTCATTGAGCCTGTAAGCCAGAATCAACCTCCTTTTCCCACAAGCTGCTCTTAGTTGGCTGATTTCTACCAGCAATGTGAACCTGACTGCAACAGTAAATTGGTACCAAGAGTGGGGTTGCTGCTAGACACCTGACTATGTGGCTTTGGCCTTTTGGAGCTGATTTTCAAGAGGAAGGTAAAAGGCTTTAAAACCTTGGCCTAAGATATGCCTTGCATTGCTATAAATACAACTTGACAGACTATTCTGGTCAGAGTTGAAAGACCTGAATGCAGCAAGAACTACGGTCTGTGAGGTTTGGCTTATGAGGGTGAGAAAGAACATTGTTTGGACTGGGTTAGCAGTTTGTGTGAGAAGCATGCTGTTATGCCTGTGTCCTAAGAAGTTGTGCAGGGTTGCTTTGCATATAAATGAACTTCTGTGTGCAGAGGGATATGGCACAGAAAGAAAAATCTTTGGGTGAACTGCTGCCATTCAGCTGCAATTGAGAGATTGTGACCTTTGAGATTGGGCCAGTTCTCCTGCACTGGGACAAATAGAAGAATATAGAGTCTTTTGAAGGGGCTGAGTGCTCAAGGAGAGCCCTGTTCTTCAAGGTCTGCTTTATTCCCCCCTGGATTAACAAATTGGCACCCTACCTGGTATCTTAGAGTATAAGCAGGTTTGCTGGATGCCTACACAGAGACCCTGTGGGGCCATGAGGGTTGTTGCAGTCCGGTTCACATTGCTGGTAGAAATCACCCAACCAAGAGCAACTTCTGGGAAAAAGAGATTTATTTTGGCTTACAGGCTCCAGGGGAAGCTCCACGATGGCAGGGGAAAACGATGGCATGAGCAGAGGGTGGACATCACCCCCTGGCCAACATAAGGTGGACCACAGCAACAGGAGGGTGTGCCCAACACTGGCAAGGGAAAACTGGCTTTAATATCCATAAGCCCACCCAAACAATACACTCCCTCCAGGAGGCATTAATTCCCAAATCTCCATCAGATGGGAACCTAGCATTCAGAACACCTAAGTTTATGGGGGACACCTGAATCAAATCACCACATTCCGCCCCTGGCCCCCATAAATGATTTCCATACATGATGTAAAATACAATGCATTTAGTCTGACTTAAAAGTCCCCATAGTTTTTAGCAATCCCAATGATGTTCAAACATTCCCATAGTCCAAGATCTTTTAACTGAGCCATAATACCAAAAAATAACCTCAAAAAAACCCATAATGGCACAGAATAAATATTCACACTGCAAAAGATGGCATTTGGCATAGCAAAGAAACATCAAACCGATACAAGATTTAAAACAACCAGGGCAAATATCAAACTCTGTAGCTTCAAGTCCAGCAACTCTAACCAGTGACAAATCTTCAAGTCCAATAATTCTAACCAGCAACAAGTCTCTGGCATTCCACTTCCGCCCATCCAGCTAGGCTACTCACAGTCCTGGAAAACTTCATCAGGGCCAGCAGCTCCTTGGCAGCCATCTCATGGTCCCGGCATCTCCACTGGGTCTCCACTGCAATCCACAGTTCATCCTCATGGCCCCATGGGATCTGTATGCAGGCAACCAGCAAACCTGCTTCACACTGCCCATGGCCACTTCCAAAACACAAGAATGTGTCGCAAACTCAATGACCCTCTTTCCAGAATTTCTTATACTCCACAATACCAGGTAGGGTGCCGATTTGTTAATCCAGGGGGGGATTAAAGCAGACTTTGAAGAACAGGACTCCTTGAGCACTCAGGCCCCTTCAAAAGAGTTTACATTCTTCTTGTTGCCCCAGTGCAGGTCAGCTAGCCCAGTCTGATAGGTTGTAATCTCTCAGTTGCAGCTGAACGGGCAACAGTTCACCCAAAGATTTTTCTTTCTGTGCCATATCCCTCTGCACACACCAGTTCATTTCTACGCAAAGCAACCCTACACAACTTCTCAGGACATGGGCACAAGAGAAAGCTTCTCACAGAATCTTCTAGCCAAGTCCTGGCAAAGCTTTTTCTCACCTTCATAAGCCAAACCTCACAGTCCATAGTTCTTACTGTATTCAGGTCTTGCAGCTCAGAACAGAACAGTCCATCAAGCTGTACTTACAGCACTGCAAGGCATCTCTTAGACCAACGTTTCAACTCCTTCCACATTCCTCTTGAAAGCCAGCTCCAAAGGCCAAAGCCACAGTCAGGTGTCTAGCAGCAATCCCACTCCTCGGTACCACTTTACTGTTGCACTCCAGTTCGCATTGCTGGTAGAAATCACCCAACCAAGAGCAGCTTCTGGGAAAAAGAGATTTATTTTGGCTTACAGGCTCCAGGGGAAGCTCCACAATGGCAGGGGAAAACGATGGCATGAGCAGAGGGTGGACATCACCCTCTGGCCAACATAAGGTGGACCACAGCAACAGGAGGGTGTGCCAAACACTGGCATGGGGAAACTGGCTATAAAGCCCATAAGCCCACCCCCAACAATACACTCCCTCCTGGAGGCATTAAATTCCCAAATCTCCATCAGCTGGGAACCTAGCATTCAGAACACCTAAGTTTATGGGGGACACCTGAATCAAACCACCACAAGGGTAAACCGGGGACTGCAGTGGACACCCAGTGGAGATACCAGGAACACGAGATGCTGCTGAAAAGGAAAGCTGCCAGCCACAATGATCTTTTCCAGGACTGTGAGTAGCCTAGCTGGAGGGGAGGAATTGGAATACCAGAGACCTGTTGCTGGTTAGAATTATCAGACATGGAGATATGTCATTGACTAGGGTTGTTGGACTTGAAGCTACAGAATTTGGTGTTTGCACTGGTTGTTTTAAACCTTGTATCTGTTTGATGTTTCTTTGCTATGCCCAATGCCATCTTT
Source organism: Jaculus jaculus (assembly GCF_020740685.1). Lineage (NCBI taxonomy): Eukaryota > Metazoa > Chordata > Mammalia > Rodentia > Dipodidae > Jaculus > Jaculus jaculus. The sequence goes on from NC_059125.1 coordinate 26,932,505, forward strand.
TGCAGTGTGAATGTTGATTCTTCCATTATGAGTTTTTTTGGGGGGGATTTCTGGGTATTATGGTTCAGTTAAAAGATCTTGGACTATGGGGATGTATGAACATTATTGGAAATGATAAAAACTATGGGGACTTTTTAAGTTGGGTGAATGCATTGCCTTTTATATCATTTATGGTTATCAGTTTATGGGAGCCAGGGGTGGAACGTGGTGGTTTGATTCATGTATCCTCGATAAATTTATGTGTTCTGAATGCGAAGTTCCCCAGCTGATGGCGATTGGAAATTAAAGCCTCCTGGAGATGATGTATTGTGGAGGGCAGGCTTATGGTTCTTATAGCCAGCTTCCCCATGCCAGTGTTGGGCACACTCTCTTGTTCCTATTGTCTACCTTATGTAGGTCAGGGGGTGATGTCCACCCTCTGCTCATGCCATCGATTTCCCCTGCCATTGTGGAGCTTCCCTTGAGCCTGCCAGCCAAAATAAACCTCCTTTTCCTACAAGCTGCTCTTATTTGGGTGATTTCTACCAGCAATGCAAACCTGACTGCAACATCTACTATTCAGATTCCTTCTCAAATATCAAAAAAGAAAAAAAATATATATGCAGAAGAGATCACCCCAACTGCTCTTTCTTTTTTTAAGGAAATGGCAGAATTGCAACACAATCGGGGCAGAATTTTTCTCTACAACTGACTTCTAATACCATTTTATAATATAAATAACAAAAGTGACTTACACTGACTCTGAGTCTTTGTAGCCCCCTGGAAACTTGACTTTTACTGTTATACCTCTCTAAAATGACCCAAAAGTAAGGGAGAAATGTGCTGAGACAAATTCCATACTACTTAGAATGTATATAAAGAGGATACTGCTTGTAAACATCTCTGTTCTTAAAACAAGTCCTCTGATCAAAAAAAAAAAGTTTTAATAGATCTTTTAAGAAAAATCTCTCATTCTGAAGAGACTAACCTCTAAGAAAGCTTTTGCAGAGATAAAATTAGCAGTCACAGTGATTGAAAGAGGACATTATACTTTAAAATGTGTTGCTGTTAGGACAGATGTGGTTAGGAGGAGAAACAAACAAGACTATGCTGCACATATCTAGAAATACTGAAATAGAAATAAAAATGCCTACTCTGCCATATTTTCCTAGAACTTAGTATATCTTCCCTTTTTTAGTCAGGCAGGAAAATGATTGAACTGAAAATATTCCCCCTATAAACAGGTTAGAATGTGATCCATAGTTAGATGAACTATCATGAGCTTCTAGATCTTTATTCCATTCAATTACTTACTGCCACTGAAAGGTCCCCCTTCCCCATATAACAGGAAATTGACTTTCTTAGAAATGAAAAACATCCATCAATCTTGAAATACAAGTTTTATTATGCACATAAAAATCCATATATTATCCCTGGCCCATGTTTCACAGGGTCACCCTGTCTGAACAGTAGTGGATTTGGAGAATTATGTTTCTGGAACAGTATTGATGTAGTTTAAAACATTCCTGTATTTTTTTTAGATTCACAGGCTACACAGCAAATGTAATATAGAAGGCTGGAGAGAAAGCTTAGTGGTTAAGATACTTGTCTGTGAAGCCTAAAGACTCATGTTCTACTATCCTGGTCCCATGTAAGCCAGACGCACAATGTGATGCAAGCATGCAAGGTCGCACATGCACACAAGATGGTGCACATGTCAGGAGTTCTGTTATAGTAGCTTGGGGGACTGATGTGCCACCTCTCTCTCTCTCTCTCTCATAAAAATAAATAAGTAAATAAAGAAATAAAGAAAATGTAACATAGTACAAATATGGCTTAATTTTCCAGTTCCTTTGAGGGAGACTTAACAATCATTTTCCCCTAAGAGCTTCCTATAACAGACTTAACAAAAGTGAAGGTAGGGTGCAAAAAGATATTTCTCTGAGTTCAGTTATTGCTATTTTATAAGCAAACCTAGTACCATCAAGTAAGAAATCCATAAAAAGAAGTTCAATTAAAAAAAACAGGCTTTGGGGGGCCGGAGGGATGGCTTAGAGGTTAAGGCATTTGCCTGCAAAGCCAAAGGACCCTGGTTTGATTCCCCAGGACCCACGTTAGCCAGATGCACAAAGGGGCATACACATCTGGAGTTCGTTTGTAGTGGCTGGAGGGCCTAGCATGCTTGCACTCTCTCTCTCTATCTCTCTCTCTCTTTCTCTCTCTTTCAAATAAATAAATTAATAAAATATTTTTTTCAAAAAAACAGGCTTACCAGGAAAGAATGCATACTGCATCTGAACTCTTCAAGGCCTAAAGAAAACAACATTGGCAAGCATACGACTAGGTTAACAGATCATCTATACACAAAACATATGAATTTTAGTGCATATTATTAATGTAACATGGTCCCTAGAGCAGGAAAATCAGATTTATAAACAATATGAATGCCACATGAACTACTCCATAGGTTGCAGAGTTGATATGGAAAATCTACTGGCTTATAGGGGAGGTGTTTTCTCTTTCTTCCTTATGCATTTCCCTGGAAGTCATGTAAAGTATCAAAGGACGGACATTTCTCAGCCAAGAATACACACACAACCAAGTTTTGGGGCCATCCATTTTTCATGATGTCTTCCAAACTTCTTTGCGGACTATCAATGCCCCATCTTTCAAAGCCCACCACCAGAAAACTTACTTTCACTGTCTTGGCACTTGGGAGGACAGAGGTAGGGGGATCACTGTAAGTTCAAGAGCACCCTGAGACTACATAGTGAATTCCAGGTCTGCCTTGACCAGAATTAAACCCTACCTTGAAAAATCAAAAAAAAAAAAAAAAAGTATATTACAGTAGCTTACATCTGAAAGTATCTTAAACTCATTATTCTTATAATTTCATGTATTATATTTGCATTACTTTAAAATGATAAAGCATTGGACTGGAGGGATGTCTTAGCAGTTAAGGTGTTTGCCTGCAAAGCCAAAGGACCCAGGTTTGATTCCCAGGACCCACATTAGCTAGATGCCCAAGGGGGTGCACATGTCTACAGTTTGTTTGCAGTGGCTGGAGGCCCTAGCATGCCTATTCTCTCTCTTTCTCTCCCTTCCTCCCTCTCTCTCTCTCTCTCCCGCTTTCTGTGTCAAATAAATAATAAAATGAAAAGCATTGTTGGTAGCACTAGGTGAATATTTGTCAGTAGCCAACTATTTTGGACAGTTCCATCACAATGAAATTTTTTATTGTAAACTGTGAGTATTTGTCATTGCTAGTATAAATAAACCCTGCCATATTCATCCTTCAGGCCTATAGTTTACACTAGTTCTACTCCATAATGTCAAATTTTAGAAATCAAATATTTTATACTAATGTTTCCTTTATTTGCATAAGCAGAAAATGTGTTTCCTGGCTCTTAGAATACATTATTAATCTTAATAAGTAGATAGACAATTCATTTTCCTCAAACACAAATAAAAGTAATCAACAACCTAACTACTCCACTTTAGAGATTACCTTGCCCTGTAACTCACCTGAACTACACACGCTCCATATCTTCTTCATTGAACACACTTATTATTTGGAAGCCAAGAATGTCTGTGTATTTGGTGAGAACACATAAGCCTTATGTGGAATTTAATTTAAAATAAGATTTAAGGAACAAGGTAAATCTTTTAATCAGATTTAATTACACCTTAAAATATGGGATTATATGGGCTGGAGGGATTGCTTAGTGGTTAAGGCACTTGCTTGCAAAGCTATAGGACCCAGGTTTGATTCCCCAGGACCCACATAGGCCAGATGCACAAGGTGGCACTTGTATCTGGAGTTTGTGGCAGCTGAAAGCCCTGGGGTACTCATTCTCTCCCTCTCTTCTCTCTCTGTCTCTCTCTCTCTCAAGTAAATAAAATATTTTTTTTTAATCTTTTAAAAATTTTATTATCATTACACGCTTTAGAAGTATTGAAGTGCAGATGTCACAAGGGTCATAATTGAGTTTGAATTTATTTCTACTGAAACAAGACATCTCAAAGGAAATAAAAAAGTAACACTCAATAATCCAGCCAAGACAATATCCAATTTAATTTGGTACATCCTAAGGTTCAGTGTGCAGTAAGGCAAACTTGATTAACCTCTCTAAGCAAAGATCAATCAAAGAGGTATCAGTGCAGTAACCACAAGAGAGAAACATGCACTGGTGCTTTCTTAAATGTCAACAAAAGAGAACTCTACAAAATCAGAGTTTCTATATTGCAATGAATAGTTCTCAAATATACTGCTTACCTCATCTAAATTTTTAGGTCATTGCCTTACAGAAATTTTCACGGGAAACATTGTGCTTACATTTTGTTTTATTTTGTATGAATTCTTTTTAAGCATTTTAATGAGTTATTGATTTGAGAGAGAGAGAATTGGCATGAAATTGTCTCCTACCACAACAGATGAACTCCAGATACATGAACCACTTTGTGCATTTGGTTTTATGTCTGTATTGAGGAATCAAACACAGGTCATCAGGATTTACAAGCAAGTACCTTTAATCACTGAGCAATCTCTCCAGCCACTAGTATAAATACTCTTAAATTATTTAAATTTCATGTATTTATGTGATATAGTATGATGTTTTAATACATGCATGCAGCATTTAACATTGAAATCAGGCAGTATTTCCATATGACTATATTTGGTTCCATATTGGGAAAAAATACTAACTTTCTGTGTGCATAAGCACAAAAAGGAGACTTGGTTTGTAGTTGGAGTTGGTTAGCTTTACTGAGCCAAAAGAAAACAATGAACAAGAGGCAAACATGTGAATAAATATTTTGTATAATTTAGACTGTGATAAGGAACCTTGACTAAAAACAATATGCTATTCACCAACTTACCTCATTGCTTGCAACTCTATCACTATGAAATAATTTCTTGTTGTCATATTCTTTAGATCAGCCTTAATGGGAGGGTTTGCTTGTACCATGGAAAACATAAAACACAAAAGATCAAGGATTCTTCAAATGGAGAGTCAGGTTTTTTTTTTCTTTTTGAATAAAGCCCAACAGAGTAGAGAAGGAGAGAGAGAATTGGTGTTCCAGCCCCTCTAGCCACTGCAGTGAAACTCCAGACCCTCGTGTACCCTCTTGTGTACATGTGCCACATTGTGCACTTGCATCACTACATCTGGCTTATGTGGGACTGGAGAGTTGAACATGAGTCCTTAGGCTTCACAGGCAAGTGCCTTAACCACCAAGCCATCTCTCCAGCCCCAGTTTTATTTTTTTAATATTAACAAGCACAAAATTATTCTGACTCAAAAAATATTTAAAATTCTCCATCCTCCCACAAAAGTAGCTTCTAATTTTCATTCCTATTTTTAATCAACTAAAATATGGTTCTTCCAAGACTTCACTTCTTATCTTAAAGCTGTTCAAGTATAAGTAGTTCATTTTATCATATTCCTGTAACATACCTCAGGCACCCTTTAAAGCACTATATTTGAGTGCTAATTTTCCTTTCTAGCATTATAATATCTAATGTATATTCTTATCATTATTTGTCTTCCCACATGCTGTTATGCATCAGCCTACCTACCTTCCTAAAAACTACTTAGCTAGTTAGCTAGTCTTTACCCCAGAATATTTGTCTTAATTCCTATTGCTTTTGAAAGCCATTGCTCTCATTATCCTCCTATAAAAATATTTCTGTCTTTAGACCAAATGACTGAACCTTCACCAGGCCCTTACAGGAAATGCCTGAACCACAAGACACTGGATAGGGTAGGATCAAGTCTAACCTAAATCTTCTACATCTTTTCTCCCTCCCTCTCCCTCCCCCCCCCTTTCTAACTCTTGTATATTAGCTATCTTTTTCCTCATTTTCTTAGTGGGCACTGACCTGTAACTCCCAGTACCAACATGGGGCTATCATCCACAATGAGCTTTTGATCAGAGAGACCTACAAGGTTTCCTAAAAGAAAGACAGATTTCTGTCAGAGTACTTGATGACTCACCAATGGTTAGTGGTAAGACCCTACTGCTGAAGACACCATATGCAGTTGACACAATGGCATGGCTGGAAGCCAGGAGAGAGTCAGTCCACAGACAGTCAGCTTGTCTAGTGCCAGAAGATGCTACATGGGCGACTGGGGGAAATGACCAATATCTGTCCAAGCAACTCATGGTCTAACCTACTTAGCAACAAATAACCTGTTGTGATGCCCATACAAGTGCAATAGTGGCACAAAGCCATGGTGGGGAACCAACTATTCTTGATTTGGCTAACTGATCCCCTCAGTGGTATGGAACCCATATCTGGAGCTGGGAAACAAGTCAGAACCATATCCAAACATAAGCCCACTCTCCAATATCAAGCTACCATCAATCATGGGCTACAAGAGGGCCTACACCTATCAAACTCTTTATAAAAAAAAGTAAGGGCTATCTCATTTTTCCTGGTGCTAACTTACTCTCCGTTGGAGAATCTTCTTCCTTTTTCAAATAGATGCAGATCCTAAGGAGAGAGCCACCCCATCATACCTCAAAAGGGCCCCAGCTGAAACTAAGGAAAATTGGCAAAACAAGCAAGGGTGATGTTTTTCTGATGAACCAGATACCAGCACAAGGGGGAAGGGGACCAACACAGAGAAAAATCAATGCCTACCAAATCAGAGAACCAGAGCCCCAGAGGCCCCCAACACCTCATCACTGAAGCAGACCAAAAATGAACCCAACATGGCTCAGGGAAATTGTGCGGAAGAGGGGGCAGAAAGAATGTCAGAGCCACATGTTGGGTCATGATATGCAGAGACATTTATCCTACCCATAACTGTGGGCTAACTCCACAATGCACAACCCATATACCTCAACAAGGGTGGCCAGTGGGGTGGGGGTAGGTCACGGATGAGCCTAATAATGGTACCAAACTGCCTGTATTTGCTGAATATAAAACTAATAAAAAAATCAAAAAAAAATTTCTGCCTTTAACTGACTCCATTTATTCTATCTACATCTCATACTTTACATCACACAAATGTCTTCAGTCACTTAAGCTCACTGGGAACTTACAGTCCTTTCAGTCTTGAACCTTGCCTTCCATACAAATTCAACATCCCTGATGATGTCTCATACAATTTGTAGCCATAAACCTTAATGATTGTTTGAATCTCATTTGGATGCAGCTACTATCCCCTGAGATATAACTTGGACCTTTAGTTCTCTAGGAAGTATTTTCATGTGAAATACACCAAACTCCAAGTTCCCAATGCCTGAAACAGCTATCCTTCTACTATAATTCCTAATTTTGCCAGACAGCTAAAAATACATCACTATTTCTTTTTCCCCAAGTCACCATGTTCTTTCAGTCCCACATATTTCCCTATTGAATTTAAAGTCCATGAAGAATCACTTCAATCACTCTTTCCAGCATTTCCAACCTATTTAATAACATATCTTTCAGTAGCATTGACCTTAACATCACTCACCCTGTTAAGTACTAGAAATCACCTTGTTAGAAGCCACCTTGCTCTCTTCAAATATTTGGCCTGCTAAATCTGCTTACAGAGTAGGGGAAAAGCATGTTTCATAGATAAGAGTTACATGACAGTGGCATGGTGTCCAATTGCAGGTGATCTACAAGTTCTTCTAGGCAGAATTTCCATATATCTCCAATATTCTTGCTTTTGTTAAAACATATGTTGTGGCCTTGATAGACAGCTTAATAGCTAAGAATGCTTCCTGAGCAAGCATGGATGCCTGAAGAGGCCTAAGAAACTCCTGCATTTCTATCTAGAGCCTAGATAAACAGGTATGACCATTTAACTCCAGCTGAACCTAAGAATCCAGAGCTTGCCAATCAAAATGGCAAGCTCTAGGAACAGTAAGAAACTGCAGCACAAATAAGAATTTGCAGAAGAGCAATGGAACAGAACACCCTATACTCAGCTCCAGCCTCCACAACTGAGAGCATCCCACCACACCTGAGTACATGGGGTACCACATGAGCACATACACATGCATACAACAGACACAACAAACACCCACATCCACATAAGCCAAAAAATGTCGTGAAAATGCATAATATTTATTATTTTATTATCTTTTAATTTTTATAGATGCTTTTTTGAACATTATTACTCCCCTAAAACCCTTACTATTATTTTTGGCAGCAATTCATTCCTTTAAAAAATATTGGGAACTTGGGCTGCAGAGATGGCTTAGTGGTTAAGTACTTGCCTAAGGACCATAGTTTGAGGCTCAGTTCCCCAGGACCCACGTTAGCCAGATGCACAAGGGGGCGCACACGTCTGGAGTTCGTTTGCAGTGGCTGGAGGCCCTGGTGCACCCATTCTCTCTCTCTCTCTCTATCTATCTATCTATCTCCCCCTCTCTCTCTCTTCCTCTTTCTCTCTCTGTGGCTCTCAAATAAATAAATAAATAAATAAATAAAAATAAACAATTTTTTTAAAATATTGGGAACTTTAATATAAGAAATTACTAGTAATTGGTCATGTTGTCATTGGGTTCTCTTCTTTTGTACACTCTCATCCACCTGTATTCCACTGAAAGCCCTCCTCAGTAAGAGTGTCTATAATCACTGTGGGGTTCATGAACACACCTGGCCATTCTTGTGGGAAGGATAACACCTTCCTATCCTGTGAATCTTACATTCTTTCCAGCTCCTCTTCTGCAATGTTCCCTGAGACATAGAGAGCATCTTAGAAGTCGCTTGTACTGCTGAGCTGTCAGCAGATTCTGATGGGGTTTGAGTCTCCTCAGTATCTACTTCCAGGTCCCTGTAGGAGTTCTCAAGCTATTGTGAGAGCATCTTACTATGACATCAATTAGAATTTAAGACACACTGGAATGTTGTTTAAAATTTTAGGTTTCTGGCTGGAATTCATAAGAAAGCCAATCAGTTGTCCTGTCTAGTGCTGGAAATCACTATAGTACCAACTAGGGGAACATGGCCAACAATAGTTTGAGCCACCACAGATCTAAACTACATAGAAGCAAACACCTTTACACGATATAAACACCAGTGCAATAGTGGCACACAGCCTCAGTGTGTAACCAATAGCTTTTTCATTGGCTAAGAGATCTTCTCAGTGTAAAGGAACCCATATATGGAATTAAGAACCAGATCAGAATCTTATGGAGACAAAGATTGTAGGGAGCCAATGCAAACGCCATTACAAGATGGCTCTGGCTTCCTGCCAGTCTTGAGGTAAACATTTCCTTATTTAGGCAACGCCTTGGCGCCAACCTTGCTTGAGGTTGTGCATGCGCTTGATGCACCTTGTCTTAAGCCTATCCCGTGGCTCCTGGTGGCGGGTGAGCTTTGGCAGCCAATCAGTAGACGCCCCGTAGTGCTCGGCCCTATAAAAGCAGCTGTAATCCTACGCCCCTCGCCCCTCGCCATCAGCTTTCCTGTTAACCAAGAGGCTCTCCAATAAAGTGTGATAAAGAAGGATCTTCGTTTGCTGGTCGTGCTTTTCCTGCTGGTCAGGGGCTCGCCGCAAAGTGGTGCCGAAACCCGGGAACGCCAGGTGTTTTGTGGTCACCGGGCGAGGGGCCGAAGAGGATCCAGAACTTGACACACGGAGAGGAAGACGTCGGAGAGGAAGACGTCGGTAAGTCATCCCCAGTCATAATGTTTTTTCACTTAGATCCCTACCTGATCCTTGTTATTTTCATTCCTGTGTGGTTTATTGTCTTTGCCGTTTGCTGTGAGCGCAACATGGGCAACTCAGAGGACAGAATTGGTAAGGGTACACTGCCGTTTTGGCGGCTGATTCACTCTTGCTTAAGTAAGGAAAACCACATGGAACTTATTAGAAGGGGACGGGAAGTTCTCGCAAGGCATCAGGATAGCCTTTCTGAGTCAGATTCAAATGGGGAGTCAAAAACTAGGCCTAGAAATAGAAAAAAAATAAAAAAGAAGGGATTAAACAAAGATAAAAGTTTAAAAGATGAGCTCAGAGAAACAGGTGAAATCTATAATTGCCCCCCCCCCCCCCGAGGGGAAAAGAGGAGCCTTTAACAGGCTCTATCCTCCCCTTGAGGAGCTTACACATGCAAATGTACTTGACACAGATGAGGAGGCTAGCTCCGATTCTGCAGAGGAGGAAGAAAAGAAATTATTTAAAGGGGAAGAGGAAAGACTAAAGGAGGCCACCGCCTGTTATAGAAAAGAGCGTTATAGGTCCCCGCCTAGACGCCCTTTACTGACAAAGGGGTCAAAAGGCCAAGGGTGTGGTCCTTTACAGTCGATACAGCCTTCCGCACCCCCACCCTATAACTCCCCTGGGGACACATGCCGCTTCATTAAAACAAAAACCTGGTCGCGGCTGGCCTCCGCTAGGAGGGGCTTCTATTATGGCTTCAAGAGAAAAAAAAAGGGGGGAAAAAAACTCCTTGGGAGCCCGCACTCTCCAATATTTTCCACAGCTGGTAGCCCGACAGGCTTGTTTGGGGCTTAAATATTGATTAATACACTTTACAAAGTTGCCTGACAAACTTATCATTCCTTATACTAAGGAACAGGTAGAAGTTTTGTCTGGCACTGTGGATGATTGGAGCATTCTCATGTGCGCTTTCCCAAATGTCATAGATAATCATTATCCAAAGAGCCCTATTTTGTCTTTTGTTAAAAATAATTTGGTGTATTTTCCTAAAATCACTGTTCAAGAGCCTACTACATCAGCCCCTGCCATCTTTACTGATGGTTCAAAGTCTGGTCGTGGGGCCTACTTGGTACAGGGCTCAGAGCCTATAGTAAGAATGTTTAGACCCGATTCCCCTCAAATTGTTGAATGCCTAATTGTTTTGGAGGCCTTTCAGACATTCTCTATTTCTTTTAACTTGTTCACGGATTCCTTATATGTGGCTAATGCGGTTGCTGGCCTAGAGACTGCTGCTTCTGTTCGCTCTGCTAGTCTGGTGTCTAATATTCTTTTACAACTTCAGTCTTTAATTTTGCAGTGAACTTGCCCTTTCTATGTCTTAGATAATAAATAAAAAGGACCGGATCTTGTTAATAAGATCCAGGTGAGCTGTTTGTGTTTTTCCACAGGAACAGGATTCTCCTCATTGGGTTCCAGCCTGGCTGGTGAGGACAGTCAAGCGATCTCCAGAGGAGAGTCCAGAAGACAGTAAGGTCCATCAGGGCGGAGATGATAAAGGTCTTGTGGACAATCTTCCTCTTGTGCCTGGAATCCATTAAAGGAGAGCCACGTTGGGGTATTCTGTCAACCTTTCCCAAACCTATGCTGGTGCTCCATTCTGCCATGGTCTTCCCTCGCTTCTTTACAACTCCATTTTCAAAGTGGATTTTATGTGGAACAAATGGCAGCTGCACGGACTTTACACCCTTTGTACTGTTGCAAGGAGGACTTGTAGCTTGCAATAATGTGCCCGGGACCCTCCATACGGAGAATCAAGTGGAAGAGGGTGTTAATGACATTGGACATGGCTGTGGGAGGAATACTTCCTTTGCCCCTGCGCCGGCGTGTGTTCATCCACCGTTTCTGTTCGTTCTTAGTATGCTATGGTCCTTAGGGTGCCCTGGTGGGTCCCCGTGCCTGTAGAGGCCCCCAGCACGCTATCGCTATTCAGACAAAAAAGAGATTTTGGTATCACGGCAGCGGTGATAGCGGCTGTGGCCGCAATAGCAGCTGCTGCCACAGCAGCCGGTGTGGCCATAGCCACTTCGGTACAGACTGCTGAAACTTTGAATAGTTTGGCCTCCTCCACTACCGTGGCTCTGGAGACTCAGACAGCCCTAAATTCCCATCTAAAGAGTGTTCTCTTATTTTAAGGAATGGGTAGGAGTGGGAATGTTCCTGGTGTGCTGCTTGGGAGGATGCGTACTTTGCCTCTGGTTGGTTTGCCGCTTGTGAGCCCAGACCAGGAGGGACAAGGTGGTCATTTCTCAAGCGCTTGCTGCCTTGGAAAGTGGTTCCTCCCCCCAAATTTGGCTGTCAGCTTTAAAAGGCAAATAGCTCCCCTGGCCCTTGCACCCTCAGGGTCTCAGAGTACCCATTGCACGAGGATGGGCAGGGATCTGGTAGCTTTCGTTTGACCACCGCCTTTGCACTCTCAGGGGATCTGTCCCATTGCACTGAGGAAGGGGAGGTTGAACTTCTTCCCTTGATCGGTCAACACATCATGAGGTGCAGACCTGATCGGGAAGGTGGCTATTTTTCTGAGCTATGCCATAAGTTAATAAAAAAGGGGGAACTGTAGGGAGCCAATGCAAACGCCATTACAAGATGGCTCTGGCTTCCTGCCAGTCTTGAGGTAAACATTTCCTTATTTAGGCAACGCCTTGGTGCCAACCTTGCTTGAGGTTGCGCATGCGCTTGATGCACCTTGTCTTAAGCCTATCCCGTGGCTCCTGGTGGCGGGTGAGCTTTGGCAGCCAATCAGTAGATGCCCCGTAGTGCTCGGCCCTATAAAAGCAGCTGTAATCCTACGCCCCTCGCCCCTCGCCATCAGCTTTCCTGTTAACCAAGAGGCTCTCCAATAAAGTGTGATCAAGAAGGATCTTCGTTTGCTGGTCGTGCTTTTCCTGCTGGTCAGGGGCTCGCCGCAAAAGATTATGCTCTCTAGTGTCAAGCTCTCACTAGTTTTTGACTAAAAGAGAAGTTACATACATCAAATTCTCCCAAAATTGATAATGCTTTTAAACTATACTGACTTCACTCTTCACTGGAGAGCCTGTTCTTCTTTTTCAGAAGGTAGCAAGACCAAAGGAGATAAATTACCCCTCCCACTTTAGCCAAGCCACAGCTAAATTCCACAGAGGAATTGGGGAGACGAACAAGACTGCTGCTTCCATTCTGTTCATTATAATCAGCACCAGAATGTAGGAGACAGACCTTAAGGATATTCAACACCTACCAAAGCAGAGACCAAGAGGCTCTTAAGGGTTCATCACTGAAGTAGACTTAAAACTCACCCACCACACTCAGGGAATATTGTGGAAAGGGTGGAAGAAAGGTTGTATATGCCACAGGTTGAGACACCATGCCCAGAAGCATTTCCTCCCCCCACCAACAAAAAACAAACTACTGCTTCCACAAAGCATAAACTACAACCTCATAGGGAATACCTGCAGACCTACTGAGGAGTGCTCCCAATGGAATGGGGGCAGGGACAAGGGAAAAGAAGGTACCAACACATGATGTATCCATATGGAACATATTAATAATAATAATAATAATAATAATAAACATTTTAAGAAGCATTTTAAGGTTCCTTAAAAGAAGACCCTAATCTAAACAAGGATTTAAGAAATCCAGTTTATTTTTAAGGTGATACCAGAATATATTGTGAAATAGGGATGAGCTAACTAAAGGATAAAAACAAACAAAATATGCATTAATAACTGGGTCCTGCTCTAGTTTTTTTATATACCAATTGTATCTGGTACACTATATCTCAACATTTTCAAAAAGAAACAGGGTAGGGCTAAGATGATTGTGCAGTGGTTAATGGTGCTTCCTTGCAAAGACTTCTGGCCTAAGTTCAATTCCCAAACTAGTCATATAAACTGCATGCAATAAGTGGCACAACATCTGGCATTCATTTGCAGCAACAAGAGGTCTTAGCATGCCCATGAATACACACACACACACACGAAAGGATGGAGGTCTGAGTGGGAAGATTTTCAAGAAATTAACAAGTAAATAACTTCTTTAAAATATTTTACTTTTGGGCTGGAGAGATGGCTTAGCAGTTAAGCGCTTGCCTGTGAAGCCTAAGGACCCTGGTTCGAGGCTCGGTTCCCCAGGTCCCACGTTAGCCAGATGCACAAGGGGGCGCACCGTCTGGAGTTCGTTTTCAGAGGCTGGAAGCCCTGGTGCGCCCATTCTCTCTCTCTTTCTCTATCTGTCTTTCTCTCTGTGTCTGTTGCTCTCAAATAAATAAATTAAATTTTTTTTAAAAATATTTTACTTTTATTTATTTGAACAAGTGAATGAGGGATAAAGAGAGAGAGAGAGAATGGGTGCACCATAGCCTCCAGCCACAGTCAAACTCGAGACACATATGCCATCTTGTGCATCTAGCTTATGTGAGTCCTGGGGAATCAAACCTGGGTCCTTTGGCTTTGTAGGCAAGTGCCTTAACTTCTAAGCCATCTCTCCAGCCCAAGCAAATAATGTAAGAGTAAAAATTAACTAGAAAAAATATTCTCAAAGGTGCTCTGGTCTCTTGCTCTGCTGTTTACACTCATGTACTTCAATAAATTCAAGTTGTTCTACTTTATGCCTCAATCTTTGTTGCTTTCACCATCCTCCCTCTGTTCCTATACATGCACACCTCATCATGCATATTATTGAAAAAAGATGAGCCTACAGAGGTCTGAATGTAAAATGATCTCCATAAACACATGTATTCAAATACCTAATCCCTAGATGGTGGTGCTGTTCTAAAAGGCTGTGGATCCTTCAGGAGGTGGAACTTTGCTAGAGGGAATGTATCACTGGGCACAGTCCTTGAGGTTTTATATAGTCCAGTCCCATTTGCTGTTCTGTACTTGTCTCTGATGATGTGATACTGGTTTCCTGCTCCTTCCATGCTTTCCACATCATGATGAACTTCCCCTAGGAACCATAAGCTGAAACTATTTTTTTTTTATTTCCCTAAGTTTCTCTTATTGGGTACTTTGTCCTAGCAAGAAGAAAGATACTGATATAGAGCCCTTATAATCTGCTATGTAAAATGAAAGGACACAGCTAAATAAGGTAAATCATAGACTCATCCTAAGGTTAAATGTGTGGTAGACATTGAATAATCACAAAAGTTAATTTTTCATTATCACCTTAGAACACTGTCGTCTGCCCAATAAAATATATGTACAATGTACCCCCACTTGCTAAACAAAATTCAATTTCATACTGTAGCAAGAAAATTTTTGCACAAATTATCACGTGTGGTGTTAATGTTGCTAATGGTATTACTGTTTTTTCCTATACAATTGAGTTGCTCCTGGATTCCCTAAAATGAAACAGTAAATATTTATCTATTGCTCATAAATAAGTGCATTGGGTAGATTTCAACTAATCTAGACTAAGTACATACTTAATTCTAAACTGATGGTTGGCTTCAAATCTACTTCATGAGTATGATCTCTGTTGGGCCAGAGAGCTGGAAAATTTGAGTATTTCATGACAGAGGCACAAGCATAAATAACAATCCCAATTGCACAGGAACATATTTATATATATATATATATATATATATATATATATATATATATATATATATATATATATATATGGTTTTTTTTTTTGAGGGAAGGTCTTGCTCTAGCCTAGGCTTAGCTGGAATTCACTATGTACTTAGAGCGGCCTTGAACTCATGACAATCCTCCTACCTCAGCTTCAAAAGTGATGAGATTAAAGACATGCACCACTAAACCAAGATACAGGAATATTTTGAGCCTCTGTTCATATCACATTTATCGTATCCTATTGGCCACTGCAAGTAATATGGCCAAGCCCAATATGAATGGGATAGTACAGTATGCATGCAGATGAAGAGGGATAAAATGATTATTTGCTGTACAACATGCCACACACTGACAAAAATAATCCATCTATTTTTCCTAAAAACAGAGAAAAATCTCTTCCTCCTTCAAAAACATGTCATAATTAGACTATAGATACTCTTATATATTTGATATGATTGTGCCTCAATAAACTCTTCCTAAACTGAAAATATTCTATGTCAAGAAGGAATTTAATAGAGCTAACCATCATCAGTATACTTAATGTTAGTCTGGAAGAATCATTTACTACAACCCATAAATGTTGAATTTTTCATTTAATTAATTGAATACTGTAGCAGACAGCTTCTGATCGCTGAGATGAACTTCCAGATCAGGCACAGTTATGGAGGAAGAAATTTACTGAAACTTACAGATCCAGGGGAAGTTCCATAATGGCAGAAGAAGCAGACCCTGATTTTACAGGTCAAAGCAGACAGAGAGAAAACTATAAACCAAAAGCCACACAGCACACTTCAGGAAGTCCAGGTGGAACTAGGCATGTTGCATGTCTTTAGATTGGAATTTTAAACCCACCACTACACCTTAAGATCCACAGTGACACCTCCTCCAGTCCCATAGCTGTAAATCCCATGTACAAACTAATAAAACACTGAATATATTGGGGGTGATCTGTTCAAACTACCACAAATACTATACTGAAAGTTAAAAAAAATACACTAGTTTTATTAGTATTGTATTGGTATAGTATCATACCATTGTAAAGTCAAGAACTCATAATCTAAACTATCTCCCTGCATTGACTGTCAACAGTTACAAGTTTGAAGGAATTTTTTCTACTTTCATCTATGAATATTTTGTAAACAACATCTAATGCATCTTCACATTTCTGTGTTTTATAAACATTTCAACAAATTAGATGTCAAAAAATCCTAAGGGCGGAAGTTTCCTGATAAGAGGAATCTCATAAAGAAATTATGGTATATTTAGAAACCAGAATGACATTTCCATCCTTTATTTGTTTACCACTTGAACTTTAGCAACTATATGGCAATGCATTAAAAGTCTTCTTAGTCATTTTCTTGGTGATTTTCCAGCATCCTGAAAAATTATAGACCCAACAATAGTTCAAGGACTTCACCATTCAAAATTGTCTAAACTTTTGGAAAGCTCTTTTTTCTAAAATGCTCAAGACCTACAGCCTCTGAAACTCAAATTAACCTACTTTCAATCAGGTAAATTTATGAATAATTCCATTTTTTGTTGTGGTATCTGTTTATGGTAAAGATATATACATGATCCTCTCTTATTTTTATTTTTTTGAGATTCTCATAATAACAATGGTACTACCAGCAATAACCATTCCAATTATAGTCCTGACCAGTGGCTGTAAAAGTACTGCTTTTTAAGTAAGCATTATGAAAGAACCTTAGAAAAGTGGCATGACTCAAGGAGCTTTTTCGTTGTTTTGTTGTTGTTTTGTTTTAATTATTCTACTGATGTGCATCCTTACAGTTTGAAGTGTTATTTATTTCTTTCTTTCCCTGATGCTCATTAGATTCCTGGTCAGTGATATTTTGTCATGGATAGGAAAGAAACAATGCTTAATTAGGTATTTAAATGGTTTGACTTCAGCTCTAACCACAGTGATTTTATCACAGCATGGTCAGAGAAAGGAGAGAAGCCAATACAAAGTAGCGCAAGAAAGTCTCAGCAGGCAAGAGGGCAAAGTTTTTAGTGAGAAAATTAGGTTGGACAGGATACATACAAAGCCTACTGTGGTGAGAAATCAATAAATGTAAAATTTGGTATTTAGAAGGCATCTTTCATCCTAAGAATGCAAGCTTTCCAGACATAAAGTGTACTTTCTTCACCACATTCATAAGGGTTAAGAAGCAAGTGTATCTTGGTATTAGCAACAGAGGAAATAAGAAAAAATAAGTTGTCTAATCAAATCACAGCATTGTACCAAGATACACTAAAACTAATCCTAGACAATTATATAAGCCAACTGATGTTAACTTATTTATAGTCACAGTCCTAGAATATTAGCATATGACAAACCAGATTGAAGGTACATCAAGTGGTAGTGGATTGAAACCAATCAGCTATAGTTATGCTTCATGTAAAAATCATGTCACATGATATTTTCCCAAGGGTAGTAGTTCAATATTTGTGGATATTAAAAGCCATGGTAGAATAGAATTTTTGGTACTATTTCTGATAGAAATCTTCCAACACACACACACAAATTGAACATATATAGAGAGATAGATAGATAGATAGATAGATAGATAGATAGATAGATAGATAGATAGATGGATGATAGATAGATAGAGCCACTAGTGTTACCATTAGAGTAAAAGAAATATTTGCATTTCAAGATTATAAGGTTGAGATAGCAATTAATCAAATATTAACACAAAATGCAGAAATAAAGTATGTCAGTAAAGGTCCTAGCAGAAGTAATTAAATTTATTACCTATCATTAAATTTATTATCTATCATTAATTTTATTTATTGTAATACTTAGAGTTCTTTGATAAACTTTATGATACATGATACTAAATACAAATTATAAGCAGTTTTTATGTTAGTATTTTTTTTGTTTTGTTTTTGTTTTTCAAGGTAAGGTCAGCTCAGGCTGACCTGGAATTCACTAAGGAGTCTCAGGTTGGCCTCAATTCATAGCAATCCTCCTACCTCTGCCTCCCGAGTGCTGGGATTAGAGGTGTGCACCACCACGCTCAGTTTATGTTAGTATTTTTAATTAACATACAGAATAGGTTCCATTATGACACTTTCATCTCTGCTTTGTTTTTGTTGATCTTCTCCCATTCTACTCCCCTATCTTCTATCTCCCTCCTGCCGGTTATCTTTCTGACCCCAATATCCCACCTTCTGCTATCTTGTTGCATGTATTCTATTATTCGTTTTTCTTTATTCTTTTTTTTTTCCCTTAAGACCTCTTTTTCACCTTTCACAATCCCCTGTGTAGTTTTATGGCCTACAAACACACACACACACACACACACAATTTTAAAATGTTTTCACATTTAATAAAAAGTCATTACTCTCCTCCAAAATTAATGTAACCTCAATCATGAATTATAGTAAATACACACAATCTCTCACAAACAATTCCCATGTCTTCTGTGAAAAAACTGGCTTCAAAGCTTTGGAAAATAAAATTAAAATTTCTATACACAAACACTTAGGTTACTTCTGTCTTAATTACTGTGAATAATGGTGCAAATAATTCTTTGATGTGCTATTTTAATTTCCTTTAACAATTTACCTGGAATTGTTTTCTTCTGGTTCATATGGTAGATCTATTTTTAATTTTTTGAGGAACACCCATACTGTTTTCAATAATGGTTGTATGAATTTGCTTTCCTACCTATAAGGGTTCCCTTTTCTGTATATCCACACTAACACTCCCTAACACATAATATTTTAATAACTATTCTATGCAGTAAGGTGCTACCTCAAATTGGTATTGACCAGCATTTTCTTGATGAGTCATAATGTTGAATATGGCCAGGTGCATGTCTTCTTTTGAAAATTGTCTATTCACATCACCCATTTTTAAATTGAATTTGAATTTTTTGCTATTAAGTTCTGAGTTCCTTATATACTTCATATATTATATATCTAACAGGATGTGCCTAAGGCCCATTGTTTCTTGTATTCTTTATTAGTACATGGTCCTCCCAACTAGCTGATATTATTTATAGAAACTGCCCACTGATAATATTTAACTCTGGCATATTGATGCTGAAAGAACTAATAAAATCTTAACAATCAACATAGCTATTTTATAAAGGGCTAAAGTACTTTTGATACTTGTAGCCGAATTTGACTTACTCTGTCGGTATCTATAGAGAAAATTCTGTTAATAAAATTAAGTCCAGCCGGGTGTGGTGGGGCACACCTTTAATCCCAGCACTTGGGAGGCAGAGGTAGGAGGATAGCCATGAGTTCGAGGCCACCCTGAGACTGCATAGTGAATTCCAGGTCAGCCTGAGCTAGAGTGAGACCCTACCTCAAACAAAAAAAAAAAAATTAAGTCCAGCAAAAGATTAATAATACCACTAGAAATATGAATAAAAACTTTGTTTCTTATTTTTGTTTTCCTTTTTAATCTGGGGGCAGAAAGGCATTGTAGGTATTTCTTGAATTTTGTGTGCAAGAACATACACACATACACACACAGAAGAAATGAGAAAGATTTTTGGAAAGGAATTTACAATACTTGTATGTTATCCATGGAAGTGGATTCACAAAATAAAGACAGATGGCAATGAATTAATCTAACACCTATCTCTAACACTTTACAGCTATGTAGCCATTACACACTTACATACTGTACTAATTCAGACTTTAACTTGACATTGATCACAAAAATATGTGCATGTATTCAACACCATCTGGTGCAAAAATAAAATACAAGGGAGTCGTCTTAGCCACCGTGAGATATCAACACTAAAAGCTGATTCCAGTGTAATATTCCTCTAATAGGAATGATAGAAAGTTTGGTTAGCCTCATTGCTAGCCCAGTTATATTTGTTAAAATATAATAGACGCTTCTCCCCTTCAATGATTTTGCAAAAAGAATGACATTATACAAGCACACTCAGATTGAGTAACTCAGTTATGATTTATATATCCTTCAATATGTCTTCAACTTGAATTGATAATCAATATAGATTTTGTAAACAGACATTGGCTCTTTTCCTGAAAGCAATGTGCCAACTGTGGAAAGGAGAATTTAATGTTCTGCATACACATACCTAAAAAAGCACAGGCAGGCTGGAGAGATCACTCAGTGGTTAAAGCATTTGCTTGTAAAACCTACCAACCTGGCTTTGATTCCCTAATACCCACGTAAAGCCAGATGCACAGTGGCACATGTATCTGGAGTTTGTTTGCAATGGCTGGAGATCCTGGAGTTCCCATTCGTTCTCTCTCTCTCTCTCGCTCTTTCTCTCCCTCCCTCCCTCTTTAACATAAATAAAAATCTTAAATAATAAAGTAAAAATGTGCAGGAAAATCCAATAGCATGAATCCAGAGAAACATCAGAAGTACCAAGATTTCCAGAGAACTCTTAACCTATTCTTATCAAATTATTTATTCAAAAACCATAGATTAAGCCTAGAATCTTGAGGTGATTCTTGGTGAATATACAGAAACAATTATAGATATGTCAGAATGACACAGAAATCATGCATTTCAGGCTGCCCATTTTGAAGAAGATAAAACACTAGATCATGATAATGCAGTACTGGTTAATGCACTGTTTTGACAGACTTCAAACTCTTGAAGTAAAAGAAAACCTTTTAATAATCAAACAGAAACAAAGAGGAAAATAGAGCTAAGCAGTAAAGAGTATAATGGAAGATATTTTGACATTTCCCCAAAACAGCACTCATTTTTTAAATCCATAAATTAGAACAAACGTATTCATGAAGAGGAGAGAGAAAACAACAAAAACATTTTCAAAAATAAATCATTTTAATATCCAACCAAGCCTCATTTTTCCAACATTAACACCAAGACATAAAAATAACTAAAAATTAAAAGAAACAAAGGATATTAGCACAAGCACAGACGATTTTGTCTTGCTGATAGTTCAGTGTTCAACAAATTCAAAGGAGCCCATACAAATAATCAAAACAGCTATGAATGACATTTCACTCTCATTCTAAATGTAAATTTACTGATGAAAATAATGGACATCAAGTAATGAATGCAATTAACCAGCAGGCCAAGAAACAAAACTTTAAGAATAGTTATACCAAATATCATACCTACGTATGAAAATGTCAGAAAACAAATTTAAAAACATTAATCTTAAAAATGAATTGAGGGCTGGGTAAATGGCTCAGCAATTAAAAGCACTTGTTTGTAAAGCCTGCTGGTCCAGTTTCAATTCTCCAGTGCCCATGTAAGACTAGATGCACAGAGTGGCTCATGTTTCTGGAGTTTATTTGTGGAGGCAAGACACTCTGGTGCACCCATACATTCTTCTTCTCTCCCCTCCCCTTCCTTCCCTTTCTCTTCCCTCCTCTCTTCTTTTCTTTTCTCTCTCTTATGGCAATTAAATAAAAATTTGAAAATTCATTACAAAAAATGA
The DNA here is from genome assembly GCF_020740685.1 of Jaculus jaculus. Classification (NCBI taxonomy): domain Eukaryota; kingdom Metazoa; phylum Chordata; class Mammalia; order Rodentia; family Dipodidae; genus Jaculus; species Jaculus jaculus. Next base: position 26,954,117 of record NC_059125.1, read on the forward strand.
ATTGATTGACCTATAATTATTCAATCCTATTTCACAAACGCTCCAGAATGTTGCAAAATTAAATTTCTCTACTATTGTATGAGGTAACAGATACAAGGCACTCATTTTCTTTCTTGCACTATATGACATATTGTGAAACTTAAAGAGATTGGGTTTGACTGGTGTGTTGAGAAGATTGTAACTTTATGAGGTGGTGTACTGATAAAAATATAAAGTAAAATATAAAAGTAAAAATTCACAGCCTTATCATCCTTCATTCGTAAGTGAATTTAAGTGGTTTATGTGCATGTGAACATGCTTTGCTTGGGTTTTGTTGTGTGGTACGTAAAATTATCTAGCTTTATAAAAAATGCTTGCCCAAAGAAATGCAATCATGTTAATCATATAAATTACAATGTACATCATATGTTTCCATCATATTTTAAATGTACCCATTTTTACTTAATTAACTTTCATGATGCTAATAATACCTTATACACATTTTACTAAATGTTGATAAATATATGAATTGGTGGGCTGGAGAGATGGCTTCGCGGTTAAGCGCTTGTCTGTGAAGCCTAAGGACCCCGGTTCAAGGCTTGATTCCCCAGGACCCACGTTAGCCAGATGCACAAGGGGTGCACACGTCTGGAGTTCATTTGCAGTGGCTGGAGGCCCTGGCATGCTCATTCTCTCTCTCTCTCTCGCTATCTCTCTCTCTCTCTCTCTCTCTCTCTCTCTCACTCACTCTCTCTCTCTGTCACTCTTAAATTAAAAAAAAAATTTAAAAATTTGGATTGGTATTAAAGAAAGTTTAGATTTGTTATCAATGCACATAACTCACAAAAGTTATGCAAAAGAGCAAAGGAAATTTGCAGTGTTTTGTGAGAGAGATTGGAAACAAAATAAACTCAGCTACAACATACCATTTCCTTTATGAAAGATCATGTAAACCTATGAGATGGAAAATGTGTAAATATTTGTACAGGATTTCGGGCCAGGGCAAGAAACAAGGAAGATGAAGGAAATTACAAAGAATTCAGAAAAGCATGTGAGAAAGAGGAAGCATTGATACATTTGTGGCACATCACAGAAAGTAGGTATTTGGAAGAGCTTTTGATTCCCGGCAAGCAAAAGTAAAATGTTTCTAGTATAAAACCATAATAAACACTGATTTGATGGCTCTTGTGTGTGGTTTGGTTTGCGTTGGCTTTGTGTTGGGGCAAGTTTCATGTGTGTTATATTTTACATACACATAAAGATTCCTAATGAGCTTAATCACTCTTTAATATGGATGAAAATAACAGAGCAACAAAGCAAGGAAAAAAGGTATGTAGTGCCATTCACATACAAGTTTTTGGTGAGCCTCCCTTGTTCTTCAGCAGAGGGCACTCTGCAATGAAAAGTGACTGGATGCTGACTGAGAATGCTGTTTCCAAAGTCTTATCAAAGAGCACAGTTGCGCTGTCAGGGGTAGAAAATAAAGTGCTTACTTTCTTTAACTCATCATATCAATGTGAAATGATAACAGTCATGATATAGTGGCCACATATAGGTGAATACACACCCATTCATGGTTATTCTATCATTCAGCCTCAATCTTAGTGTTACCTAAACTATGCAAGCTGCCTTCCTGGTCTATTATGAGCATGTATATACAGCAAACAAATCAATCCTATGAAAGCTAAGAAATGGCTACAAATAGCTTAAAATATCAATGTTCTGGCACATACAAAAACACTTAATAAAAATTGATGGCTTTAGATAGAAAACACAGTCGAATTAAGACTTCCTTTCTATGCCAAAACAATACTAAAAGTAAAATTCCCCTTCCTTCTATTTTTCCAGTCCCATTACATGATTACAGTTGTCACTGTTCAGGAATATTAGTTGACTCTAAACAACTGGAAGCACAGAGAATGCTGTAAAGAGACTACAGAAGCATAGCTTAACAGCTAACAAGAGCATGGCCGTAGCTCCACTGTTTACTGAGTTAATTTGTGTTTTGGGTCAAGTTGTATAACCTAGAAATTCTTTACTTTCTATAAGATATGAGTATCAATATTTTTAAGAATTAGTATTTTTAAGGCTATTGGTTCTTTCAAGTATAAAATCTAAGGGGCTGAGTAAATGGCTCAGTGGATAAGTGAGCTTGCTGTACAAACATGAGGATCTGAGTTTGATCCCCAGCAACAATGTAAAAAGCCAAATATAGCTACAGTCATCTATAATGCTAGTGCTGAGGGGGGTGTAGACAGGAGGATCTCTGAGGCTCCCTGGACAGGCAGTCTAAATTAAAATCAGCATGAGGTCCAGATTCAGGTTCAATGAGAGATCCTGTCTCAAGGACAAAGATAGAAAAGCAATAGAAGAGGATAACTATTGTCCCCCTCTGGCCTCCACATGCATGTCCATGGGACGCATAATCTACACATACATATGCATACACATACTGTACACATTCTAAATGTACACACTAAACAAAAAACCTTAAATGTAATAATGTGTCAACTATTCAGTTTTTGGCTCAGCAGGTACTCTGGCTACTTCAGTACTTATCATCAATGATTCTATTTGTCAGGGTTGTCTGCCTCTCATCATTGTTTTGCATTGCACTCTTGAAACATTCACTTTATCTGTTAATTACTTGTCTGGATATTTTTAGAGTCATAAAATAGTAAAATTATATAAGCATCAAAACAGTAAAGGGTCTAAAATAATGATAAAAGGGTTCCCCTCCATCTCTATTCCAAATCAAATTCTTTGACATAGTATTGGCAAGAATACCACTAAAAACTTAAAGCTTAGCTGTTTCATAAGTTTTATATTATATATGGGTATATAATATGTATATACATACAAATATAATCACAAGAGTTGAATATTCCTATGTGAACTTTCATATACATTGATTCAACTAACTGTGGGTAGAAAATATTGCATTTTTGCTGGCATGCAATATTTAGTTCAGCCTGTGTCTATACTGAACATGTAAGAGTTATTTTCTTTTCATTATTTCATTAATACCCAGAGATCATTTAAATTATACCAAAGACTATACATAGGTTATATACAAAATCTCCATTCCATACATAAAAACTGTATATTAATTAGTAATATACCATTATTTTGAAGGTATGAGCTCTGTCTCAAATCATTGTCTTTTCTACCATCTCTATCTTTTCCTCATCAACACAAACATGCTTTACAAATTGCTCACCCTGTTGGATTTATTGACTTTGTGGGTAGTTAATGGAAAATTCAGGAGAAATGGGAGAGAGGCAAGCAATATTGACAAGATATGTAGGGGACTCATAAATATCTTAGTGGTAGATCTCTTACTTGCCTGGCATACACAAGTTCCTAATCCCAGCTACCACCAAAAAATGTATTGAGGAAAATTCTACACTCAACAAAAGCTTTTTGTTAACTTTTTCTCACCTCTAATATCTAACCACAGAAGTATTTTCAAAATTTTCAGAGAACAACTGCCATCAAAGATGTGGTGTATAAATATGTCTCTTTTCTAAACTCAGAGCTTAGCATGCATTTTTGTTTCTGCAGTGCACTAAGTCTTCAGGTGGTGGCACCTTAGTAGCTTCAGGAGACTTACCAAGACTAAATTACTCCCCAAAAGTTTTGGATGGGGAAATTACTACCAATTAATGCAATTAGGATCAATCTAAAAGCTAGCATGAGGTAGCATTTGAATAGCTTAAACCCCAGTAATTCAGATTTGGCAAAAAAGTTAAATGGAGCACCAAAAATAGGCCAGAAAATGATCTGAGCATATTAGAGAGCATTTCTGTGATATTCAGTATAGTACAGTACTATTCTGCCAATTATATGAGGTGGCAGCTAATGGTTGAGGAAACTGCAATATTTGGTGACAAGTTGCAGCACTTAAAATGCCAGCTATTAATTTTGTTGTCTATTATTTATTTTAAATATTACTCATAAGGTGTCAACTGGACTTTAGGCTATTAGAAATCTTCTAGATAGTATAATTTTGTGAAAGGAAATGTACCTATCAGTTTATCATTTAATGTCATTTGTCAATTCTGAATGATGGTAACCAGTTAGATGTTTTGACTCTCACAAAGGACTTGTTTGTGTTCTTCAATATTTTGCAGATTGAAAATTCTGTAAGGCAGTGTTTGTTGATGTATTTTATATAAAACCAATGACATTTAATAATATAAACATAAACGTTTGTGCATCTAATATGCCCCTGACTATACCCTGGGCTCATATATGTATGTTTTTTCATTTAACTCTTACCACAATTTCCCACACATGGATATAGACACAGAGATATACACAGATAATCTGACAAACTTTCTTAGGGCTTTGAAGTAGGTTACCATCCTGCAAACCTTACATGTTCTTCCTACTTCATTGCTACTTTTTCTGCAACTACCAAAACTTCAAGAAAATGTTTTCAAATAAGGGCCTCAGCAAAAAGGAGACAGCATTTTAATCTCTCAGAATATTTAGCATTGAAATAAGCCAGTTCCTCCAATCAAGAAGGAAAGATAAGGAATGATGAGTGCAAATGTCTGATTTACAAACAGGCAGAAGAACACTGAACATCATTAGTCAATTATGGATTGCTTACACTAACAGAACAGAGCTGACATGCAAGCAATGTGGAAATACAATCCTCATAAAATTATATTTGACCTTGGATAGCATTATTTTCTCATTTGAATTATTTTAAGGTTTTATTTCCTACACATTAACTCCAAAAACATTTTGCTAAAAAAGCAATTGTTCCCTGTTAGACAGACCTGATTCAGAGGCATTGGAAACCATTATTTATTGCATTTTCCATTCCAGCTTCTGCTTCTAAACTCAGCCCACATCAAGGACTAGTGACAGCAAAATTCCAACATCTTAAAACAAATCTGATTTTAGTATCACAAAGTATATAGCCAAGCTAGGGCATAAGCAAAGTAAGGACTAGTAAAATATTATAGTTAATCCTATTAATTTTTTGCAATTAATATGTTTTAATAAAAATAAGTAAAAGATAGGGCTGGAGAGATGGCTTAGCAGTTAAGTGTTTCCTCTGAAGCCTAAGGACCTCGGGTTCGAGGCTTAATTCCCCAGGAGCCATGTAAGCCAGATGCACAAGGTGGCACATGCATCTGGATTTCGTTTGCAGTGGCTGGAGGCCCTGGCGCACCCATTTCTCTCCCCCCCCTGCTTCTTTCTCTGTCTGTTGCTCTCAAATGAATAAATAAAAATAAAACAAAAAATTAAGAAAAAGATAAATAGCAAAATGAAAATCAATACACAGAAACATTATTTTGAAGCTGGACTGAGAAAATTAACAGGAAAAGGTATATTGGGTAATCCATTTTAATATACTTGATTATTCCACGTGCAATTTTAAAGATAAATACAAAGAATTCCACAATATATATATATATATATATATATATATATATATATTTTTTTTTTTTTTTTTTTTACAAAACCACAAGGCAGATAACTGGAGGTATAGCTACACAACTCCAAAAGTTGACAGCAGATCAACAAGTTCAATCTGCTGTTCTATACTTAGTTTCCTGGTCCAATCTTAGGAATACAATCTCTACTTACATTCTTTACACACTAGCATTTTATCCAAAGACAAAATGACAATATTTTATTTTAAGTTTTATATTCTTTATAAAGGTTATGTCTTTTATATAATAATTTAAAATACATTAAATGAAAAAATTTAAGAACAGATACAGAGCTGGAAAGATGGCTTAGCAGTTAAGGCACTTGCCTGCAAATCCTAAGGACCCAGGTTTGATTCTCCAGGTCCCATGTAAGACAGGTGCATATAGTCATGCATGCATCTGTCATTTGTTTGCAGTGACTAGATGCCCTGGCATGCCCATTCTCACTCTCTTTTTCTCTCTCTCTCTTTCTCCCCCCTCTCTGTATCTAATAAATAACTAAAAATAAATCTTAAAAAATATAAAAACCTTTGTAACAATTTGAGCAGCACACTTGGCAATATTTTAAGGCACTCATTTTTTATTCCTTCAAAAACAGAATATCCTTAAAAAGTCAGGCACTAGTCATTGCATGGATAATTGAAGTAGAATGATAAGCTCACTAAGCCAGTGGTCTTGAAAAACAGGTCACACACTTATTGAATGCTTACCATAAATGTGGCACTTTTTATCCATGACATTCCTCAATACTTAAGACAACCCTATAAGGAAAGGAGTATTCTCCTATATGCTAAGAATGGGGAAGCTGAGTCTGGAAGAAGTTATGTACAACATTCCAGTGACACATGCAGCAAATGGCCACCTGTTCTCTATTTAAGCTCAGAATCCTCTTAGTAAAGTCGAAAGAACTGAGAGGCACCAGCTGAAACTGAGGTAAATTGGTTTCAGGCTCTGGTCCACTACTTCATAGTTAGGAGACCTTGTGACTTTTAAAGAGATGATTAACCCAATTTTCCATTTCCTCTTTTGTAATAGATTCAATTCAATACAGAAATAGACTAAATTAGTGCTTAACATATGTAGTTGATATTATTAATTTCAAAAAAATTATATGTCACTTATATACAAGATAAATACTAAAATGGATTGAATATCTTGGGAAAGGGGCCTCAGTATTTAAAAGCTGGACCCACAACAAGAGGAGTCAATATGTTTTGTTTTGTTTTTTTTTAAGTGACACCACTCTTTCACGGATTATGTTCCAGGAAATTTGTGTCCAATAGCAACATGCTTTACAGAAAAATACAGCCTCCCCCCTCCCCAAATAAAGATCATCTGCTTCTGGCATTTTCACTCTCTTTTATCTAAATGGTTCTTAAAGTATGGTCCTCAGCAACAGCATCACCTGAGAACACAGAAAAGTATAAATTATAAGACCCCAGTTCAATGTACCAATTCAGAAACTTTGGGGGGAGTCCTGAAATTGGTGTTTTAACACACCAGCTGATTTGACAAGAGTGCAGGTAAGACCTGCAATATACCAGAAAAAAAAAATTAACAGTGGTAAAGATTTGCAGCCTATAATTCTTGCCAACTCCATCCATCTATGGATAACAAAAGTTCCCCCATAGCAGGATCTTCCTGGATGAAATATGTCCACTTGCTTTGTCTACCAATACATTAGTTGCAAAATACACACCCCTACATTTGTGGGTCAAATGTTTCATATATGCCATTTTTGATAGTTCTCACTCTAAGATTATAATGTTTTACAATATTAATGATTTTTGTTAAGGTTAAAATTATATCTTTCTTCCCCAATCCATAAATACACATTGCAGTGACCTCCAAGGACTACAGAATTAAAAAGAGGAAAATTTTATAGAGAAAAAATCAGGAGAAGCAGTACTTCAGCCAGGTTCTTAGCAGTGGAAAGTCAGGATAATTATATGTTGTCAAAATAATGTGAAGGAAATGATACTTCAGACCTATGGTCTTCACAAGAACCTGTAAACCTAATCTTCTCATTGGACAGATGCCAACTGAAGGACGTTCTATAAAATACCTTACAGCTCCCACTCAAAACTGTTAAGCTCGTTGAATGTAAGTCTGAGAAACTACCACAGACCAAAATAATCTGCAGACACCTGGTGGCTAAATACAGTGGGGTATCCTGATTAGAACTTTCAAACCAAATAAAAAAGACATTAAATTTAAATTTTAAAAACTTGAAGAAAATCAGAATAGAGTACAGATTATGCTATGATTCATCTATTAGGGAACAAAAGGAACCATATCACTATGAGATATTAACAATAGGAAAAACTACTTTTGAAGTATCTCTGTACTATTATTGCAAATTTCCTATTAATCCAAAATTTATTCTAAAATTGAAAGATCTTTTCAAAAATTCAGTCTCGGTAGGTAGCTTTCCAAAACATGTGCATGTCAACTCATCTCCTTATTAATGAAAATGGATACATGAGAAAGCTTATCCTTTAGCAAACTAGTAATAATGATAATAGTGGCTCCTCCAAATTGTGGAACATTCTTATTAATAGTTTCTCTAGTTTCTGATTTATATCACACTTGTCCCTAAAAATATTACATGAAGTGGCTAGAAAGTATGTAAAATTACTTTTTCTCCAGCTGTACATAAATCTTTACTTTGTCATTTTTAACATGACTTATTGTCTATTTTCCCACGTGGGCTTAAATGAGCAATTAAAAGATACAATTAGTTGTGTTTTAAGTCTGAATATTCAATTTCATTATCCTACTCTCTTTTACTTAATACATCTAAATGGTTCTATTAAATATGAAGCACTCTTCTTTTAATTAACTTGAGAATTCTGGAAGGGAGTGGGAGCTACTTTGTTCCAGTTGACCCTTAGACTGAAACAGAAAGTCATCCTCCAACTGTTTGATATACTTTTAGAAGCAGCTATAAAAAGAAACAAATCAAGAATTTTACAGTCATTTGGCAAAGAAAAATGTGGTGAGGAATTCTATATGATTTATTAAAGAAGAAACAAAAGTAAAAGCCAATTCTGCCATTCTTGGCTCCAAATTAATAGTGGTCCATAGGAGAAGCATGTGGGAAAGCTATAAGAGGCCAATTTAAGGCAAGGAAATAACAATGTATATAAATCAGGGAGATTTTGATCCTAACACAACTAATAAAAAAAACAGGTAAGATTTAAGTATTTATCCTGCCACCATAGACAAAACAACATAACTGAAAATAAACCAATTATTTCTTCTTGTCCAGGAAAAGCTACTATTAAAATTAAGAAGTTCATGACTTTCTGAATAATCAAATCACTTTCTGGTGCTAGTAAATTCTCTGGGCATCCATATAGGCAAATGAGCAAAATTTTTTAAAGTTAGACTATAGTAGAATCAATAACAGTTTCTTATCTAGTATAACTTTTTAAAACATAGTATTTTGATCTGGTAAGAATTACATTAAATGACCTAAATTCACAAAGAACAAAACACCATGTTTGGGCTGGAGAGATGGCTTAGCGGTTAAGCGCTTGCCTGTGAAGCCTAAGGACCCCGGTTCGAGGCTCGGTTCCCCAGGTCCCACGTTAGCCAGATGCACAAGGGGGCGCACGCGTCTGGAGTTCCTTTGCAGTGGCTGGAAGCCCTGGCTCGCCCATTCTCTCTCTCTCCCTCTATCTGTCTTTCTCTCTGTCTGTCACTCTCAAATAAATAAATAAAAAATGAACAACAACAAAAAAAAAAAACACCATGTTCTCTCTCATGTGTTGATCCTAACTTGTAGTATCCATATGTATGTATATAAATGGGGACAAAAGTAGGTAAAAATAATCTTAAAAACTAGAATGGTAACCAAGAGCAAATAAACAGATGACAAGGAAGGGTGAGGGAAGAGTGACAGAAAGGGGAAAGATACTGGGGAATGGGTAAAAAAGAAATGGAAGAAGAGGGGAGGAGGACAACAAAAATTGTATTTGAAAATGTAAGAATGATACCTAAAACTCTGTGTGCTAACTAAAAAAATAAAAGATTACTCTTTGAACAACATTTCACAGTCCTCATCATATTATTGGTATACTGTCTTACTTGATCCATACATTAAAAAATAAAACAAGTCAGGCATGGTGGTGCACATCTTTAATCCCAGCACTCAGGAGGCAGAGGTAGGAGGATTGCCATGAGTTTAAGGCCACCCTGAGATTACATAGTGAATTCCAGGTCAGCCTGGGCTAGAGTGAGACACTACCTCAAAAAACAAAACAATAACAACCAAAATAATAATAATAATAACCAGGCAGTGGCTATCTTCCTTTCACAGATGAGGAAATGTGGTTTATAGAGCACATGCAATTTGATCTGAATCACACAGATAGGAAGCAGAAAGTGGGAATCTGACCTTAGGCTTTCTGACTTAGTTGTCTGTTCTTCATATACCACCACAAAGCTATCTGAATATGTCCATCAGTTTCAACATTCCATTACCCTTTGACTAAGAAATGGCTCTGAAATTTCAAATTCATAATCTTCTCTCTCCAGTTAAATAAATATGAATGTTCCTACGTCTCCATGAAAAAAGTCAATATGTTTCTCCAGTGTGAAATGAGAAAAAAGATTGGAGGTTTTAAAATCAATCATAATTTTAGCATCACTCATAGATTTAAGAGGTTTTGCCTACATTATACAAAAAGGTGGGTCAATTCCTCAAAAGAGCATAGGACTCTAATAAAGCTGAAATCAAGGCTTAGACCAATATTATCTCGAGATAATAAGAGTCAGAGAGCTCATGGTTTTGTTTTCTTTTTTCCCTCAGCCTAAGTTGTAGTAAGTGACAAATAACAAAGTCTCATAGGAACTTGGAGTAAAGGAGAGCAAGGAAACAGGTGTTTCCCCATAAACCATAGTTTAAAACTAGAGTACACATTATTTCTCAATTTTGTCATCTCAACTATGAAATGAGAATCTAAACAATGATGACTAAACTATAAAAAATAAAAGAAAGAGTTTGGCAAAATCACCACTCCTCTGTATAATTATCAATTTCAAAATCTATGTTAAAGGGAATCCTAAGTAACTTTAATTACCTCAGGAATTTACAAAGAGACAGATGAGCCTTTAAAATACTGAATTTCTTGCCAGCATGGTGGTGCACACCTTTAATCCAAGCACTTGGAAGGCAGAGGTAGGAGTATTGCTGTGAGTTTGAGGCCACCCTGAGATTACATAGTGAATCCCAGGCTAGCCTGGGCTACAGCAAGTCTGTGCCTCCCCCCCCAAGAAAAATACTGAATTTCTCTTAAAATAGCTAAAACTTAAATAATACAAAGTTATTCCACTAGCAATAGGGAATGCAATGCACACAGAATGTTCTCAAATGCTATTTGAAATCCTGGAAGAAAATACATCAAAAGTGCACCTGTATTAGTACTAGAAAGTTGGAAAGAGTATCACCAGAAGATGAGAACAGTAAAGAAATCCTGAAAGACATAAAGTTACCCAGATTGACAGAAAAGCACAACACTTGAATAAATCATAAAGCTGTCAAGACAAAAGGATGGAAATGTGAATTTTCCCAGCTGAAGGCTAAAATAATCCCACACTAGAAACATTGGGAGATGATAAAATAAACAGTGGGTGGACAGTTAGGCAATTAATTAAGTGAATGGGGGAAAGTTGAATTTAGCTGGCTGAGAAGATAGCTGGTGGATAAAGCTTTTGGTATGCAAGTGTGAGGAGGGCCTCAATTCAGATTCCCAGTACCAAGGGAAATTCCAGTTGGTATGATAGCCTCTCTGTAATCCCAGTCCTAGAGCAATGGAAACAAGTGATAGGGAATCCATGGGACTCACCAGCTGTGGAAGACAACTGATAATACCAAAAGCCACAGCCATGTGAATACATGCATGCAGATCATACATACATATTCATGCAAAAAAAATAGTTGATCTTATCCATAGAACCATGACTGAGACATCTGCTACACAGATTAAAACATTTGGAAAACACAACATGCAACACTGTGAGCTCAGTAAAATACCCTTCTAGGTGGGTATAGTATCTTGAGTTCATATTAGGGCACACTGAGGAAAGGAAGGCCACATACCCAGGAATCAAGCTACCAGAACACTCTAAAAAATGAAAGGGTATTTAGCCATATAACTTCTGATTCCTCTACATAGGTGTTGGATTCAACATCCCTATCATCAGAATATTTGCTATGAAGGAAACAGGGACCCTATTTTCAGATATAGGAACTATGTTTAACTAATCCTGATTAGTCGATTGTAACATTAATTTTCCCTTCCTATCCATTTTAGGATCTCAAATGCATTTCCCTGTATATTTTTTTATTTCCCTTAACAAGTGAACACTTGTTTATAGCTATAACCAAGATAACCATATACTTTAATATTCAAGGGACCAAAACTGTTTTCATTCAAAGGAAACTTGGGTTACTAAAGAATGACAATCTGGAAGAGTCAAAAAGCTGCTTCCCTCAGATTAAGGAAACCTGTCTCTTTTCTCCTGTCTAAATTGATGGTTTTCTTAAAAACATAACACAAATAAGAGCTGTTGCAGGTCTACCTAAAGGTAGCTAATTTGAAAGGAAAAAAGAGCAAAAGTATAAAATGAGAAAGACACCAAGAAGAGACTTTAAAAATTAAGTGTACAAACCACAGGTTGCCTGGAAAGAGTAGGAGGGTCTCTTCTATGAGCTCAGCGTGGGTCTGTTTTAAGCTAATTCAAAACCCTTCCAAATGAGCTTATTAGATTCTAATTTGGTGGCTCAGAACCTAATAAGAATTCAGATCAAACTGTTCTTCTTTCTCAAAGAGACAGCATTGTCAAAGAGCCAAAACTGGAGTGGGTGCTTGGGGGATTGGGTTTTACAGCTTTCACATTGTGATTCACCTCTCTACCAGCAAACCCTTCCCCCATCGCAATAACATCTGTCATACATTTTTATTCAAATTCCTCACTACTTAGGGCAATCAAATGCTGAAGAGATGTTCCTACAGAAATGACCCCAGCAAAAATAGAAGTCAATAACATGGCCAGCTGACATAGAAGATGTCAGGAAGTACAACATGATGAGGACAAAGAATAAAGGAAAAACAGTATAAGGCAGAAAAGTAACGATCACAGGACAGGATGAAAAATTAGGGCAATTATCTGGATAATTCAGCCTCAAAACTCTCTTCCTGGTGATTGACATAAATATATTTTCTTCTCAGGGCTCCATTTTCACAATAGATGGCACACTGGAGCTGCAATGAACAGCTATCTTTTCCCCATCATTGATATTTACAAGTTTAAAAAATATATACCTTTTAAACTCCTACTTTCAGCTTTATAGCTCGTGAGAACAAATGTTTTATAAATATGATGTTATGTGACAGTTTGTCTTAGATGAAATTACCTTTGTGCCTATATTATTTTTTCATGTATTATCCAAATGTTGGAACCAACTCTCCACTTCTATAGACAGCTAAAATTGGGTTGCCAGTAGTTACTGGATCCTAAATTAGTATGATAGGACCTGCACCAATTTATCTTCTCACCTATATTTCCAATTCATACACATTCATGCACACGACTTCCATGTGGACATATACAAATACCACAAGTTAAAGGAATGTCACAATTTTGAAACAAGGTATTCATATCTAGCAACCTTTAAAGTTCTGTCCAAAACATCCATGACACTGGTGAATTATAATCCTATTTTAACAGAATGAATAGAAGGGAGAAATGAAACAGTATTTATTAAACATGTAATTTATCCCATAGTTTATTTTTCATATCATGTTCTTTAATCATTAAATCTCTATATCATAATTATACAGAAGGTATAATGAATCAAGTCAGAGGGATAACCAAAGGCATACAGGTAATGAGAGCCAGGGCCAAGAAACCAAACAAGATTCATTTGGTTCTGCAAACTAAATGTCCATCAACAGATGAGTGGGTCAAGAAAATATGTGGAATTTTATTCAGCCATGAACTAAAGAGGTGACCACTTGTACTAGATATAAAGAGAAATGTAGTTCACTTCTGCATTTGTTACTTTTATTGCTGTTGTGATAAAATACTTTACAAGAAAACCTTAAGGAATCAAAAGATTATTTTGTCTCACAGTTTAAGGGTAAAGGCCCCCACAGTGTGAAGGTCTGGCAACAATAGCATGAAGCAGATGATCAAGATGTGTACAAAAGAAGCAGAGAGAAATAACTGCTGTTTTTTTACCCAGTTTACCCTTTTAATTAAGTCTCATACCCCAGCACATCCTGCTCACATTCAAGATGGGTCTTCCACATTCTGTTAAACACCTCACCCATAGACCCAGAAATATCTCTCCTATGTGACTCTAAATCCAGGCAAGTTGATAATGAACATAGTCTACACATTGTCAATTTAACAGACAAACAAGTCCCTTTAAAGTCAGAACACTCTACCCATAATCCTCAAAGATCCATCGCCATTATAAGATGGCATTATGAAATGCAAAATGCAATTAGTTCATTTGTAAAAGTTGACAGTGTTGCAGTCAGGTTTGCATTTCTGGTAGAAATCACCCAACCAAAAGCATCTTCTGGGATAGAGGTTTATTTTGGCTTACAGGCTTGAGGGGAAGCTCCACGAAGGCAGGGGAAAACGATTGCATGTGCAGAGGGTGGACATCACCCCCTGTCCAACATAAGGTGGACAATAGCAACAGGAGAGTGTGCCAAACACTGGCATGGGGAAACTGGCTATAACACCCATAAGCCAGCCCCCAACAATACACTCCCTCCAGGAGGCATTAATTTCCAAATACCCATCAGCTGGGAACCTAGCATTCAGAACACCTAAGTTTATGGGGGACACCCGAATCAAACCACCACAAACAGTATTAACAGCCCCAACACTATTCAAAAGTCCAAGCTCTAGGGTGGGAGAGATGGTTCAGTGGTTAAGCGCTTGCCTGTGAAGCCTAAAGACCCTGGTTCGAGGCTCCATTCCCCAGAGCCCACATTAGACAGATGCACAAGGGGTCACATGCATCTGGAGTTCGTTTGCAATGGCTGGAAGCCCTGGTGCACCCATTCTCTCTCTCTCTCTCTCTCTGCCTCCTTCTCTCTCTGTTTGTCACTCGCAAATAAATAAATATTTTTTTAAGTCCAAGCTCTAGACTCTTCTGTGACTCAATACAGACTCTTAGCTGTGAGCCTCTGTAAAATAAAATAAAAGGAGTTATGTATTTCTAATATATAAGGGCATGGAATAAACATTGTTATTTTCAAATGGAACAATGAGGGCTTATCAAAGAAAGATTGGGCTAAAGCAAGGCTAAATGCAGCATGGCAAAATACCAAATCCAGAAGCTCCATGTCCAGCATCTGGGGGTCTTGGTGGAATTGTCTGGGATCCAATGGGCTTGAGATGGTCATTCTCCACTTCCATCACATGCAATATATGCAGCCTTTTTCTTGGGATGGTTCTACTTCATGCTTGCAAGTTTCCTCAGCCAGTGGTTCTGACATTTCCAAAATCCTGGGGTTTCTAGTACAACTTGAATTCGCATTCATAGATT
The DNA here is from genome assembly GCF_020740685.1 of Jaculus jaculus. NCBI lineage: Eukaryota > Metazoa > Chordata > Mammalia > Rodentia > Dipodidae > Jaculus > Jaculus jaculus. The sequence goes on from NC_059125.1 coordinate 26,969,126, forward strand.
CATTAAATGTCCTCTCAGGTCCTACTTGCAGGGAATATGACCCTGTCACACAGTGTTTGAGATCCATGTCTTTCTGGGACTCTGCAACACTTGAATTTTGCATGCTCACAAAACCAGCACCATGTATACTATGATGCCAAGTTCCACAGTTAGCTCCAGATGTAGCCTGGCCCAGTTCTACCACAGCCTCTGTGTGCTTTGGCAGCTTAATCTGAGAAAACACTTTCCACAGGGATGCTTCTGAGCACAGAACACTTTCAGGGGCATTCTTCTTTCAGTTTCTAGCCTTTCAAATGAATTTGTACTTTTAAAAGCAGGAGCCTTCAATTGGTGTCTTGCCGGGAGGGCAGCTTTCCTATACTTCTAGTTCAAAGTGCAAGGTTTCTCCTTATTTGCCTCAATCTCCTTAACATACTTCTGCATCTATCTTGCCTGTAACTTTAAAATCACTCATGCTCCTCCCCTCTACAAACTCTGCACATTTTCCTATTTTTCTGCTTTGAATTCTCATGATAAGCCTCAATAAATGCAATGAACAAAATATATGCCATACTTTGAGTTTTATATTTTATGTTGTCTTGAAATTTCCTTTGACAAACAACTTTATCTTAGCTACTTGTTTGTTTGAGGGGTGTGTGTGTTTGTGTGGGGGGGTGTGATTTGTTTGTTCTTTCTGGAGACAGAATCTTTAGGCCAGGCTGGCCTTGAACTCCCTATACAGCTGATGATAACCTTGTACTTCTGATTTTCCTGCCTCTACCAACTGAGTTCTGGGGATATAAGCATGGTTCATCATGTCTGGTTTATGAAGTGATAGTTATTGACCTCAATGTCTCATTCATGCTAGGTTGGCACTCTACCAAGTAAGCTACATCCCCAGCTTTAGTCCATTACTTTTGAAGTCACCCTCATTTAAGTTATAAGGACATAGGTAGAATTCAGTTAGGGGTATTTTTTGCTGGGATGCACTACAAATTGTTTCTATCCTTTTGTTTGATAGAGTTCATGATCTCCTTTGAAACTTCATGGGCCATGTCTCCATTACCTAGATTTCTGTTAGCATTCTAGTATTCCAAACTCTTACTAGACAAGCACACTAATCTCCTTATAGCACTCCTTTGCTTCTTTACCCTACATGATCAAACTCTTTCAAATACCTTCTGCAAACCAGTTTCAAAGGCCTATGAAGCACATGGTCAATGTATTCACAAGAAGAGACACATTTCAATATCATTTTATGTATTACTTACTTTCTCATTGCTGTAACCAAATAAATATCTAAAAAAAGTAGTTACTTCTTGCTGGGCATGGTGGCACATGCCTTTGATGCCAGCAGTCAGAGACAGAGGTAGGTGGGTTGCTGTGAGTTTGAGGCCATCCTGAGACTACATAGTAAATTCCAGTTAGCCTGGCCTAGAGTGAAACCCTACCTCAAAAAAGAATATACTCATTATATATATAATTTTTTATTTGAGAGAGATTGAAAGGGGCAGATAGAGACAGAGAATGGGTACACCAGGGTCATCCACTGCAAACAAACTCCAGATGCATGCACCACCCTTATGCATCTGGCTTACATGGGTACTAGGGAATCAAACCTGGGTCCTTAGGCTTCACAGTCAAGCACCTTAGTTGCTAAGCCATCTCTCCAGCCTAAGAAGTTACTTCTTAATGATAAAAAGGTTTATTTTGACTCATAGTGTGGACTATAATCTATCATAGAAGAGAAGGCATGGCGGGAAGATACCATTGCATCTTCAGGTCAGGAATTAGACGCAGGTCAATTCTAGCCTGCTTCCTTTTTTATTAAGTATAGGATTGCAACCTATGGGCTGATGCCATCCACATTCAGGGTGGGTGTTTCCTCCTGAGTTAAGCCTCTCTGGAAATACTCTTATGGGACTTAAATCCAGTCAAGTTGGGAATAAAGATTAACTCTCAGAGCTTCTATAAGGGAGAAGCCTAAGCATTTCTTACATCCTCGCATATACAGAACTCAGCCATGAAAATGGAAGGTTCACTGTACATGTTCTACATACCAAATTTTCTATATTGAGTACATGATGAATCAATATGACATTTTATTTACCACAGTTACTTACTGTCATCAGTAAGATCAAATAGATCTAAGATGTTAACCTACACTAACTGACCTGAGCTCACTCTTGCTAAGCAGATTAACTATCATCCTAATACTAATAATCTATATATTAGTGACCTCTATCATGACTATTATGATGAAGAACTTTTTTAGTTGTTAGTTTTCTGTTTTCTGTTGTTGAAATAAAACAATGGCTGAGACTAAGGAATTTATAAAAAGAAAACCAGGGGGTTTTGTCTCATTTTTCTGGAGGGTGGAAAGTCCAAGAGCATGGGATCAGCATGTGGTCAGTTACTAGTAAGGGTCACATGCTATTTCAGCCCATGGCAGAAAGTAGAAGGCATGTAGAAAAGGTAAAGGGTAAATGAAATTCCATAATACTTAACCTATTAATCCATTGACAAGAGCTCTGACCCTATACCCAAATACATTACACTATGCCTTACCTATCATTATGGTCACATTGAAGAATTATGGCTCAGATTCAGTTTTATAAGGAAAAATTATATTCAAGCCATTGCAATAGGCTCTACTACCACCTGAAGTAGGTTTACTCCTTCAGCTATCAAAACTATGTAATGCTTGGAGACCACATTAATTACTTTGATATTATTATCTAGTGTTTCCTAAGTAGTTATGCTAGACCCCCTCAGTGGAATATACAATATACAATATGCAAGTTCTTATTCATTATAACATTATAACATTAATTTCTGTGCTCCAGAATTAATATCAAATAAAACAATTTCCACATTCTTTTCAAAATAAACTATTGAACACCTGTTTCTACATATTATTAAAGTATATATATATTACATATAATATATATGTATGTATGTATGATTTTACTCTTTATCCAAGAGAAGAGAAGAAGATATGTTACAAATACCAAAATCATAACAATTTTTTATGTTACTTGAGATCAAACCCTAGGGCTTACACATGCAAGCACTTTCCCTCTGAACTCTATCTCAGACCAAAAGCCATGACAACTCTGAAGTTTCTGGAATTTACCAAACATTACTTCATCATCTCCTGGGTAAAAACTACATTCTTCTCAAAACTAGGAAAAAAAATCCCAAAATTCATATATAAGCACAAAAGTTCCCCAGTAACCAATGCAATCCTGTGAAAAAACAGTAATGCAGGAAGTATCCATGGTACCTCATTTCAAATTATAGTACATAACCATCATAGTATAGTATAGCATAGTATACTGGCAATGAAAAAGAAAGAAAATGGACATACAGACCAGTGGAATAGAATAAACAACCCAGAAATAAACCTCACACACATATAGTGTTATGATTACTGACTAGTGTCATAAACACTCATTGTAGAAAAGGCATGGTCTTCAACAATGGTGCTAGAAAAAACAGATGTCCACATGTCAAAATATGAAAGTAGATTTATATATCTCACTCAATACAAATATCAATACAAAATAGATCAAAACCATTAATACAAGAGCTGGGAACTTGAAATAATCAAGAGAACAGAGGAAAACCACATAAAGATATAGGAATAACCCAAGGCTTTCAGAATAGAATTCTAATAGCTCAGGAAATAATACCATGAATCAACAAATAAAATTTCATAATATTTAAGAACTTACACACAGCAAAAGAAACAATCAACATAGGGAAGGGACAGCATACAAGATGAGAAGAAGAAAATTTATGCTACTCATCCTACAGAATATATAAAAAATGCAAAAATTTAAACACAAAAAGAACAAATAACCCAACCCATAAATGGGCTCGTGAACTTTATAAATAGTTTCCAAAATAGCCAGGTGTGGTGGCGTATACCTTTAATTTCAGCACTTGGGAGGCAGAGGTAGGAGGATCGCCATGAGTTTGAGGCCATCCTGAGACTACATAGTGAATTCCAGGTCAGCCTGGGCTAGAGTGAGACCCTACTTTGAACCCCCCCCAAAAAAAATAATAAAATAAAATTTAAGAAAACACAAGTGTCCAATAAATACATTAAAAATGTTCAACATCTTTAATTATCAGGGAAAGGCAAATCAAAATTACTCTGATATATCATCATATCTCTGTTAGAATGCACATCATCAAGAAAATAAGTGGTAACTAATTATTGTGAGGATACAAAGGACCCCTTCCACACTGCTGGGGAGAATGTAACTTAGTGACCACACTATGGAAATCAGTATGAAGTGTGGAGGTTTGAATGTAATATGTCCCCCATAGCCTCATGTGTTGGTGATTAAGTTTCATACCTGATCAGCAGCTAGTGGAGCATTAGGGAGGTAGAGCCTTCTTGGAGATGGGTCTTATGATTTTATAATTTGCACACCATTCCCCCCACTTGCCAGTGCAAACTAACTAACTCTTGCTGCTTCCTCCCAACTGATGTGACAGGATGTGATGCCCAGTTGCCTGCCACGCTTTCCCTGCCATGACAAAACTACCCCTCAAAACTTTAAACTAAAAATAAACTCTTTGTTTCCAGGCTGCTTATGTTTCTATTTTTGTCTCATCTACAAGATGGTTGCTGATATAGGAAGTTCTTCAAAAAACTAAAACTAGGACTACCATACTCTCCTGAGAATTATAGCAACAGAGATACTTACACATTCATGTTAATTACTGTACTAGTAACAAAACCTAAGAAATGAAATCAACATAGAAAATTGTCAACAGATGAATGCATAAAGAAACTGTGGTATATATACATATTGAAATCTTACCCAACTGTAAAAAATAAAATTACATCATTTTAAAAAAAAAATGGATAGAAACAAAGATCATGTTAACCAAAATAAACTAGGCTCAGAAAGACAATTATCTCATATTCTCTCTCATATGCAAAATCTAATTAACAAAAGAGTTAGGGAAGTAGGAGAATAAGTATTAGAAAATATATGGAGAAAATATGGGGAATAAATGAAGTTAGTGGCAGTAAATATGATCAAATTCATATATATATATACATATATATACATAATTTCATAAAATTATAAAATTAGTATACAATAATAAAATAATAGCCAAAAGAAATAATTGGTTAAATGGCAAGAGAGCTTCAGAAAGAGAATACTGTCTCCCTAACCACTCTTACCTTTTGTTTTAATTCACTTTTATCATTTTCATCTCTCTTCATTCTCTATAACTAGCCAACTTTACACTATAGTATATAAGAATTAAGGTGAAAGATACTTTAGAAATTACCTCAGTCATGGCACTCCTAAACAATTGCCTACTTTTACTCAACTAGTTAATGATATGACTTTATCCCAAATGTTAGTGTCCTCATTACAGACAAATGACATTAAAATGAGACTTAAGGTGACAATCTACCAGTATAATTCAGATTCACCTGTCATTTACTTTTTTGTTTATTTTTATTTATTTATTTGAGAGCTATCAGCAGAGAGAAAGAGGCAGAGAGAGAGAATGGGCACGCCAGGGCCTCCAGCCACTGCAAACAAACTCCAGACATGTGCACCACCTTGTGCATCTGGCTAACGTGGGTCCTGGGGAATTGAGCCTCGAACCAGGGTCCTTAGGTTTCACAGGCAAGCGCTTAACCACTAAGCCACCTCTGTAGCTCTCATTATTTACTTTTTAATATATATTTTATTTAGAGCAAAACTCTGACATTCAAATAGGTATAATTATAAATTTAATTATAAAATCAAACAATAAATTTAATTCTAAAATATAATGAGGTAAATACTCAAAATTTATTTGCTAAACAAGGCTGTCTTTCCACTGTTCCTTAGAAGTGACAATGAGAAAAGGCAAATAATTTAATTTTCTTCCACCAGTTTTAATTAATACTTCTAATTTGATTCTAGCAGATCCAAATTCTATGAACGTGATCCCAAAATCATATTTGGCTTATGGAAAGGAAATAGCTTTCCATATTCCTAGCTCTTATGATTAACTAGCTTCACAAACAAGTGGGGAATTGTCTTTTTGTCAAACACAATAAAAGCTCTTTTAGCTATAATTCATAAAACAATGTATCAAGATTGGCATTATGGTACATTAAATGCAGAAGCAGCTTGGCACTGCTCTTTTCATTGTCAAGAAAAAAATTGCAAAGATAAATAAACCCTGGGAATTTCAAGATCTGGAATGTGATGCCAGCTGGTGCATAGAAGAAATGAATTCAATCAGACTACCTGATGTTCCCTGCTGCTGCCTAAAGCAGAGCACTCTGAACCCTTGTGAAAGGACCCAATTTGTCCTTGTCTCTAGTGACTGAAGTGCTAGGGGAAAAAAAAGGTATCTAACCCTGTTGAAAAATAAAAGCATATATATTGGAAACTTTAAAGCAGGCCCAATATACTTTACTGAGATGGAAGAGGAATCCTGAAAACTTATCCTGACAATTAAAGCTTAACAGATAATCTATTATTAAACAATGTGTAATGTATGAAATATAAAGATGTTCTCTCAAAACTTTACATGTGCATTTAGCCCTCTGGTTTTCACTTGATAAAAGCTATGACTCACCAGAATGAAAAAAAAAAAAATCTGAATTTCAGATGTTTGAGCCAACTGCTTTCACTTACTAAGCATTTCAATTCATTTTGCATTCTTGCTTTTATGGTTTCTCCAAACTCTATTGGTGTGAGAAACATGGATTAACTATCTACTCTGTAGTAAGTGCTGTGCTGAATGCTGAAAACACAGAGTTAAGATAAACTTCCCCCTTCATAAGCCTAAGGTTTCTGGAATATAAAGGTTTTAGGAATGAAACTACAAATACTAGTATTTCCTTGTATAAAATCATGTGATGATAATAGAAAAATATTTAATGTGACTTCCAGAATGGTATGAAGATATCATTTGATATAAGATGGAAACCAGTATGAATTTTCAGTCTCACCCTCTCCAGGGCCTTTTGATTCAGGTGCTCCCCCTAAGGTCCTCTTGAGGGTTCCAACTTTAAGTCTAACTTCCAGGATATAAGATTCTATGGTACCAATACAATTTTGGTTCAGTTTTGTGCTATCCCCCAACTTTACCCTTCCCCCAGGCCCTACCCACCCTATTGTCCAAGCCTTGAGATGCCATTCAAGTCTGTTAGCAACTCACTGATCCAGGTTAGGAATGGAAGATGAGTGAGACCATGTAACAATTGTCTTTCTGTGATTGTGTGAGTTCACTTAGAATGATCTGTTCCAAGTTCAATCATTTTTTCTACAAATATCAATGTGTCCGTTTTTCTTACTGCTGAGTATAATTCCATCATGTAGATATCTTGGTAACCCATTCATCCAATGATGGGCCCCTGGGTTGATTCCAGTTCTTAGCTATTATGAATTGAGCAACTATAAACATGGTTGAGCAAATATCTCTTAACTGAGATGTGGAGCTTTGAGGGTATTCCCAGTAATAGAATAACAGGGTCTGTTGGTAACTCTATATTCATCCTTTTCAGGAGTCTCCAAATTGCTTTCCACAGTGGTTGTACCAACTTACATTTCCACCAACAGTGAATGAGTGTTTCTATTTCTCCACATTCTTGCCAACATTTGTTTTCATTTTTTTTTTAATGTTTGTTATTCTTACTGTGGGAAGGTAGAATCTCATAGTTGTTTTAATTTGCATTTTCCTAATGGTTAGAGAAGCTAAACATTTTCTTAGGTGTGTGTTAGCCATTTGTAATTCTTCCTCTGAGAACTCCCTAGTTAGTTCTCTGCCCCACTTTTGGAGAGGGTTGTTTGATTTTTTTTTTTTTTTTTTGAGGTAGGGTCTTACTATAGTTCAGACTGACCTGGATTTCACTATGTAGTCTCAAGGCAGCCTTGAACTCACAGCAATCCTCGTACCTCTGCCTTCCAAGTGCTGGGATTAATAGTGTCCACCACCATGCCCAGCTTTGTTTGATTTTTTTATTGTTTAGCTTTTTGTGTTCTTAGTAGATTCTAGATAGTTGGCTTCTGTCAGTGGTATAGCTGGCAAAGACTTTCTCCCATTCATTGGGTAATCTATTGGCTCTGCTTATGGTATGTTTGTGCAAAAGTTTTTTAGCTTCATGAGATCCCATTGGTTGAGTGCTTATTTAATTTCCTGTACTACTGGGGATTTTTTTCAGGGAGTCTTTTCCAAGTCCTATATCATGGAGAGTGCCTCCTGCTTTTTCTTCCAGTAGTTAAGGAGTTTTAGGTCTTATATTGAGGTCTTTAATCTATTTGAACTTGATTTTTTTTTCAAGGTAGGGTCTCACTCTGGTCCAGGCTGACCTGGAATTCACTATGTAGTCTCAGGGTGGCCTCGAACTCACAGCGGTCCTCCTACCTCTGCCTCCCAAGTGCTGGGATTAAAGGGGTGCACCACCACACCCAGCCTGGACTTGATTTTTGTGTATGGCAAAATAAGTGAGTCTAATTTCATTTTTTACATATGGTCATCCAATTCGTCCAACACCATTTGTTGAAGATGCTGCCTTTTCTCCAGTCTACATTATTGGCACCTTTGTCAATGATCAAGCAGCTGTAGTTACTTAACCTAAAGTCTGGTCTTCAATTCTTTTCCATTGGGCTAATCATTATCATTCTGAAAAATGTTGCTTACTGTTTTACTCTGATAAGATTTTTCCTTCAGAGATTTGTTCCATTTTCATGATGTCAACACTCTTTCTCAGGAGCTATGAATTAACCTTATTGGCTCAGTTCCTCAGCTGTAGCTAAAGCAGAATACTTGGTGTAGTAATTTATAAAGGAAAAGGTAACAGCTCTGGATGCAGGAAGGACCCATATAGCATCATAATATCATGGAAAAGTAGAAGGGAAAGTGGATATGTGCCAAGAGACAACACACAAGGAAAATATTTGTTTTATCATGACCCACTCATATGGCATCCAATCCATCCTGTAACAGCAATAGGTTTTGCATTCTCCCTAGAATTAATCTAATCCCACAAAAATAAATCTTAGCTACCATATAAGCAGCCTCATCTCTCATATCACAACAGCAGAAATTAAATTTAACTATCAGTATTGATAGGTGAAACCATACTCAAACCACAGCACTTATTTTCTATGCTATGTTAGATAATTCTACTAAGATGTCCTACCATTAGTCAGACATAGAATAATAAAAAGGTTTCACCTGAATCTCTAAAGTAGCTCTCTCTTGCCTATTCCAGTTTTGTTATGATAATTTATTTATTATTTATTTTATATACTATTATTTGTTAATTAGAGAGGGGGGGGGGAATGAGGCAGATAGAGTAAGAGAAAGAATGAGTATGCCAGGGCCTCTAGCCACTGCAAACGAATTTCAGACACATGTGCCACCTTGTGCATCTGGCTATATGTAGGTACTAGGGTATCAAACCCAGCTTTGAAGGCAAGTGCCTTAACCAATGAGATGTCTCCAGCCCTGAAAATGTCATTCTTAATTTCATACAAATGCAAAACCGTGGAAATATCTTTGACTCTTTCAATCTATAAAATTAAAAATTACCAAATTTCCTCAAATTGTCTGTAAGTCACTTTTGCCCTTTCTGCCCCTATAGCTCAAGCACAAAAGTCATAATTATAATGCATTAATCTTTCGATTATGGTGGTGGTTTGAGCCAGGTGTCCCCCATAAACTTAGGTATTCTGAATGCTAGGTTCCCAGCTGATGGAGATTTGGGAATTAATGCCTCCTGGAGGGAGTGTATTGTTGGGGGCGGGCTTATGGGCTTTATAGTCAGTTTCCCCATGCCAGTGTTTGGCACACCCTCCTGTTGCTGTGGTCCACCTTATGTTGGCCAGGGGGTGATGTCCACCCTCTGCTCATGCCATCATTTTCCCCTGCCATCGTGGAGCTTCCCCTTGAGCCTGTAACCCAAAATAAACCTCTTTTCCCCAGGAGCTGCTCTTGGTTGGGTGATTTCTACCAGCAATGCGAACTAGACTGCAACAGTAAAGTGGTACCGAGGAGTGGGGTTGCTGCTAGACACCGGACTATGTGGCTTCAGCCTTTTGTAGCTGATTTTCAAGAGGAATGTGGAAGGAGTTGAAACCTTAGCCTAAGAGATGCCTTGCAGTGCTGTAAGTATAGCTTGATGGACTGTTCTGGTCTGAGCTGCAAGACCTAAGTGCAGGAATAACTCTGGACTGTGAGGTTTGGCTTATGAGGGTGAGAAAGAGCTTTGCTTGGACTGGGCTAGCAGGTTGTGTGAGAAGCTTGCTCTTATGCCCGTGTCCTGAGAAGTTGTGCAGGGTTGCTTTGCATAGAAATGAACTGGTGTGAGCAGAGGGATATGGCACAGAAAGAAAAATCTTTTGAACTGTTGCCCATTCAGCTGCAACTGAGAGATTACAACCTTTGAGACTGGGCTAGCTGACCTGCACTGGGGCAACAAGAAGAATATAAACTCTTTTGAAGGGGCCTGAGTACTCAAGGAGTGTCCTGTTCTTCAAAGTCTGCTTTATTCCCCCCTACATTAACAAATTGGCATCCTACCTGGTATCGTGGAGTATAAGAAATGCTGGAAAGAGGTCATTGAGTTTGCAACACGGTCTTGTGTTTTGGAAACGGCCATGGGCAGTGTGAAACAGGTTTGCTGGTTGCCTGCATAGAGACCCCATGGGGCCATGAGGATGAACCATGGCTTGCAGTGGAGACCCAGTGGAGAGGCTGGGACCATGAGATGGCTGCCAAGGAGAGCTGCCGGCCCCAATGAAGTTTCCCAGCACTGTGAGTAGCCTAGCTGGAGGGGCGGAATTGGAATGCCAGAGACTTGTTGCTGGTTGGAATGATCGGACTTGAAGATTTGTCACTGGCTAGAGTTCTTGGACTTGAAGCTACATAGTTTGATGTTTGCTCTGGTTGTTTTAAATCTTGTATTGGTTGAATGTTTCTTTGCTTTGCCCAATGCCATCTTTTGCAGTGTGAATATTTATTCTGTGCCATTATGGTTTTTTTTTTAAATTTTTATTTATTTATTTGAGAGTGACAGAGAGAGAAAGAGGCAGAGAGAAAGAGAGAATGGGCACGCCAGGGCTTCCAGCCTCTGCAAACGAACTCCAGACACGTGCGCCCCCTTGTGCATCTGGCTAACTGAGGGTCTTCAGGCTAACGTGGGACCTGGGGAAACGAGCCTTGAACCGGGGTCCTTAGGCTTCACAGGCAAGCGCTTAACCACTAAGCCATCTCTCCAGCCCCATTATGGGGATTTTGGAGGTTATTTTTTGGTATTATGGCTCAGTTAAAAGATCTTGGACTATGGGGATGTATGAACATCATTGGAATTGATAAAACTATGGGTACTTTTAAAGTTAGACTGAATGCATTGTATTTTACATCATGTATGGATATCAGTTTATGGGGACCAGGGGCAGAATGTGGTGGTTTGATTCAGGTGTCCCCCATAAACTTAGGTGTTCTGAATGCTAGGTTCCCAGCTGATGGAGATTTGGGAATTAATGCCTCCTGGAGGGAGTGTATTGTTGGGGACGGGCTTATTGGCTTTATAGCCAGTTTCCCTATGCCAGTGTTTGGCACACCCTCCTGTTGTTGTGGTCCACCTTATGTTGGCCAGGGGGTGATGTCCACCCTCTGCTCATGCCATCGTTTTTCCCTGCCATCATGGAGCTTCCCCTCGAGCCTGTAAGCCAAAATAAATCTTTTTCCCAGGAGCTGCTCTTGGTTGGGTGATTTCTACCAGCAATGCGAACTGGACTGCAACAATTACTTTCTAGTCCTACTCTGTTGCAACTTTCCAACCTGCCTGTATAAAAAATTAGCTTCAATAAATATTTTCTAAATAAATGCATGCCAGGGTAATTTTCCTAAATCATCAATTTTGTCTATTCAGACAACCTTTCACTGTTCCTCTGAGGGTCTTCAGGTACAAAATAGCCTATTAATATGTTTCTACTACAGTTACCTTCTCATTGCTACAGAAAAAGCTTACAGGAGTAAAGGGTTTATTTCAGACTTACAGCTTCCAGGGGATCAGTGGCAGAAGGCATTCACTCCATCACACATCCATAGCAGAGACATCATCACGATGCAGAAAACACTAACTAACTCTGAACACACACAGGGCTCGACTCCACCTCAAGTTCCACTCCTAGTGACATACTTCTTCCAGCAGGTCTCTACCTCCCGAATGTTCTAAGCAGAGGAATAAGTAGAAAACCTAATCCAAATACCTGAGGCTGTGGGGGCATTTTACATTCAAATCATCACAGTTGCAAGGGTCCCTTCTATAATTTCTCTCCTGAAAGTACCCAACATGTGGACCTACATTTTCATTGAAATTGGTCCATTTATTATCCATTTCCCAGTATCCACTCATTGCCAGGCTCTTCCTGAATCATCTCCATCCTTCAGGTTGAAGTAATTCTCCAATTCTGTTCATTCTGCTGATAGTTTCCTTTGCTGTGAAGAAACACTTTGATTTCATGCATTCCCTTTTTTGACCTAGTGACTACTTCCTGTGTTATTGGTGTTCTGTTAAGAAAGGTCTTGCCTATATGCTGGATGTATCACAATTCCTGATTTCAATTATAATATAGAGCCATAGTGTCCAAGACAGCATAGCACCACCACAAAAACAGATATGTATACCAAATGAAATGTAATAGCCAACTCAGAAATAAACTCACAAAATTATGGGCATCTGATTTTGACAAAGGCATCTATGGTAGTTTGAATGTGATAGTTTCAATGTGTGATCCCATAGAGTCAGATGTTTTATTAACATTGAGATTACAACATGAGCCTATAGCAGGGAGATTCCTGCTACAGAGGGTATGTCTGGGGATAGATCTTGGAGGCCATCCCTAAAGTATGTTTGGTGGAAGGTCTTAAGTCTATTTCTCCTAATATGAGCAGAGAGAAAGTTGGAGTTCTGAAAGTTTTATAGTACAGGGTGTTGATAGTGTCTCCCTGCTTGGATCTATGAAAAGAAGCTAGCTTCTTTCACCATTTATGATGTTCCCCTGGATTTATAACACTGAGATAAATCTTTCCCTCCAATAAATTGTCAGGTGTTTGTCCCAGCAACACAAAGCTGACTAGAACAGCATCAAAAACTTACAATGGACAAAAGCAAGCCTGTTCAATAGATGGTGCTGGCAAAAGTGGATAACCACCTGCAGAATAAATGAAATTAGACCCTCATCTCTTACCTTCCACAAAGATCAATTTGAAAGCTGTCAAAACCCTTTATGTAAAACCACAAGTGCTGAAGATACTAGAAGAAATTTTAAGTATAATGTTTTCTTAAGTGGTGAACCACATGAAACTAACAATATTTAACCAATACTTAAAGTAACAGAAATTTATTATCTCATAATTCTGACGTTTTAAGACTGAAATCAAAGTGCGCATAGGACAACACTCTTAAGGTTTGAGAGTTTATCTCCTTTCCTCCTCTTGGCTTATGGTGGTGACTATCAATCCTTGAAGATCTTTGACTCTCAGGTATAACACTTCAATATCTACCTCAATTGTCACATGTTTACTCTCCACTCATGTGTCTATGCCTGGGTCTCTTCTCAAATAAAGACACCAGTCATATTAGATTAAAGATCCATACTACTCTTGCATAAACTCATATTAACATATTAAATCAGTAATGAATCCAAAACAAGTCTATATTCTGTGACACTAACAGCAGAACAATTTAACCTGCAACAGTTTTATGTTAAAAGTAGTTATCTGAAGAAAATTGTGTGTATATATGTGTGCACACATTCATATATACTTTTTAAGACAGGGTCCCATGTACTCCAGACTGGCCTTTAACTTGCAATATCCTTACCTTAGTCTCCCAATGCTGGGAGTATATGCATGTGCCACTATGCATGACTTCTATGTGTATACTGTTAAACACCTGACCTAAAACAAACTTTAAAATTGGAAGTTATATATATAATAAACACTTAAAAACAAGTATGTAAGTATGTCACATTGCTCACTAGCCAATTTATTTTATCCTATAATCTAATGCAATCTGTTTAAATATTCTGTTTTAACTTATACAGGAAGAAATTCAATTCAACTTTCAGTTTATATGGACTCCAGACACTAGCATACTATTTGTGATGATAGGTTCTATAACCCTTTTATTAATTCAGTAGTTTTTACAGCTACTGATAGTGTTATTATTTGGCATCTAGAAATAAATGAAGAAAAGACTTCACTTATCTGTTAACATCTTGTACTCATTTCTGTTTCTACTTGATACCCCTGATGTTTCTGAATGCGTTCTAATTGAATTTTCCCCTGTTGATCTCTCTGGATCTCATTCTGAGGCCTTTTTTGCTTTATACCTGTCATTCATCTATCATACTCTATCACCTTATACAAATCACAGAATTATCTGCATTGACTTTTTATTCTATGTACTGAAAGCAATGGTATCCATGAAAGCTAAAATGTTCAATAGTCTTAACAAGAAGGTTGTCCTGGTAAATAAACATAACACAAATAAGTAGTGCTAAAATAATGCAGTTAAATACAAAATATAAAGTTATACAAATATTCATTATAGCATTTCTATCATATCATTTAAATAATCAAAAATAACCTAAAATGTGGAACATAAAATGATAAATACATTAGAATAGATTTAATACAGCTAGAATTTCATATTATAACAACTCAGTAGAAAATTGAAAATCTAATAACATAATTATGAAATATATTAAAAAATGATTTCATACATAATATTCAGTTAAAATATATTATTAAAATATTTCTAATTTTTCTATAACTGAAATTATTATAATAACAGTATTGGGATACTGATTATAGAAACATATATATTCAAATGTGTAATAAAATTTATAGGTAACCAATCAATGAGCATAAATAGTATATGTAATTATCAAAATTCTAATGAAACAATGAGATCAGTAAGTATACCAAAAAGGTTTCAAAGAAAAAGAAAAAATGTGATTAAGAAAAGCATGATATTAAAGCTGTCAATAACAAAAGTAAATACAAAATTTATCCAGTAATCATGTTGAAAGAAAAAGAATCTCAAGTAGGGAAAAACATAATAAATTTTAAATATGTATAGTTTTCACAAGATATTCTTAAACTAAATGATTGCTTTAAAATAAATAGATGGACTTCCGGTCAAGATGGCGACCGCCTAGCTGCACTACAAAAAACAAGGGGGAAAAAAGGCAAGTATTAAGGGAAATTAGGAACTTTTTGAAGAGAGAGGGCACAGATTGGGGTAAAAGAGGGAAGCATACACCCCCGCGACCCACGCCCCGCCACCCCGCCCGCTGTGAATCGCCCCATCGGGCGCGGCCGGACGCCCCACCGGCCCGGCGCCCCGTGCAGCCCCACGCACCCCAGTGGCCCCGGGCGCCCCACAACCCCCGCTCCCCACGCCCGCACACCCCCCGCTCCCCCCCCAGGGCGCCCCTCCTCCCCAGCATGCCCCACGCTCCCTATCCACACGCGGCAGGCCTGGCCAAAGCAAACCGAGGCTTCCCGCGCCCCAGGCGCCCAGGCCTGCCCCGCGACCCCCGTGCCCCCCTCGTGCCCCAGACCCCCGCGACCCACCCACGCGTGCCTCGAGACCCCCCGCCGGCCCCACCCCCCCGCGCGAGCCCCACCCCCTGCGTGTGCCACACCCTGCGCGCCCCACGCTCCCTATCCACACATGGCAGGCACGCCCCAAGCGCCCCGCGCCCCAGGCTCCCAGGCGTGCCCCACACACCCGCACCCCCTGCGCGACCCGAGACCCCCATGCCCCACACCCACACACCTCGAGACCCCCGCGCGCGCCCCACCCCACCCAACGCTCCCTACCCACACGCGGCAGGCGCGCTCCAAGCGCCCCGCAACGTCCCGTGCCCAGGAGCCCAGGTGTGCCCCGCGCCCCCTGCGTGGCCGGAGACCCCCGCGCCCCACCCTTGCGCTCCTCAAGCCCCCCCCCCCCCGTGCGCCCCACCCCCGCCGCGCGTCCAGAGTGCCCAGTGGCGTCCCGCAGAGTCCCGCAGCTTCCCGCACTCCATCTTAGCTCAGCGTGCTCCATGCCCCCTGCGTGACCCGTGACCACCTTGACCCCCTCCCCTGCGCGACCCGCCCCCCTGCCCCCCCGCGAGTCCAGAGCACCCCGCGGCGTCCCGCAGCGTCCTGCGCACCCCCCGCGCCCACCTGAGCGCCCCGCGCTCCAAGCCGCCCCCCCTCCCCGCGCGCCCTTCACCCCCACCCCCACGCGCCCCGGAGCATCCACGCCCTGAGCCCCTGCGCCCTGAAGCACTCCCTGCCCCCCCCGCGCGCACTCTGCGCACCCCCCACGTGCCCTGTGCCCCTAGCCCCCGCGCCTCTCGCACGCTTCCCCACGCCCCCCTGTGCACCCCGTGACCCCCTGCACGCCCCACACACCCCACCGCGCCCCGCACACCCCCCCCTGCATGAGCACCCCCCCAAACCAACAGCGTGCCCCTCGCCCTCTGACTGATCAGAGCACCCTATACCCCCCGCCCCTCCAGGGCACCCTACCCCGAGCCCCCTGAGCCCTGCTGCCTCCCGCACACCCCACCCGGATTGCCCGGTGCCCCGGCGCACCCCGATCCCCCCGCCGCATGCCCCACTCGCTCCATACACACCATCGCACCCTGCGCCCCCTTCCGCCCACCCGCCCACGCACCCTCTGCACATCCCACATGGCTGTGCTCTGATCGGGCACCCACCAGTCACGCCTGCCAGCCTGCTGCACTGAAGCTGAGACCTCCTACCTCGCCCTTGTTCTCTGATCCTGCAAGTAGACCAGCCACATGGTGCTCGGTTCGCAGGCCTGTGGGGGCCACCCCTGCCATGAATAGGTGGCTGCCAGATCCCCTGCTGCTGTGCTCACATCACTTGCTGCTGGTCAGTTTCTGCTGTGTTCTGATACCGTACCCACATCATCTGCCTCTGCACTACAATTGCACGTGCAGCGGACCCACCCCAGACGAAGAGCCACATAAGTCCACACTGAGTCACTAGCGCCAGCGCAGCTGCCATCCCCTACCTGTACATCGCCACCCATCCCCCAGTCCCCTGAGGCGGAAGAGCACAGACTGTTTACAGACCCCAGTGTACCCAGCCAGAATCTAGGCACCTTCAGGGCTTGCTACCTCAGTCCCCTTTCAAGCTCAAAGGCAGGCAGCTTAGGTGCATTACTGGGTGAGAATTCAGGCAACTTTGGTGCCCCTGTTAGGCTATAGGAAGGCGGCTTTAGCAAGAGTGAGCAAAAACCCAGGCTGCTTACAACTGCCCCAGGCTGCCTTGGATTCGCATTAAGCTAGATCCCAGGCTGCTCCACCCACCTACCTGCCCATACACTGACATGGGTAGACCACAGCGCAAAAGAAATAACACGAAAAATAAAATGGAAGAAAATCCAGACAGATCACCCAGTCCAATAAGGATCACAACTAACCAAAACATAGAAGAGTGTTTAGGATCAGAACATCAAGTGGAAGCAATGAACAATGCAACCCTGACCAAACTACTGCTAGAACTGACAGGAAAGCTACAAAGGATAGATAATCGTATGGATGCTACCATCACTAAGCTAGAGCAATATGATAAGACACTGGAAGGAATTCAAAGAGAGCTAAGAGAGTTGAGGGAGAGTGAAAAAAAAAAAAGAGGACCTTAAAAATCAGCTGGCCACACTAAATGAAAACATAAAGAAATGCAAGGATGACTTCCAAGAATCAGCAAGAAAATCAGAAAATGAGACAAAAAGGGAGCTGGACAAAGCGATGGAAGTGATACATAGGAAAGTAGTAGAAAATGCAAACTTAATTGAACAAGTCCAAAATTAACTAGAGGCTCTCAAGAATAGAGTCAGCGAAGTGGAAGATAGAAATTCTGATCTGGAAGACAGGATGGAAGAAACAGTTCAAGAGTACAAAAATTTCAGTAAGTTCAAAAGTTCCTGTGAACAGAACATGAGAGAATTCTGGGATACACTTAAACGTCCTAATATCAGAATCATTGGAATACCAGAAGGAGAAGAATTTCAGACCAAAGGCATGGAGAACTTATTTAACACAATAATTGAAGAAAACTTCCCCCGTCTATTAAAAGAAAGGCCCATCAAGATTCAAGAAGCAAACAGAACTCCTAACCGACTAGACCAAAGGAGAAACTCCCCAAGGCATATTATCATTAAGACTCTAAACATTGACACCAAGGAAAAAATCCTAAAAGCAGCTAGGGAAAAACAGCACACCACTTTCAAAGGAAACCCCATCAGAATTACTTCAGACTTCTCAATGGAAACTCTGAAAGCTAAAAGGGCCTGGAATGATACTCTCCAAACTCTAAGAAACTATGGCTTCCAAACCAAACTACTCTACCCGGCAAAAGTCTCCCTTATAATAGATGGTGAAAGGAAAACTTTCCATGACAAAACTCAGCTTTAAAATTATATGAACACAAAACCAAACCTACAGAAAGTACTCCAGGAAATTCTCCACAGAGAAGAAACAAATAACCAAACACAAATGCCTACAAGAAGCAGATCACAGCAACCAAACCCAGAGTAGATAGAAAAAAAAAAAAATTTAAATTCCATGGAAATGCCAACACACCTCTACCACCACAACATGACAGGGATCAAATCAAATCTCACAGTCATCACCCTAAACATTAATGGCCTTGATTCACCCATCAAGAGACACAGGCTAACAGGGTGGATCAAAAAATTAGACCACTCAATCTGCTGCCTTCAAGAAACCCACCTTACCACTAAAGACAGAAACCTCCTCAGGGTGAAAGGATGGAAAACAATATTCCAAGCAAATGGGAATAAGAAACAAGCAGGTGTAGCTATATTAACATCAGATAAAGTTGACTTCAAACCAAAAACAATCAAAAAAGACAAAGAAGGCTACTTCGTACTTGTAAAGGGAACAATCCATCAAGAGGATGTTACAATCATAAATCTGTATGCACCAAACACAGGAGCACCACAGTTCATAAAACAAAACCTACTTGACAATAAAACAGAAATAATCACCAACACCATCATAGCTGGGGACTTTAACACACCATTATCAGTAATAGACAGATCATCCAAACAGAAGCTCAACAGGGAAGTAAGAGAGCTCAACAAAACCATAGAGCACTTAGACCTAACAGACATCTACAGAACTTTCCATCCCAAATCCACAGACTACACATTCTTCTCAGCAGCCCATGGAACATTCTCTAAAATAGACCATATACTGAGTCACAAAGATAGCCTCCACATATTTAGGAAAATCGACATAATTCCCTGCATGATATCAGATCACAATGCTATATTCCTAGAAATCAACAACAAAAAAACCAACAAGAGCCCCAACGGCAACTGGAAACTGAATAGCACACTCTTAAACAATAAATGGATAGTGGATGAAATAAAAAATGAAATTGCAAAATTCCTGGAATTGAATGACAATGAGAACACATCATACCAAAACCTGTGGGACACAATGAAGGCAGTCCTCAGGGGAAAAATTCATAGCACTCAATGCCTTAATAAAAAAGACAGAAAGATCTCAAATCAATAGCCTAACCATCCACCTAAAGGCATGGGGAAAAACAAGAAAAATCCAACCCAAAGAGCTCCAGAAGGAAAGAAATAATTAAAATCAGAGCAGAAATTAATGAATTGGAAACCAAGGAAACAATTAAGGCAATTGACAAAACAAAGAGCTGGTTCTTTGAAAAAATAAACAAGATTGACAAACCTCTGGCCAATTTGATCAAGCAAAAAAAGGAGAGACTCCAAATTAACAAAATTCAAAATGAAAAAGGAGAGATCACAACAGACATCAGTGAAATTGGCAGAATCATCAGGACTTATTTCAAAAACCTCTACTCCACAAAACTGGAAAATGTGGAGGAGATGGATAAATTCCTGGATGCATATCATCTACCATAGCTAAACTCAGAGCAGATCAACCACCTCAATGAACCCATCACGCTCATGGAGATTGAAAAAGTAATAAAAAACCTCCCAAAAAAGAAGAGTCCAGGACCAGATGGATTCCCAGCCAAATTTTATCAATCCTTCATGGAAGAACTCCAACCAATCTTCCTAAAACTGTGCCACACAATTGAAGAACCGGGAAAACTACCCACTCCTTCTATGAAGCTAGTATCACCCTAATCCCAAAACCAGGCAGAGATGCCACAAGAAAAGAAAACTATCGGCCTATTTCCCTAATGAACATAGACGCAAAGATCCTCAACAAAATTCTCACAAACCGAATCCAACAACACAACAAAAGCATTATCCACCTTGACCAAGTGGGATTTATCCCAGGAACACAAGGGTGGTTCAACATACGAAAATCTGTCAATGTAATACACCACATAATCAAGCTTAAACATAAAAATCACATGATCATTTCGATAGATGCAGAAGAGGCCTTTGACAAGATCCAACATCACTTCATGATCAAAACACTGGAGAGAATCGGCATGGCCGGTTCACATCTTAATATAATAAAGGCAATATACAAAGCTCCAAGGGCCCAAATAATACTTAATGGAGAGAGACTGGAGGAATTCCCATTGAGATCAGGAACAAGACAGGGTTGTCCTCTCTCACCTCTGCTTTTCAATATAGTTCTGGAAGTCCTAGCCCAAGCAATAAGGCAGGAGAAGGAAATAAGAGGGATACAATTTGGAAAGGAAGAAGTTAAGTTAGCTCTATTCGCTGATGACATGATTGTATATGTAAGAGACCCGAGAGACTCCATCCCAAAACTCCTGAAGGTGATTAACTCCTATAGCAAAGTAGCAGGATACAAAATCAATGCACAAAAATCGGAAGCATTTCTGTATGCAAATGACAAAGACACAGAAAAAGAAATAAAGGACATAGTCCAATTTTCAATAGCAACAAAAAAAAAAAATAAAATACCTTGGAATAACTTTAACCAAGGAAGTAAAATATCTATACAACGAAAATATAAAAACTCTCAAAAAAGAAATTGAGGAGGACTTGAAATGGTGGAAAGACCTCCCATGCTCCTGGATAGGCAGAATTAACATTGTGAAGATGACAATCCTACCAAAGGCAATATATAGACTTAACGCAATTCCAATTAAAATCCCTACAGTGTTCTTCACAGACATAGAAAAAATGATCTCAAATTTCATATGGAAAGGCAGAAGGCCTCGCATATCCAAACATATCCTCAGCAAAAGAAATACCTCTGGTGGCATCACCATACCCAATATAAAGCTATACTACAAAGCTATAGTAATAAAAACAGCATGGTACTGGCATAAAAACAGGAGTATAGACCAATGGAGTAGACTTGAGGACCCGGATTTTGGGCCAAGCAACTATAACTACTTGATATTCGACAAAGGCCCAAATAATATAGACTGGAAAAAAGATAGCATCTTCAACAAATGGTGCTGGACAAACTGGATAACCACATGCAGGAAACTAAAACTTGATCCACACATTTCACCATGAACAACACTCAAATCCAAATGGATCAAAGACCTCAACATAAGACCAGAAACTCGAAAACTACTGGAAGAAAATTTAGGAAGTACTTTCCATGATATAGGAATGGAAAAAGACTTCCTGAATAAAACCCCAGTGGCTCAAGTTCTTAAACAGTCACTCAACCATTGGGATCATATGAAGCTGAAGAGTTTCTTTACAGACAAGCATATAATAAGCAAAGCCAATAGAATACCCACAGAATGGGAGAAAATATTTGCCGGTTATGCAACTGATAGAGGCCTTATCTCTAGAATTTTCAAAGAACTCAAAAGTCTAAACAATAAGAAGACAAATACCCCACTCACAAAATGGGGCACAGAGTTAAACAGGCAATTCACAGAGGAAGAGATACAAATGGCAAACACACACCTAAGAAAATGTTCATCATCCCTAATCATCAGAGAAATGCAAATTAAAACAACTATGAGATTCCACCTTACCCCAATAAGGATAGCCAACATCAAAAGGTCAAATGAAAATAAATGCTGGCGAGGATGTGGAGAAGCAGGAACACTCATTCACTGTTGGTGGGAATGTAGGATGTTACATCCACTTTGGAAAGCAATACGGAGACTCCTGAAAAAGCTGACTATAGAAATACCAACAGACCCAGTTATACCATTAGTGGGCATGTACCCTAAAACCTTCAAACCAAAAGCCAGAGAGATTTGCTCAACCATGTTTGTAGCAGCTCAATTCGTAATAGCTAAAAGCTGGAATCAACCCAGATGTCCATCATTAGAAGAATGGATAACTAAGATGTGGTATATCTACACAATGGAATTCTATACAGCAGTAAGAAAAACGACATAAAGAAATTTGAGGAAAAATGGTTGAACCTGGAAGAGATCATTCTCAGCGAACTTACCCAATCACAGAAAAAAAATCGACACATAGTCTCACTCATCTGCAACACCTAACCTGAATCTGCCCAAGATGCCTTACATACCCAGCAAGCACCTCATGGACTAGACAATAATAAGATGGATGGGAGGGCGGGGAGGGAATCAAAGGGTGGAAAACAGTAATCCAGACCCAAACGGCAATGGTACCATAAAATTCTACTTCCTAAAAGACAGACCAAATGGCTGAACCTTCACTAGACCCTTACAGGAAACACCTGAACCACAAGACACTGGAGAGGGTAGGATCAAGACTGACCTAAATCTCCTACATCTTCCCTCCCTCCCTCTCTCCCTCTCCCCTCTATCTCTCTCCTCTCTAACTCTTGTATATTAGTTATCTTTTTCCTCAATTTCTTAGTGGACACTGACCTGTAACCCCCACTTCCAGCTTGGGCCTACCATCCACAATGAGCTTTTGATCAGAGAAACCTACAAGGTTTCCCAAAACAATGACAGACTTCTGTCAGAGTACTTGATGACCCACCAAAGGCCAGTGGTAAGACCCTATTGCTGAAGACTCCATACGCAGCTGACGTGTAAAATGGAATGACATGGCTGGAAGCCAGGAGAGAGTCAGTCCCCAGACAGTCAGCGTGTCTAGTGCCAGAAGGCGCTACATAGGCAACTGGGGAAAATGACCAACATCTGTCCAAGCAACACATTGTTTAACCTAATTAGCAACAAATAACCGGATGTGATGCCACACAAGTGCAATAGTGGTACACAGCCATGGTGAGGAATCAATTGCTCTTGATTTGGCTAACTGATCCACTCAGTGGTACTAGACCCTTACCTGGAGCTGGGAAACAAGTCAGAACCATACCCAAACACAAGCCCACTCTACAATATCAAGCTACCATCAATCATGGGGTAAAAGAGGGCCTACACCTATCAAACTGTCTATCAAAAAAGTAAGTGTTATCTCAATTTTCCAGGTGCTAACTTACTCTCCGTTGGAGAATCTGCTTCTCTTTTCCAGATAGATGCAGATCCTAAGAAGAGAGCTGCCCCAACATACCTCAAAAGGGGCCCAACTGAAACTAAGGACAACTGGTGAAATAAGCAAGGGTGATGTTTTCCTGTGAACCGGATACCAGCACAAAGGGGAAGGAGATGAACACAGAGAAAAATCAACTCCTACCCAATCAGAGAGCCAAAGCCTCAGAGGCCCCCAACACCTCAGCACTGAAGCAGACCAAAAATGAACCCAACATGGCTCAGGGAAATCTTGCGGAAGAGGGGGCAGAAAGAATGTCAGAGTTACATGTTGGGTCATGATTTGCAGAGACATTTATCATACTAATAACTGGGGGCTAACTCCACAATGCACGACCCATTTTCATTAACAAGGAGGGTCTAATGGGAGGGGGTAGATCACAGATGAGCCTAAATAATGGTACCAAACTGCCTGTATTTACTGAAAAGAAAACTCATAAATTAAATTTAAAAAAAATAATAAAATAATAATAAAATAAATAGATGGGAAAGAATACACTAGTCAATATTGCTGGTATTTATTTTTTGTTTACTTATTTATTTATTTATTTATTTAGGAGAGACAGCAAGAGAAATAAACAAACAGTGAGAGAGAGAGAGGGAGGGAGAGATTTGGTGTGCCAGGGCCTCAAGCTACTGTAAATGAACTCCAAATACATGAGCCACCTTATGCATCTGGTTTATATAGGTACTGGGGAATCCAGCTTGGGTCCTTGGGCTTCGCAGAGAAGCAATTTAATTCCTAAGCCATCTCTCCAGCTCTCAAAAAGCAGTTTAAGTATATATGTTTAGTCCCTTTGATCAATTTCACTATCACTCTTGGTTCAAGAACTTTATTTTTACATATGGCAATGAGTAAAAGGGAGACTGGCAAGACCCAACAAAATGACAAGAAGAGAAAGACAAGTGCCTATCACAAGATAGGAAACATTACAGAAGAAATGGCGGATTAAATATGATGGCTACTGCCATTGCTAGCCTGAGAATCTTCTCTAGGCAGATGGCAGTTAATACTGAGAACACTCAAAACTCCGAAAAAGTAGAAATGAGGCTCTCAGTACTAAAGGAGACCTATAACATGCCCTTCAAGACTCAAGGAACATTGTAGAAGAGGGGGTAGAAAGAATATAAAAGCCACAGGGTGGGAAATCATAGTGTGAGGCATTGTCTTCCCTACTAGAACAGACTGGTGCAATCATGAACCCACAGTGAATGTCAATGGAATGGGAGTTCAAGAGAGGGGACATAAGAGGATAACCCAATGGGAATGAGACCAACTTATAGTATGTTCATATATGTAAATTATGAATTTTTTAAAAAAGAATATACTGGGCTGGAGGGATGGCTTAGCAGTTAAGGCATTTGCCTGCAAAGCCAAAGGACCCAGGTTCAATTTCCTAGGACCCACGTTAGCCAGATGCACAAGGGGGCACACGTGTCTGGAGTTAATTTGCAGTGGCTGGGGACCCTGGTGCATCCATTTTCTTTCCCTTTCTTTCTCCCTCTTTCTCTGTCAAATAAATAAATATTAGACCAACTTATAGTATGTTCATATATGGAAATTCTCAATTTTTTAAAAAAGAATATACTGGGCTGGAGGGATGGCTTAGCAGTTAAGGCACTTGCCTGCAAAGCCAAAGGACCCAGGTTCAATTCCTTAGGACCCACATTAGCCAGATGCACAAGGGGGCACACGAGTCTGGAGTTAATTTGCAGTGGCTGGGGGCCCTGGTGTGTCCATTCTCTGTCCCTTTCTCTCTCCCTCTTTCTCTGTCAAATAAATGAAAAATGTATTTTTAAAAAAGAATATCCTAGCCAATATTAGAGGAAGGCTAGGATAGAATTTAAAAGAAAATATTAAAATATTTTTTGACTTATATATAAATAAACATTGAATCCAAAAGATACAGCTTTCAAAATTTTTGTGACTCAAACAGCATTATTTCAAAATATTAAATATAAATAATGCAAACAAAACCCAAAAGGATAAATTATGAGTAATGAATCTCAGTATTCCAGAAATTTGGTAGAAAAGTTAGAAGAGGGAAAAGTTGAATAATAAAGACAGTGACTTATCCTAGGAGAATTAGATTATTATTGGTAGCCAACAAGCAGATAATATACATGTTCTTTTGATGTGTGTGTAGTATGTGTTGTTTGGGCGGTGCTGTACACATGAATGCATACAAATGCTCATGCCCTGTTCTTATGTGTGCAAAAGCCAGAGAACACTGGGTGTCCTCTACTGCTTATTTGCATGTTTCATTGACAAGAACTTACATTGATTGAACCCAGAGCTGCCATTTTCAGTCAAACTGACTGACCACTGATCCCCATCAGTTCTCAGGTTTCTGAACTCCCCTCAGTGCACAAGCGCACTCACACACACACACAAAAGACTGGGGTGACACTTCTGTCAACTCGCTTCTACCATGCATTTTAATTGGGTTTAGTAAGCCATGTAATTTGCGCATCTTGTTTTGGTCTGTGAGCCTTTCCATTCTGTGATAGACTATCAAGGCAGAAAGGTAGTTTCTCATGTAATGGTCTTCACAAGTTTTAAATGTTAACATATTCGATGCATTCATTTCATTCATTTGCAACTTGATTTTTTAATTACAAAAAAAAAAAAAGACTGGGGTGATAGATATGCATGGGTGCTAGAGATTGAACTCAGGTGGTCTTGGGCCCTCATGCTTACATAGCAAGAGGTCTTACGCACTGAGCCATTCCCCAGGCCCACATCTTTTAAAATTCATAAAGTATCTACAGTTGACTATTATTAAACCATAAAAAAATTTCTGGAAAAAAAAGTGTCTCTCATTAGGGAACCAAGTATGGTGGATTTATGTAGTTCACTGCTACAGTGTCTGCTGAGCATACACAAGGCCTTAGGTTCAATTTTCAGCACCACAAATTTTTTCCTAGAAATTAAAAAAACATCTTTCTACAAGTACATGCATTGATTATGTGCAATAAAAAGTCCATTTTACTATCTGTTCCTTGAGAAAAGTTAAACTTTAAAAATATTCTCCCTGTACATTGAAAACCTACATTTAAAAATTGAGAAGTGACTGCCAATCACTGTAGTAGATATCCAACATACGTTGGCAGTTACATGATACTCAGGAGAAATGTCATTGTCTTAAAAGCACTTATTACAAAGCCAAAAACTCAGGAAAAATTAGCATCACCCCTGAAAGCTTTAAAAAGTAGACAGAACAATTGTAACAATGATAATAACAATAAAACTTAAACTTCCATTTATAGAAAATAAAAAGAAAACTACAAAGATATGGTGACCTCATCACTGGTAAGCCATTTGATTCGATTAGAACTTAAAGAACAGTCCACTTGACAATATTAATATATAAATTTTTTTTTTCAAATTCACAGGAAACATTCACCAAGATAGACCATATTCTGTACCATAGTACAAAGCTGAACACATTTAAAAGAACTGAAATCATAGAAGATAAATTATCTGAAAATGAATTTTAAAAATTATAAAAAGTTTTATATATATATATATATATATATATAACTTTTTATAATTATAACTGGTTTCTTCAAAATATCTCTTTAATATTAGAGCAAAAGGGAGGTTTTTTTAATATCCATGTGTTTTCAAGGCCACAACAATGAGCAAAAAAAGAGGAAACAGACTGTAGAAGCTAAAAAGTAAATAAACAATTGGTTGTTGATATTTCAGAACTGAAAACATTGAAGCCTACACTAGGAGACTTGAAAGCACAGGAGGGACTTTATTTACACCCAATTGAATAAGAGAAAGACTTGAAGACAAGACAAGATGATAAAATCAAATGGAATAAGGGAAAATAAGATTTCTCCTTTCACCCCATATTTAAGGCCCTCTCCTACTCTGGAAGAAGATTACTAAGTATTCTCTGGAGAGGAAATAAAACATGTATGTTCTGTAGACTGAAATTTCAGGTAGTGTCAAAACAGGGTGCCATGCTGAAAATACTGCATTTGGAGAAAATTGTAAAACTTAAGGTGAAATTTCAAACTTTCTTCCTCCAATAAGCTCTCAGTGTAGCAGACAGGTTTATACCCTTCAAGAAAAATACCTAAACAATACTTTTCTAGAAGATCTGACCAACCTAAAAGAAATGGTTAAAAATAATATTATGGGCCAGATGTTGTGGTGCATGCCTTTAATCACAGCACTGTGGGGGCATAGGTAGGACGATTACAGTGAGTTCAAGGTCATCCTGAGACTACATAGTGAATTCCAGGTCAGCCTGGGCTACAGTGAGACCCTACCTTGAACTCACCCCCCAAAAAAAGGAAAAGAAAAAGAAAAAAATCACAGTATTATGGAATTTCTTTACAAAAATGTCTCCCAAGAAGCTACAAACAAGCCTTAGGTTTCTGAAAACAAGTTCACAATAACATTGTAGTGGTCAAATGTAAAGCCAAATGAAAGCTCATATGTGGGACATACACACTTATCTTAACATTTTGAGAGCAAATTGGAAGTGGAGTATAAAAGGAAAATAACACTTAAATATAAGTACTATGTTTATGGGGCTGGAGATATTGCTCAGAGTTTAAGCCTAATGACCCATGTTCAGTTCTCCAGTACCCACATAAGCCAGATGTACAAAGTGTCATATGTATCTAGAGTTCATTTGCTGTAGCTAGAGGCCTTGGCACACCCATCCTCTGTCCCTCCCTGCCTCCCATATCTCTCTGCTTGCAAATAAATAAATAAGTACTGTTTGTTGTTTTTTTTTGTTTTTTTTTTTCAGCAGGAAACAAGAGTATATTCCTTCCGTAGAAAAAAGAGAAGGATGCTATAGAACAAAGGGACAGTCAAAAAACTGAAAAAGCTCTGGGTAATACAGGATAAATGATACATGGTTTTACATTTTTAGGGGGGTGGTTGAAAATATTGTTGAGGGTATTTTTCAGGAACCTAAGCAGAGATCTCAACAACTTTACTTTTTAAATTCTGGAAAAAGCACTTGCACATTTGGACAGATACATATGTTCAGGGATGTTCATTTTATCAATACTCGCAAGAGTAAAAATGAGAAGGATCTAAATGTCCATCAGTACAACAATGGCCACCTATATTATGCTCTAACTATACAGTGAAATACCATACATGAGGGGTGTTTTGCGTGTGTGTGTGTGTGTGTGTGTGTGTGTGTGTGTGTGTGTGTGTAGTGCCCAGGTCCTCATCTTCAGTGGGATATGCTCACCAGCAGCAGTGTGAGAGAAATCTCAGGTGCATTGCTCTTTCACTCATTCTTACCTGAGAGGGAATTTCTCACTCTTCTTGGAGGTCACCTTTTTTTTTTTTTTTTTTTTCCAGAAGGGAGGGAAAAGAAGATTAGGGAGAGATGAAACTCCAGTTACAAAACTGCTGAAAGAAAACTGCTAAATTACAGCTTGTGCATTATTATAAATCCCTAATCCTGACAACACTGCAAGGTAAGCTTGCCCCTACTTAATATGTGGGAACTGAGCCTTTATAAAACTGAATAATGTTACCAAGTTCACATTAACAACAAGGAACAGAACTGAAATGTAAATTCATTTGTCACCTTCAAAGCTTATAACGTTTCTTCTAAAATCTGGAGTTCCTTTCTCACCATAGCACACTTTCATTCAGTGCGCCATTACACATAAATCAGAGGATAGCTTACAAACATTTTGTTTAAATCCAAGAGTTATTTACTTCAATTCATCAATGAAAATCAACCCTGATTCTGAACTTGAATTTAATTTAGCTGAATGATAGTAATAACTAGCAATTATTCAGAGGTTATGTTTGACATTGTTCTCCTTATGTATGTAAACTCATTTAACCCTATAATCTAGATAATATTAGCATCCTTATTTTAGAGTTGATGAAACCAAACCCAGAGAAGTTAAGTAAACTGCTCAAGATCACACTGGCAGCCATGTGATTAAACTCCAAGCGATCTAGCTGCAGAGCCCACCTCTTATCACCATGTTTTACTGTCTGTCAACAATCACAAAAATCATGCAACATTCTTCACTTAACTATGTATGTAGAAATAAACTAAGGATGTAAGCAATTCATTTGATATTTAAAGCTACCAAATCTTATTTATTAAAAATTAAGAAGCAGCATGTTGGATGCAGATACCCTGATTATAAAACACATTGGCTCTTGTCCTCTACAAGACTAAAGATATAAAATAATAGATGTTAAGGTAGATATCACGTCTACCTAAAATGGACACATTTCAGGAAAAAAAAATTGAATATTTTACATGAAAATAATTTCTCCTTCCATGATAAGAATCAACATTATTTCTCCTCAATCCTTTAAATTCTATCAGGAATGTAATGTATTACAACTAGAGTTTATCATCTAATGCTTGAAATAAAATTGTTTTCCTTCTGCTTTAAAATTTTATATGCTGTATTCAAAAATTCGTGCAGTATAACTTTCTGTTGGGAACAACAATAATCAATAAAGTATTTAATTTCTAAAAAAATTCAAGCTTGTTTTGTTTTTCTATTGTATGAGTCAGTATTTGGCACATGTAAAGTAAAATGAAGAAAATGAGCTTATAAATCACAGTAATCTCCCTGATAATCACTACTCATTTAGTGAAGGGACAATGTGCTCACTACATGAGGCATTCTTATAAAAGACACCAAGCTACAATTAACGATCTATAGATCTCATTTGCTCTGAATTAGTAAGTGCTCTGATTCTAATAAATTCTTGATACCTAAGGACCTTATTCTGTTTATTTTTATCTTATGTTCTTTGCCTGCATAGAATGCAAAAGGAAATAATTTTTAATTTCTTTACAAATGCCAACTGAGTGCATTATTTTCTTTCTATTTTTCATATACTCAGAGAAGGGTGTCCCAATAAAAACAATATCAGTGCATATTTCATATTTCTTTAAAGTTCTAATATTCTTCCAAATCTCTTAACCAGAACACATGCTATGAGAATAATGATGTTTAAATTGTCCTTGCTAAGGAAAAAACTTTTTATTTAATTTTAGCATCATTTACTGTACAGTATATCTTGTTTTTAATCATTCATCAGAATAATTGCAGAGCCTCAGAACATGTCAGTTCTATCACTGTGAATTTTTTTCTCTACTTTTTTTTTATTAATTAGTTTCATACTAAGTGAATACAGTCAAGTTGGTTCCATTGTTAGCCTCCTCTCTGTCCTCCCCCCTCCCACTGGCCTCTCCTTGTTGAGGTATATGGGTCATGCATTGTGCACTTAGCACTCAGTTATGGGTAGGAGGAAATGATTCTGTGTATCATGACCCAACATGTGGCTCTGACATTCTTTCTGCCCTCTCTTTGAAAATTTCTCTGAGCCTTGTTGGGTTCATTTTAGGTCTGCTTCAGTAATGAGGTCTTGGGAGCCTCTGTGTCTCTGGATATCTGATTTGGTAGGAGTTGATTGTTCTCTGTGTTGATCTCCTTCAACCTTGTGCTGGTACCAAGTTCACCAAGAAAACAGCAACCTTGCTTGTTTTGCCAATTATTCTTAGTTTCAGTTGGGGCCCTTTTGAGGTATTATGGAGTGGTTCTGTCCTTAGGGTGTGCATCAATCTGTAAAAGAGAAGAAGATTCTCCAATGGAGAGTAAACACCAGATAAATAGGATAACCCTTATGTTTTTAGAGATGATTTAATAGGTATAGGCCCTCTTAGAGTCCACAATTGGTGGTAGCTTGATAATGGAGAGTAGGCTCATTTTTGGATATGGTTCTGACTTGTTTCCCAGCTCCAGCTAGGGGTTCCATTACATTGAGGGTATCAGTTAGCCAAAACAAGAGCAATTGGTTTCCCACCATGGCTGTGTGCCACTATTGCACTTGTGTGAGCATCACATCAGGTTGTTTGCTGCTAAGTAGGTTAGACTATGAGTTGCTTGGACAGATATTGGTCATTTTCCGCCAGTCGCCCATGTAGCATCTTCTGGCACTAGACACACTGACTGTCTGGGGACTGACTCTTTTCCAGCTTCCAGCCATGTCACTCCATTTTACATGTCAACCGCGTATGGTGTCTTAAGCAGTTGGCTCTTACCACCAACCTTTGGTGGGTCCTCAGGTACTCTGACAGATATCTTTCATTCATTTAGGAAAACTTATAGGTGTCTCTGATCAAAACCTCATTGTGGATGATAGCCAACTGCTGGTACTGGGAGTTACAAGTCAGTGCCCACAAAGATAAGGAAGAAAAAGAGAAGTAATATAAAAGTGTTAGAGAGAAGAGGGAGAGAGAGAAAGAGAGAAGCTATAGAAGATTAAGGTCAGTTTTCATCATACACTCTCCAGTGCATTGTGACTCAGGTGTTTGCTCTAAGGGTCTGGTGAAGGTTCAACCATTTGGTCTGCCAATTAGGATGTAGAATTTTATGGTATCATTGCCATTTGGGTCCAAATTTGTGTCCCCCACCGCTCTCTTACCCTCCACTCCCGTCCCACTCATACTATTGTCTGGTCCGTGAGATGCTTGCTAGGTATGTCAGCATCTTAGGTAGATACAGGTTAGGTGCTATAGATCAGTGAGACATCAGTGGTGATTATATTTCTGTGATTGGGTAAGTTCACTGAGAATGATCTGCTCCAGGTTCAGCCATTTTTCTTCAAATTTCATTGTGTCGTTTTTTCTTACTGCTGTGTAGAATTCCATTGTGTAGATATACCACATCCTAGTTATCCATTTGTCTAGTGATGGACATCTGGGTTGATTCCAGATCTTAGCTATTACTAATTGAGCAGTTATAAACATGGCTGAGCAAATCTCTCTGCACTGAGGCATGGAGCTTTTAGGGTACATGCCCAGTAAACAAATAACTGGGACTCTTGGTAACTCTATAGTCAGCTTTTTCAGGAGTCTCCATTTTGCTTTCCAAAGTGGTTGTACCATCATACATTCCAATCAATAGTGGGTGAAGGTTCTTTGTTCTCCACATCCTCACAAGCATTTATATTCATTTGATTTTTTGATGTTTGCTATCCTTATTGTGGTAAGGTGGAATTTCATAGTTGTTTGAATTTGCATTTCCCTGATGATTAGGGATGATGAACATTTTCTTAAGTGTGTGTTTGACAATTGTATTTCTTCCTCTGTGAACTGCCTGTCCAGTTCTTTGCCCCATTTTGTGAGTGGGTTTTTTGACCTTTTATCATTTAGGTTTTTGAGTTCTTTGTAGATTCTAGAGATTAGGCCTCTGTCTGTTAGATATTCAGCAAATATTTACTCCCATTCTGTGGGTAATCTATTGGCTTTGCTTATTGTATGTTTGTCTGTGAAGAAACTCTTCAGCATCATGTTATCCCATTGGTTGAATGATTGCTTAAGATCTTGTGCTACTGTGGTTTTGTTCAGGAAGTCTTTTACCATTCCTATATCATGAAAAGTTCTTTCTATATTTTCTTCCAGTAGTAGCCAAGTTTCTGGTCTTATATTGAGGTCTTTTATCCACTTGGACTTGAGTGTTGTGCATGGAGAGATGTGTGGATCAAGTTTCAATTTTTAGCATATGGTCATCCAGTTTGTCGAGCACCATTTGTTGAAGATGCTGTCTTTTATCCAGCCTGCATTCCTGGCATGGATCCCACTTGATCAAGGTGGATAATGCTTTTGATGTGTTGTTGGATTCGGTGTGTGAGTATTTTGTTCAAGATCTTTGTGACTAAATTCATCAGGGAAATAGGCTGATAGTTTTCTTTTCTTGTGGCATCTCTGCCAGATTTTGTCATTAGGGTGATACTAGCTTCATAGAAGGAGTTGGGGAACTTTCCCTGTTCTCCAATTGTGTGGCACAGTTTGAGAAAGATTGGTTTGAGTTCTTTCATGAAGGTTTGATAGAATTTAGCTGAGAAGCCATCAGGTCCTGGACTCTTCTTTATGGGGAGGTTTTTTATTACTTTTTCAAACTCAATGAGTATGATAGTTTGTTTATGAGATTAATTGGCTCTGAGTTTAGCTTTGGTAGATGGTATGTGTCCAAGAAATTATCCATTTCCTTCATATTATCCAGTATTGTGGAGTAGAGGTTTTTGAAATAAGTTCTCATGATTCTCCCAATTTCACTGTCTGTTGTGATCTCTTTTTCACTCCAAATTTTGTTAATTTTAAGAATCTCCTCTTTCCTCTTTTTGCTTGACCAAATTGGTCAGGGGGTTGTCAATCTTGTTTATTTTTCAAAGAACCAGTTCTTTGTTTCAAAGATTTGCTTAATTGTTTTCTTAGTTTCCAATTCATTAATTTCTGCTCTGATCTTATTAATTCTTATCATCTGGAGCTTTTGGGGTTGAATTCTTCTTGCTTTTCCAGTGCCTTTAGGTGGATGATGGTTAGGTTATTGATTTGGGATCTCTCTGTTTTGTTTTGTTTTTTTTTTTATGAAGGTATTTAGTGCTATGAATTTTCCCCTGAGGACCGCCTTCATTGTGACCCATAAGTTTTGGTACAATGTATTCTCATTGTCACTCATTTCTAGCAATTTCACAATTTTGTTATTATTTTGCCCACTACCCATTTACTGTTTAAAAGCTTTCTGTTCAGTTCCCAGGAGCCTATGGGATTTTTGGTGGGTATTTTTTTGTTAATTTCTAGCAATATAGCATTGTGATCTGATATCATTCAGGAATTTATGTCAATCTTCCTAAATATATGGAAACAGGTTTTATTACCCAGTATATGGTCTATTTTAGAGAATGTGTCTTGGGCTATGGAGAAGAATGTGTAGTCTGTGGATTTGGGATGGAATGTCCTGTAGATGTCTGTTAGGTCTAAGTGATCTATAGATTATTGAGCTCTCTTTCTTCCCTGTTCACTTTCTGTTTGGATGATGTACCTATTACTGATAATATTGTATTGAAGTCCCCAATTATGATGGTGTTGGTGGTTTTTTCTATTTTATTGTCTAGTAGGTTTTTTTTTTTTTCTGAACTGTTGTGCCCCTGTGTTTGTGGCATAAAGATTGATGGTTGTGATATCCTCTTGATGGATCATCCCTTGATAAGTAGGAAGTGGCCTTCTTTGTCTTTTTTGTTGTTGTTGTTGTTTGTTTTTCAAAGTAGGGTCTCACTCTAGCCAAGGCTGACCTGGAATTCACTATGGAGACTCATGGTGGCCTCGAACTCATGGCAATCCTCCTACCTCTGCCTCCCAAGTGCTGGAATAAAGGCATGTGCCACCACGCCAGGTTTTCTTTGTCTTTTTTGATTATTTTGGTTTGAAGTATATTTTATTCAATATTAGTATAGCTATGCCCTCTTATTTCTTATTCCTATTTGCTTGGAATATCGTTTTCCACCCTTTCACCCTGAGGATGTGTCTGTCTTTAGTGGTGAAGTGGGTTTCTTGAAGACATCAGTTTGAGGGGTCTAATTTTCTGATCTACCCTGTTAGCTTGTGTCTCTTGATGGGTGAATTAAGGCCATTAATATTTAGGGTAATGACTGTGAGGTTTGATTTGATCCATATTGTGCTGGTATATGTGGTTTGGTGTTTTCATGAACTTTGAAGATTTTTGTACTTTCTCTGAGTTTGGTTATTGTGATCTGCTTCTTTTAGGCATTTGAGGTTGATTATTTGTTTCTTCTCTGTGGAGAATTTCCTGAAATACTCTCTGTAGTTTTAGGTTTGTGTTCATATAATTGTAAAGTTGAGTTTTGTCATGGAAAGTTTTTCTTTCACCATCTATTATGAGGGATAGTTTTGCTGTGTAAAGTAGTTTGGGTTGGAAGCCATAGGTTCTTAGACTTTTCAGTGTTCCATTCCAGGCCCTTCTGGATTTCAGGGTTTCCATTGAGAAGTCTGAAGTAATTCTGATGGGGTTACCTTTAAAAGTTATGTACTGTTTTTCCCTAGCTGCTTTTAGGATTTTTCTCTTTGGTGTCAATGTTTAGAGTCTTAATGACAATATTTCTTGGAAAGTTTCTCCTTTGGTTCAGTCTGTTTGGAGTTCTGTTAGCTTCTTGTATCTTGATGGGCTTTTCTGTTGAGAGAGTAGGAAAGTTTTCTTCTATTATTTTGTTAAATAAGTTCTCCATGCCTTTGGTCTGAATTTCTTCCCCTTCTGGTATTCCCCTGATCTGGATGTTAGGATATTTAAGGATATCCCACAATTCCCTCATATTCTGTTTACAGAAATTTTTGAACTTATTGAAGATTTTGAACTCGTGAACAGTTTCTTCTGTCTTGCCTTCCAGATCTGAGTTTCTATCCTCCACATGGCTGATTCTATTGAGAGCTTCTAAAGAGTTTTGGGCTTGTCCAATTAGGTTTACATTTTCTACTACTTTTCTATGTATAGTTTCCATCCCTCTGTCAAGGTCCCTTTTCACATCATTTTCTGATTTTCTTGGTGCTTCTTGAAATTCATCCTTGCCTTTCTTTATGTCTTCATTTAGCATCACCATCTGATTATTGAGTTCCTCTTTTATTTCACTCTCCTTTATATCTCTTTACTGTTTTTGAACTCCTTCCATTTTCTTATCTATTAGGTCTAGTCTAGTGATGGCAGCATCCACACAATTATTAGTCCTTTGTTGCTTTACTGCAGGTTCTACTAGTAGCTTGGTCAGGGTTGCATTGCTCATAGCTTTATTTTGGTGTTCTGATCCTAATGTCTCTTCTATGTTTTGATTAGAGATGTTCATTGTAGGACTGAGTGATCTTACTAGATTTACTTGCATTTGATTTTTCATGTTATTTCTTTTGCACTGTGGTCTGCCCATCACAGGATATAGGCAGGGAGAATAGGACTGTGGTCTCATGGGTAAGGGAAGTGGTGCATCTTGGGGGAGCTGGCCTGAGTTAGCAGGCAGGCAAGCAGATGGGCAGAGAAGTCCTGAGCTCCCACAGCAGAAGGGGGATTGGGCCTGAGCTGGCATGGATGGATGGGCAGAGTGAGTCTCAGCTCACATGGGCAGGTGGAATGGGCATGAGCTCATGCATGGATGGGCAGGCTGCCAGAGCAAATGGGCAGAGTAGGCTGAACTTGCACAGGTGGATGGGTGGCATGCACACAGCAGACCAATGGAAAGATCAAGACTATGCTCCTGTGGGTCAGCAGGCAGAGCCTGCCCAAGGTCACGTATGGGAAGGGATAGCAGGGTGATGCTCCTGTGCAGTGATGCAAGTAGAACTATGCTGGCCTGGGTCCCCTTTCTTACCATAAGTGCGGAAGTATCCTGAGGCTGGGACTATGGCTATGGCAGCTGCTTGGAGTAATTGGGAGACTGGCGGGCTACCTGAGAGAGAGGAAATCAGCAGATTCCCTTTTTACCCCTCTGCTCCCTCCCACTGGTTATCTATTAGAGATTTCTCTCCCCTAAAAAACCCAGTGAACACTTAATGTCTTGCCTTGCTTTCCCAGGGAGGTGTGACATGGTTAGGCGGTCACCAACTTGACCAGAAGTCTTCACTGTCAAGAAAAATCTTTTAAAGGACCTTCTAAATGATAATGGAAAATTTATCATACTTAGCTTTAGGTTGAATTATTTATATTATGCTCTGAATAGGTATTTTGTGATATTTCCGATAAAATTATTACACTTTTGTAACATTAATTTATATAAATAAGAATATGTTCATCTTAAAAATATCATTGTGTGGGAAGAACATATAATATTAAGCTGATTTCATCATTTCATTTCCTACAACAAAATAGATATTATCTCAGCATTCCTGGTAGGCATTAGGATTAATAAATGCAAAGTAGAAAAAAATTACTGAAGGACTCTATCTTGATAAACAGAAGAACAAATCTAAAATAGATTACAGAATAAAAACATTCACTAAGTTAAATTCAAAGAAAACTGTCACTGTTATAGCTTTATCTCATTCAAGGATCCAGAAATGAAGCACTCAGACTAAAATAAGTTAGGTAGAACTTAAGAGTTTAATGTTATAAAGTTTAGGTAGGATTGGGTTCCCATCCTGAGAGTATCTGACTTCCCTTAAGTAGACTGAAATGATCTTATGGCTGAAATAAGGCATAGTTCACCCTAATTGTGCAAAGCAATGAAGCCAATGACTTGATACAAGAACAAAAT
Organism: Jaculus jaculus; assembly: GCF_020740685.1. Classification (NCBI taxonomy): domain Eukaryota; kingdom Metazoa; phylum Chordata; class Mammalia; order Rodentia; family Dipodidae; genus Jaculus; species Jaculus jaculus. Next base: position 27,006,654 of record NC_059125.1, read on the forward strand.
AAGGGTATTAGTAGAACAAAAGTGTTCACTCAAGAGAACCCTCAGAGTAGAAATGTTGGGAGATGGCCCAAAGACTCAGTTCCTGATGGGTTCCCTGAATACATAAATCATGATAACCTGTCCCCACATTATAGCACAAAACATAGAAGCTGGGGAGAGATCAAAGCATCATTATACAAGAAGGGAATGGAAGCTTCATTCTGGTAAAAGTGCCACATCTAAGAGAGTAAGAATACAAGTCAGTACCTAAGCTGGGTTGATAGATAGAAGACCCACTTTCACCGATACACGTGCCACACCAGAAGAGATAAGAGCATGTCTCCAATACCAAGAACACCACTTGAAAACCCTTTTTCTAACACGTATGATAGTAGAATACATTCTCCACAGAGCCCTGAAAAGCAGTGGATCATGAGAAGTATTTTGTTACCATAGCCTGTCACCTATATCAAAAATGCATCTACCAAGCAGATAACATGAATATATTTTTCATGGTTTTGGTGATATGTGAATCCACATCAAAGTAAAATTAAGTTAAACATTGTATATATTTCAGTTCCAAACAAAAAGTTACTTTTTTCTGTATTCTCAAGTAAAATACTAATGCATCACAGGCAAATTCTACTTCTTTGAGAGTCAGTCTTCTCCCACTAACACAGAAAATAAATGGTTACATTTTGTCACTGCCTTCTTTCTTATTTCTACTAGTTTTCCATATACTTTCTAGTACAGTTATCTCTAGGTAAAAATACAAAGAAAAAAAATTAACTTGCATATTATAATACATAAACATATGTTACATGTCTATTTTTACATCATGTCCTCTACTTCCATATTTTTTTCTTGTTTAATGTCTAAATTTTTCATCACCATCACCATATTTTACAAACATTCCTACAGCAAAGAATACAAAAGTAAAATTGATGAGGACAAAAACACAGTAATAAGACTAAGTTAAAGATAAATTAGATTTGATAGATAAACCAAATGAGCAACCCAGTAAGAAATACCCAACTTGGAGTAAAGTCATAAAAAAGTACTTGAACAGGTCTGGAGAGATGGATTAGCAGTCAAGGTGTTTGCCTGTGAGGCCTAAGGACCCAGGCTTGATTCCCCAGTACCCACACAATGCAGATGCACAAGGTGGCACATGAGTCTGGAGTTCCTTTGCAGTGGCTGGAGGCCCTAGCATTCCCATTCTTTCATATTCTCTCTCTCTCTCTCTCTCTCTCTGTCTCTCTCTCTCTCTCTCTCTCTCTCTCTCTCTCTCTCTCTCTCTCTCTCTCTTTCATACATAAATAATTTTTTTAAGTTAAAAAATGAACAAAATGAATAAAAATTCAGTGACCTGCCATACATTATTAAGTGGCTTAATACAATAGCATTAATTGGAGTTCCAAAAAGAAAGACATAGAGAAACGTAAAAATATTTTCAAAGAAATAATGGTCAAAAGTTTTTGCAAAATCATACAGACTATAAACCCAGAGAAGCAAGAATGTCACTAAACTGTAATAAACTAAAAAATAAAAAATGCTAAAATAATATAATAATCAAATTGTTGAAAGAAACAATGAAGAGAAAATAAATACATCCATGGGAGAGGAACAAACAAAAAATAAGGACACTTCATATTTATTATTAGGATTCATTCAAGCCTAAAGACTATGGTATTACGTCTTTGAAGCACTGAAATTTTAAAAGCACTCATAAATCTAGAATTGCATACCCAATGAAAATACCTTTCACAAATCATGGATGGATAAAGCTGTGCTCCCAGAAGCCGTGGGTTATTAATACAAAGTCCCAGGGCTAGAAGCAAGAATGAATTGTTCATCGAGAAAATAACAGAGCCCCTTAAAACAATATAGGCTCCTGTCATTGCTCTTGGTTATCCACCAAAACTAGATTTTTTTTTTTCGAGGTAGGGTCTCACTGTAGCCCAGGCTGACCTGGAATTCACTATGTAGTCTCACTATGTGGCCTCAAACTCACAATCCTCCCACCTCTGCCTCCCGAGTGCTGGGATTAAAGGTGTGCGCCACCACGCCCGGCCAAAACTAGATTTTAAGTCCCTATTGCTGAAGGCACCTTAGACTTAGGTTACAGTATATAGGGATGTCAAGATGGAACTAAGTTAGAAGCTTGCTCCCTGCTGGCTAGCTTTCATAATGCCACAGGTGCTACTCAGGCTCCTGGGGAAGAAAAGTCTTTAACAGTCTTCCTCAGCTATAGACCCTGTGTGCTACACAACCCACTTCCCAGACGAGATGTACCCATTGTTGTAATAATGAAATGATTATTTCAAGGGTAACCAAACACTTTTTCATTGGATTTGATGCTGGTTCCATGGGAGGGAGTTAATGCCTTGTATGGCAAATACCCATATGAGTAGGGAGGTCATAGACCCTAGGGGGAAACCTACCTCTGTTACACTAAATGGAAAAGTCAAATAATATAAATTGATGATAGATTAGTTCTACTCTCAGTCTCCATCTCAGAATTTTTTTGTTGTTGCAGCGAGCAAAGGTTAATCCAGAGGCATATAGCTGGTCAAAGTGCTGAGAATAAGTGACCATTGTGTGTAGCCTAAGCAGGACATCACCAAAGAACATCAAAGAAGGAACAGAAAGAATGTAAGAGCCAGAAAACAGAGAGGAGTGTTGTGTAATACTGCCTTTTGGATACAACATGGTTGTTATGTTCATGAACTCAGAATATCTGCATAAAAACTGCATAATTTGGGGACTGTCAAAATTCCACTAGAGAGGAGTGAGGGGCTCATGAGATCCCATTCCTCCCAGAGTAGCAACTGGCAATTAATGCTCACTGGTGGGAGGCAGAGTCATATTATTCAGTGTTGTAAGCACTGGTACTAATCTCTTACCCATGTTCATGCAAGTAGCCCTAATATATAATCCAATGGGTCACAAAAATAAGACATAAAGAGGACATGAATGAAATTAGTTGGAAATAATTAGCTTAGTGGGAGAGGGTAATAAGGGTGAATGAGATCAAAAATATTGCACCCATATATGAAATTAAAAATTAACATCTAAATTTTTAAGCTACATCTAATACCAGAAGCAGAAAAGGAAGCTTTCAAAGGCCACAGGCAGGGCTCTCAAACCATGCAGTTATCTTGAATGTGAACCTTAGCCAACTCAATCTTCAGACATACCAACCTACAGAAATTGGTCAGAAAGCCATTCATCTTCTTTTTAAAATTATTTTATTTTATTCTCAATTTTTTAGTTAACATACAAAATAATTGGCTTCATTACTATATCACCAAACACTTATATTACTGTGCCTTATTCCTATTGCTTCCCCACTACACACCATGTCCTTCTTCCTCTCCACTTTTTGCCCCCTTCCGACCTCCAAATAGTCTCTCTTCTAGTCTCATGCAACACACAATATTTAAATGTGGATTCCTCATTCAAAGAAAATATGCACTATTTTGTTTTCTCTCTGCCTCATAACTCTCTAATGTTCCTCCTCTCTTCTCTCTATAGATCTATATAGACCATATATAGTCTTCCTTATTGTTTCCTGTGATGTGAGCTTTATCTCCATATCTAAACGTGGTTGTCCAGGAAATTACAGAGAGAGACAGATGAATGGACAGAACTCACAACATGAAGATCCAGAAGTGTTAGTTCTGGTTTTTCGTCAGTAATATGGTGGTGTTCATGATGTCCAGGGTGTTTGTCCCACTCAAACTTAAATTATATTTGTGTACCCTTCCAAGTATGTGTAGCCACTGCCCCGGTTTGTCAACTTCAGATGTCCTTTGCACCTAGTACTTCACCTGCCATCTCTTAGAAGAAGTGGCTCATTCCATTCAGAGCCACATAATCCTACATGAATTTGTTACACAGAGTGGTGACTTTGAAGTCACATAGATACAAAGTAATAAGATAATGAACAGCATACTCGGCCTTGGTGGAATAATCCTAAGGAAACTGAGATCATGGGTGCTTGTCAATGGGGAGTTCAACATAAAAAAAAAATAATAATGGTACAGACTGGACCTGAAAGCAGGAAATGGGCAAAAAGGTGGTCCTAGAGTTTATGACTAAAGAGGAGACTGTAAGCTGACTGGAGGTTGGAAGAGCGGGATCCCCCAGCTCTGTTCCAGCCAACAGTTTTTGAAGCAAGAGACAGATACATCAAACTTCAGAGACTTTTACCAAAGTTGTATTACTAGAAAAAACTTGAAGTTCATAGCCCCCTAAATAATCTAAAACATAATCATATTACTGTAGAATTTTTTTTTAATTTGTATTTATTTGTAAGCAGAGAGAGATAGACAGAAGAGAGGTAGAGATAATGGGTGTGTTAGAGTCTCCAGCTGCTGCAAACTCCAGATGCATGTGCCACTTTGTGCATCCACCTTTAATTGTGTACTGGGAAATCAAACCTGGGTCATTAGGCTTTACAGGCAAGTGCCTTAACCACTGAGCTAGTCTCCAGCCCTGCTGTAGAATTTTAATGAGTTGAAAAGATAAATTGTGGTATAATTATCTAATGGAATACTACTAATAAATACAGGAACTAACCATGGATACATGTACCATCATGAGTAAATCTCAAAAAACTATATGCTAAGCAAACCAAAAAAAAAAAAAAAAAGGCACAAAAGAGTATACATTGTATAACTACATTTATGTAAAGCTCTTTTCTTAAATGCAAATCTAATCTATAGCAACAAAAAGCAAAGAAGTTTGGGGGGCATGGGTGGAGATTTGACTCAAAAAATATATAAGGAAAAACGTTTAGGTCATGTAAATGTTCTATATCCTTACTTTTTTTGATGAGCATATAGACATATATATTAACAATTAAAGTAGGTGTATTTGAATGTCAATTTATGGCAGTGTTGGGGATCAGATACCAACTTTATTTATTTGTATTTATTAGCATATAAAAATTAAGTTTTACTATGATATTTTCAAGCAAATTGATGGTGTTTTTTGTTTCTGTAATCCTCTCCTTTCACTCTCCCTCCCACCATACCCTCCTCCCATTACAGCTTCATTTCTCCTTTCATACTACATGGATACCTCTTTAATCTAAATATTTAGTTTACAGAGCCAGAATATTTTATCTTGTTCTTTCCTAACAAAAATATTTTCATTAATGTTTTTCCATTTCTTCTCACTGAACTGATTTCCAGACTCAAAGTCAACCAGCCCTATATTCCCACATTCCTGTCCCCTTAAAGTAAAACAAGGGGACTTACATTAAGCTTTGACATTCCTTGCATTTAGCAGCTCTTAAGTTATTTTCATTGTTATCTTTTGGTTGCCACTATAATTTGAAATTTGTTGAAACAAAAAGGTTTGTGGTAGTTTGATTCAGGTGTTCCCCATAAACTTAGGTGTTCTGAATGCTAGATTCCCAGCTGATGGAGATTTGGGAATTAATGCCTCCTGGAGGTGGTGTATTATTGGAGGCGGATTTATGGGTATTATAGCCAGTGTCCCCTTGCCAGTGTTTGGCACACTCTCCTGTTCCTATTGTCCACCTTATGTTGGCCGGGGGATGATGTACACCCACTGCTCATGTTATCATTTTCCTTGCCATCATGGAGCTTCACCCTCAAGCCTGTAAGTCAAAATAAACCTCTTTATTTCCCACAAGTTTCTCTTGGTTGGTTGATTTCTACCAGTAATATGAACCTGACTGCAACAGTGTTCTTTACACATTCCTGTGTATTTCTTTTTCCTCATATGATATGAATAGGTATAATTTTTTGGGGGGGAAGGTTATTGAAGTAGGGTCTTGCTCCAGCTCAGGTTGACCTGGAGTTCACTGTGTAGTCTCAGGGTGGCCTCAAACTCACAGTGATCCTCCTAACTCTGCCTCCCAATTGCTGGGATTAAAGGCGTATGCCACCACACCTGACTTGAACAGATGTATTACTATCTGCATTTTATTTCAAATAATTTATTGGACACATAATTTATTTTAAAGTAACCTTTAATTACATGTAAAAGAACCCAAAGACATCTAGGATATAGTTATTTATATATAAAAGTATATGTTGTTTTACTTCAACTCAAATGTCACAGTTCTTGGGAAATGATCTCATGTTCATCTTCTAAGTCTCTACCAAAGAACTTTAATAATCAATTTTTTTTGTGTTTGGTTGGTTTTGGTGTTGTGGATCAAATTTAGGCCCTCATACACTCTAGCTAAGTGCTCTCTCACAACACTACACACCCCCAGCTCTTACTAAACAATCCCTTAGTCTATTTCTGGATTTGGTTTTCTGAATTGAGTCTGGATTCTTTTGCACTCACTCGCTTGCTCGCTCTCTCTCTCTCATAAATAAATAAATAAAATATTTTTTTACTTACACAATTATCCCATAATCTCAAGGTAACCACATGCTATGTACTCTTGAGCCAATTTCATGTTACCCTTAGCTATACAGATATTTATATAGTGCTCATATTCAGACTTACTATAGCTCTGTGTACTGTCTGTATAGAACACAATATACATCTGAAGCCTATGAAAAGATATTAAAGTAACCCTTTATTCAATCTGCCAAGGGACTATAGAACCTTATAATTATCTGGCTTTAGATAGAAGAGATACATTGCAATTGGGTACACATGAGGGCACAGGTTTATGCCTCAGATGGCAGATGACAGGAAAAAAGATCCAGAGTGCAAGCTTTCTACCAGACCTTTTTAATTTATTTTCCCCAAATGCATCACATTTTAATGCTGTCTCTCTGACCCAGTATGTTATCATTTTTATGAACTTATGATTAACTAGTACCATGGTTACAAGAGCTAAATTTTCTTCCATTTAAAACTAAATTTTACTCATAACCCCTAAACCTGAGTGAAAGAGACCGAATGAGAAATGAAAGTATTTTAAAAGGACAAGCAAGAACAGAAAATTTAGTCTTATGCTGTAATTATCAGAGCATCTGGAATCTCATGAGCCAAACCTAGTAAGCTACAACATTCTGGGCAATTCAATCTGAAAAATAAGGTTCAAGAATTAGCCATATCAACTACTGTTGAGTTGCTTGGACCCCTAAATTAGGATGATGTTCTCAACCCTCTCTTTTAGACCATGTGGTAGTTTGCAGCCTTGGATGAAATAGTAATATTATACACAAGAATTACTTTTACTTTTGATTCATAAGAGAAAAAACTATAATTTAGGTGCCTAAATTTTGTGGATGAAATTTGGATTTGCAAATGAATGGCAAGAATATGAGCTTGGTTTTTGGCTTGTGCTAAAATGACAGGTGCTTTTAATTATCAAACATATGTCATATGGTAGGGACCTCTGGCCAGGTCAGCTTCAGTTGTTCTGAACATTCTCCTTATTCCAAGCACACATTCCAGTTACTGAAAGAAAATTTGGTATATAGAATAAATATATAATGATTAAAATGTTTTCTATAAGCATACTAGTTCCTGGATAATGTCAAGGATGTAACTTAGTATTGTTGTTAGTAAACACAAGTATCAAATTCATTCTTCTCCTCCACATTTTTTTAATATTTGGTATCCATCTGGTCTGTTTTATAGTAACAGTATCATATTTATCTATTATTATTATTATGTTTTGTTTTTTCAAGGTAGGGTTTCACTCTAGCTCAGGCTGATCTGGAATTCACTATGTAGTCTCAGGGTGGCCTCAAACTCATGGTGATCCTCCTAACTCTGCCTCCCAATTGCTGGGATTAAAGGCGTGCGCCACCACGCCCATCAATAACAGTATCATATTTATGTTAGAGCCAAGTTCAGTTCCACTCTCTATCATCAATTCCAATACAACTAAATTCTCAACCTATTTTCTTTATAAAAATAAGTTGTTGAATATGTTAGCAAATATTTCAAAATAGTTAAATTCCCTCTCAATAAAATAACTGGCTAGCAAGTAAGAGTTGCTCACTAGTACAATAGTGGGATGATTATTACGGGCATACCAACTATTTTCTGATTGGATCTGAGACGTGTTCCATAGGAGTGAACTCACCCCCAGTAATGAAGACCTAGTCCAAAAATCTCTGACTAAGAAGGTCATAGACCTGATGAGAGGAAGATACTATTGTTGGATAACCAAAAGGATATGTTGTCTTGTCAAGTTACCCTCTAATATTTATATTAAGTTCATGCCTATAGATTAGTGCTGCATTCACCTTTGGTCAGAGAAGCTTTCTTCAGACAACTGTGGCTACTTGGGAGACTCAAAACTCACCAAAGTACTGAAAATACATGATGGGTGAATATTAAATGCTAAATGAGACAACATTCTCATGTTTTTCAAGGCTTAGGGAACACTGTGGAAGAGGAGTTAGAGAGAATGTAAGAACCATAGGATACAGAGGAGTACTTTGGGACACTATCTTCCAGACAAGAAGTGGTCACTATTTAATGATCCCACAGAGTCTGTCATTTCCTCCACAACAATAAACACATCAACATTTCAACATGAATAATAAAGGTGGGCAAAAAGTCATTAAAATAGAAGGGTTATTTGGAAAGAAGGAGTTCAGTAAAATGGAAGTGGCAAAGAAGGTATTGGGAGGGGACTATGATCAAATTATATTATGTTTAAGTATAAAAATTATCAACTAAATTAAAAATTAAAATAACTTAAAGTAAACCAGAATACTGTACCTATAAAATATTTTATAATGTTTTGACCTATATTTTAAAAACTAGCTATTTTTTTATGATACTGTGTGTGAAAGATAGGAATATTGAATGTTCCATGTAGTGGAAATTCCACATTCTCTTAAATCATTTGGTTTTATGATCTCTATCTTCTTAAAACTTATCCTGAGCAATATTTATTGCAGAGTTTTATCATTTTCAGGTAAATTAAAATTATATGTATTTGAAAGACAGAGTTTTGATACCAGGTAGTGGGGAAGAGTAGACATCTAAATTATAAATTATCTTTACATTTATAACTAAACATAAAGAGAACATGAGAAAGCACCAATTCAGTTTGCTCCCACCCAAGCCTGGAATTTGGCAGTTGGCATATTTAAAACTAGATCCCAGATAAGTCAGCATCCAGGAAACCAAGCATTAATTTGATCAACAATTATAAAATACTTACTATTTATAAGGGACAGGGATACAAGTATAAATAAAACCTAGTTTCTGTCCTGAAATATCTCACCATCTTAAAAGAGGCAGAATATATAAACAAGCGTGTGTGTGTGTGTGTGTGTGTGTGTGTGTGTGTATCCATGAGAAAGAGAGAGGAAGAGAGATGATGCATGTTTGTATGGACAAATATAAAACAGGGTTTATAGATATCATCATTACTGCCATCAATTACTGAGTTTTCATTACATATCAGGTACCAGTCTAAGCATTTTGAATGTGTGATTTCAAATTGGATTCTTATGATAACCCTCAATTTTAAATGGGGCCTCAGGGTATTAAAAGAGAACACAATGTATGGAAATTCACCTAACTGGTAAATATTTAAATGGTAGAGCCTGGCTTTAAATCCAACAGTCTTGACCCAGGAGTCTGAACTCCAAACCACTATGCAATTATGTCTCATAACTCATGGGTAAGTATCATTTTAATAGTAATGATTTGGGATAACATAGATAATTAAAGAAGATTAAAAATCAACATAATTTGCTCATATCTTCATGACACATTTTTAAAAACTAAGAAATAAACATTGTTGCATTACTATTAGCTAAAATCTTGACTAGATTTCACTAATCTTTGCAATAATATCTTCTTTATTTTCCAAGATCCAACCTAGGATACCTTACTGAATTTAGTTGTCACATTTCCCAGTCTCTTCTGGACTATGAAAATCTGTCAATCTTTCCTTGTTCCCCATGCTATTGATAGTCTTGAAAAATACTGCCATGATATTGTATAGAATATATCCTGTTAGGTCAGGACAAAATGGAGTCATAGGAGGAGGGCGACATAAGGAAGTGGGTCATCCACATTCCTCAAGAAACCACCCAGCCATTATCCCTTCCTTGCCAGGTCTGGGTTTCCTGCCCCCTTATCTCTCAGGACACCTGGTTACAGTTCTGGTATCATACCCTGGCTATAGATCTCCCCCAAAGAAACCTTTTCTTTACTTCCCCCTTTCTCACCTTCCCCCAACTAAAGAGCTCTATATAGTCCACTGTCTGCAATCCCAAGTTGACTGTTCCACTCTTGAGAGTCAGTCCTGGCAACTAGTGTTTTTCCCGAATAAAAGCTTCCATCTACGATGAAGAGATGACTTAGTGGTTAAGGCATTTGCCTGCAAAGCCAAAGGACTCAGGTTCAATTCCCCAGGACCCACGTTAGCCAGATACACAAGGGGATGCACATGTCTGGAGTTTGTTTGTAGTGGCTGGAGGCCCCCGCATGCCCTTTCTCTCTCTCTCTCTCTCTCTCTCTCTCTCTCTCTCTCTCTCTCTCTCTCTCTTTCTCCCTTCCTCCCTCCCTCCCTTGTTCTCTGTCAAAATAAGTAAATAAGTAAATAAAATATTTTTAAAAATTTTTCTACCTGGGTGTGGTGGCACACACCTTTATTCCCAGACCTCAGGAGGCAGAGGTAGGTGGATCACTGTAAGTTCAAGGACACCCTGAGACTGCATAGTGAGTTCCAGGTCAGCCTGGACTAATGTGAGACCCTACCTCGAAAAATAAAAAATAAAAAAAAAAAAGAGAGACTTCCAACTGTGCCTCAGAATGGTCTCCATGGTCTTGGTCACTCCTGAACCTTACATATCCCAAACTAGATTTGATGTTTTTCTCATGACTAGACTGGGGTTAAATATGTGAAGGAAGAATATTACAAAGGTGAAGAACCCTTCTCATCACATCACATTAGGAGATATATGGTGCCCTGTCCTTAACCCACATTAATCATCTGGTTAAAATAGTGTTATCCAGGTTTCATTACTGAAAGATTACTATTTTTCCCCTTCCTGTAGTCTTTATGTTGAAAACAAGTCACTTAAATCAAGCCTAAATTTAGTTATGATAGAAAATTAAGAATTAATTTCTGGGCCCCCAAGGCTAAGGGAATATTGTGGAAGAGGGGTAGAAAGGGTGTAAGAGCCATATGGTGGAAAGGTGCACTCTGAAACATTAGTCCCCTACATGGACTGACTGGTGCATCCATGACCCCATGGTGATTACAATACCCCTACTGAGAAGGACTCTCAGTGGAATGGGGTTAGGGGAAAAACACAAAAAATGTATTACCCAATGGGAATATGACCAATTGGCAATATGTAAAATTTATTAAACTTCTCAATAAATGCTTTTTGAATAAAAATAATTAAATCCTGTGAGTGGGAAATTTCTGCATTTATTGTAACCACTCATTTTAAAGCCAACAAAAGTAATAGTATTGGCAACATAGGAAAAGATGTGGATTAAATATCTGGGCTGAAATCTTGTGACTGAAACTTCCATGAGCCTTGGTCAAACATAAAATATTACTGAATCAAATACTGTGCTTTACCCTAGGGCAAAGTTTATGAACTTTCTCATTAAAACATACAAAATATGCAAAAATTTTCATCCATCAATAGAAATTATCACCCTTAAGTCTCTACACTCACTGTATTAAAATGTTGTATATCATATTAGTGTATGATACCATTTCAATAAAGTAAGCTTCAAAGGAAGCAAAGCAAAACATAAGAAATCTATCCCATCCTGTTGAAAGCCTGACATTAGGAATAAAATAACAAAGATGTGAGTCATGAGTGATTTTTATCCAAAATTCACATAGCCCAGCCAATGTCCACCCTACAAACCTATACTTTGGGGTCAGGCACTTAAATCGGGCTGAGAAAGAAGTGCACATACTGAGTTAAAGTTCACAGCTTTCTTGGCAACAGTATTTAAGAAAGGACAGCCAATGCAGATACAACTATGGCTGCATGATTTGTCTTTGAAAGCACATCTTATTAATAAATTTTAAATCGAAACATTATAAATACCTGCCCAGGACCAGACAGTGAGAGATATGTATAGGCAGAACACAGAGATGATTAGGGCAATAAAATTTCTCTATGTGATGCTACAGTTCAAATTCATAAGATGCACAACATCAGGAGTGAACCCTAATGTAAATATGGACTCCGGGTGATAATGACGCATCCATGGATGTTCAACAATTATAATAAAAGCACTGCTTTAGTGGGGGATGTTGATAGTGGAAGAGGCTCTTCATGTGGAAGTAGGAGGTCAATGGGAAGTCTAACTTCCACTCAATTTGTTAGGAGTCTAAAAGCTGCTCTTAAAAAAATATAGTCTATTACCAGCCCCCAAGTAAAATCTGTAGGCAGATATTACTTCATAAGAGACAAAGAGACTTATTTTAAATTTTACTTAGATAACTACAGTGTTGAATAAAACTGTTCTTTTTCAAATTATTTAAAACAAATTATTGCTTATAATTCTTCAGGCTCTGCCCAAAGATGACATGTATATTAAGACTTTATCTGCTGAAGCGAGTGAGTAAATTGCATTTAAATACCAACATTATAGGTCTATTTGTCCTGAAATCTTTCTCTCAAAGGCTCCTCCACCCTCTTGCCTCCTCTTCCAAGCCAAGAAGGTCACTCCTTCTTCCTATAGTGCAGTGCTATGCTTCTGTTTTAGAAATTACTGTTAGTTACCACATTACTCATTTCAACTTCCTTGAAGCTGTATTGCAACCTCCAGTCCCAAATCTATTTCCTGCTATGGCTAGAGCTGAAATCACCCCTTCTCTACTTTTGTGCCTCCTAAATTCTCAACCCAATGACTTACTGGATGCATACTTGAAATGGAGTATGCCCAGAGGAGTGAAAATAGCAGATAAGAACAAGCAACACAGTACACTACTATATCTCTGCTGAGCATAATCCCTCATCAGGAAGAAATTTTCTTTCCTCCACACAATTTTCTCAGTGGTTAAGCTACTTTTTTTTGAAAAATTAAATAAGAGTTACATAAAAAAAAGCTGAGAGTTTCATGGAGCACCAAGGGATGGGTATTGTGGGACACAGTAGCTTTTTACAAAAAGAAAGAAACTCATCCCTGTTCCTCTCGTTCTTTCTATGCCCCCAAAACAATATGATTGTTTCAGAGGATATAATTTTGCATTTCAATTTCTTCCCAACACATAGTGGAAAAATTGCAAAACTGGAGCTTGTAACCAGAAAGTCATGCAGGGCTTTGTGTGTGCTGTGGTGCAAAAGGGGAAGCACTGAGCAGAAAGGAAGCAGAAACCCATTGTGCTGCTCTGGTGTTCAGCCAAACAACCCCACTTACGCCTGCTTCTGGTACCTCAGGGAGTTTGTTTTTCAAGCTTTTTATGGCAAAAAGAAAAATGTATTGGGAAATGGCAACAAATCTGTTTTTGTTTTTTTTTTTTCAAAATGATATTATTTAGTCCTATCCCAGCAATTGGTGACATTGCAAAACTGAAGGCATGAAATTGATTATAACAAAATTATATATGAAAGAGTCTTTCAAATGTAATTGCTGTGTGCTCTAAGAGTTCTTTGATGTTAAAAATTTAAAGTTAGTGTGAATTTTTCTCCAAGTAAATGATAGCTTTTCTGTACATTTGCAAATAAAAGAAATTATCATTTCCATGAGCCTCTTAGGAGCAAGTCACATGGAGCTACATTTTTCATTAATCCCTGACAAGACAGTGGAGGCCACATTGAAAAGCAAAGTTAACAGTGGGCACGGGCATGAGCATTACAAAAGGTAATCTCTCAACTTGATTCCCCTGAAAGCTTAGATCTTCTCTTTAGAAAAATTCTGCAATTCTAGAAAGGTGAAAGGTTTCACAAGTCAGATAGCCCTTCTTTATGTCAAACTAGTTTCTCTCCATTAAAAATTACAGTGAAAAGTTATGGGTTAGCCCTTAACTCATTTCAAGTGTTATCAGATCTAATAAAATTATAAAATCAATCATTTGGTTATTGTCTAGCCCACAGAGCTCTCTCAAAAGCTAACAGATACACAGATACAAGTATGCATATATATGTGTGTGTGTCTGTGTGTATAATATTTACCTATATGACATATAATTTATAGCATTAATAAATTATATATGTTATATTCATGTGTACATCTATATCTAATATAGCATCTGTATGTATACTACTGCATTTCAAGCATCTAGCAATAATTTTATACCATCTAATTTTCTCAGGTGTATGAAATGCAGGTAATAGGGTTAGGGGTATTCCAACATCACAAAATAAGTGAAAATAATTTCTACTGAAACTAAAAACTATACTGATAGAAATATATTTTATATTTCTATGAACACAGTATTATATTAAGAGTAAATAATGTGGATTTTCTTGAGCATATTTATTTCCACTGGGTTATGCTGAGCTCTTGAGAATATTTGGACTTAGAATAAAAAATATTTTTTGTAGATAGCTTAGTGGTTAGGCGCTTGCCTGCAAAGCCTAAGGATCCAGGTTTGCTTTCTCTCCAGATCGCATGTAAGCCAGATGCACAAAGGTGAGATAAGTGCAAGGTCACATATAACCATTAGGTGGAACAGCATCTGGAGTTTGATTGTAGTGGCTGAGGCCCTAGCACACCATTTCTCCCTCTCACACTCTCTCTCTCTCTCTCTCTAAAAATTAAAATTAATTTGTCATTACTTATATCAGTAAAGTTTTCTAAGAATAAAATGTCTACATTTATGTGGAATGTTTAAAATACTAGGACCCCCTCAAACCTAAAACCTTTTTTCCTTTTAATAGTTTCTGAAGGTAAATCTCTCCAGAATTCTTTGCCTTTCCTTTTCTAAAATAGCTGTGATATTTTTGTTTCATATGTCCCTTTAAAATATCTCTTGGTGCAGTTATCAGGACCTTGGCTATTTATCTTCTGAAATTCTCTATAACTGGAAGTAGATACAAATTAAGCGACCATAGGAATATCAGCTTTTGGTTCTGAGGCTGAGGAAATCACAGCACTAATGATGTGAGTAAGGGAATTTTATACCCCTTTTCTATAGCAAGTTAAAAATATGCAATCAGAAATTAGAGCCAGAGTGCATGAACCAACCAATTTCTTCAAAGTTACTGTAAATAGAGAATTTGCTCAGTCTCGGCCTTTCCCAGAAATATCATGGAATGAAATAAGGAGAGCTGAGAACCCATGAAAGCTAAATACATCCACCTGTCCCAGTAGAAGGCCATCAACTATTGGACCTTAACTACACACTACTACAGAGATAAAAAGTATGTTTGTGTTTGCTGCTTCTCTACTTACAAAGGGTGGAATAAGCCTAGGTGACCACTGACAGATGAATGGATAATGAAAATGAGGTACATATATACAATAGAATTCTGTTCAGAGGTACAGAAAAATGAAAATTATGAAATTTCAAGAAAAATAATCATATTAATTGAAGTAGCCCAAACTCAGGAAGACCAAATCCACATGTTCTCTCTGATATATCAGTTTTAGCTTGTAATTTCTATAAGTGTGTATATATAGGGAAGCAAATGTAGAGAAAACCTGTAAAGATAGAACTGTAAACAAAAAAGGAAGCATAATAAACAGAAAGGGGAAAGATAGTAGGGGATAGAGCTGAAGGGCAAAAGTGGAGATAGGAAAGGGAATGGGAATCAACAAAGACAAATTATATTTGAAAATGCCAGAATTAATACCTAAATCTCTATATTCCAACTTAAAAAAAGGAAAATTAAAAATGGGAAAACACTGAGTCTTTTAAAAGGCCACAAAGTGTGTTGGAGAAATGGCTTAATGGTTAAGATGCTTGCCTATAAAGCCTAAAGACCCATCTTTAACTCCCCAGAACCCATGCAAGCCAGATACACATGATGGCACATGGGTCTGGAGTTCATTTGCAGTGGTTAGAGGTCCTGGCCTATTCATTCTCTCTCCCTCTCTCTCTCATAAATAAGTAAATAAATAAATAAAAATATTTTAAAAGGTCATAAAGTTGTATTGGAATGGTAACATTCTTAGAGTTCAACATTAAAGGATATTTCTACCATGCTGTCCAAGGCTTAGGAAACATTGCAGATGACTGGGACAGGAAGAATGTAAGAACTGCAAGGAGGATAGCCGTACTTGGGGGTGCTGTTTCCTGACATAAACTGACTGCTGTAATCATGATCCTACAGTGGTTACTGATATCCTTACAAAACCAGCAAGGTTCTGAGCCCATCAACATTTGATATGGAGGATGGAGGTAAACAAAAGGAATGAGACAACAAAACAGAGGACTACCCTCAGTGAAATGGGAATGTGGACAAGGAAACAAAGGATAATGGGAGGGAAATGTGATCAAATTACAATATGTTCATGTATTAAAGTTGTAATTGTTTTAATGTGATGACATTTTTCTTTCTTTTCTACTGATAAATTTAGCCTTTTGGTAGATCCCAGTCACCAGCCTCAAATGTCAGATTCATTTCTATGATGGCAGGTACTACCTTGCGTATTTTACTTACTATGCCATTACGAATAGATCAATTCTTTCTGATTCATTTTTTACAATTTTCTCATATTCCACATATGAACTCATAATATTATTATCTCTGTTCTCATGATCACTATAAGCTAAAATTCTTGTTTACAACAACTTGAATTATACAAACACTACATTTTAGGTTTTTAGAACTGTCCAGCACATGAAGCTTTCTACACAGGGAAGTTAGAACTTTAACTTAGAAGTCTAGTGGGGCAATAGGCCCAAATAAAGTATAGGTTTTATTCCTAGACTGAATTGATAAACAATGAAATAAATGAACATGAGATAAATATGCTAATAATGTCCTCAAATACTTTGGCTTGTGAATGTTGGACAATCTCACTGGTCTTAATAGCATATGTGTTCAAAGTACCATTTTTGGCAAATTTTATTCTCCACTTTTGGGATGTTATAGAATGGGGGTTGATCCTAAATCTTTTTGGCATGCCTGAAAGAGAAGAATTTAAGTTGAGTTCATTATCTCTTTAGTGCAGAAGTCTGCGAAGAGGCTAGACCAGGAAGATTCAATCCAAATAGCATTCCTTTTTGTTTTTCAAGCTGCCCTGACAATAATGCGGCAGGGTGAAAAGATCAGGAACACTTTATACACATTGTGCTAATTACTGCAAGTACTTAAAGTTGTAATTAGCTTATTATACTGCAGAGATCCTAACATGGCATGTCTTTCAAAAGAATTTCTCTCCAGATCATTAGTGGGAAAGCTAACAACATCTGCTTCAAATAAAATCAACCAATTAGCACAGGCAACTCCACATAGTTTGCAATCAGAGAATTATATTGTGCCAAGTGCTAATTTCAATGTGAATGCTATCTCCTTCTCATATCCCACGCTTCTCTGCCAGCACAGCTGGTGTTTAACACCACTGACTTCAGCGAAGTCTCCAAAAACTTATGTTAATTTGAAATAACCTAATCAGAAGTGTGCAATACAGACTGAGGTTGATCTCAGCTTAATTAAAACTGACCTTGTCATTTCGCTGCCTGTAAAACACCATTATCTCACCATTTATCACTCAACTACCACAAATATTCCATTTATTTTAAAACCCAGGAAGACAGGTTCCACGCCACTGAGCTATTTTCAGGAGTACTGTGAGCTCTAGAGTTTAATAGAAGGAGAGGTCTGTCTGTAAATATGGGGCAGCAATAAAGGTAATTCAGCAGACTCAAAATAACTCGTCAGACCTACCCATGAAGGCTGATTCTGCCCACTTCCGTTGGCTCAAATGGCATATTCGCTCCAGAGACTGACAGGCATTAGCAGATGTGAAGGCTTTCATTTTAAAATTAATATCTCACCCAGTACCTTTCAGTGAGCTGAAGCGTTCAATCAATAAGCATGACATGGCAGGTGTGATGTGTATAAGGCACTAAATTCTTCTGCCAAAGGTACTAGAAAACATCTGCTCACATGCATGTGTATGCATGTCAATGGATGAAATGCTGAGAAAAATGGGATTGCAAGTAGAATATGTAATGTGCTTGTATTCACCAAGATAAAATTAAAACAAAGTAAGATTATATTTTATGGTGTATACATGCCATCAAATACACCTTGTTTCACCTCCATCAACCATAACCCTGTGTTGTTTTATGTGTGTGTGGTCACCTGTCTGTCAAAGTAGATGTCATTCTGGTTTTCTGAATATTAACATGGATATAAAAAATGTACACAGGTTCTCATTCTATGCTTTGATTATTGTCATACAATCTTGATTCAGAGTATTTCAAGACAAGACTAAAAGCATTATAAATCTTCTTCATGACATTGTTACAATGATTTATAACAGGAAAACTTCCTATTTGTCCTCAATTCATATGTTTTGCAACAACTCCATATAGTTGCTGAAGTTTTTCCTCCACTCAAGCAAATATCTTTTATGGTCTTGTTCCATCCAATCCCTGATTGCCATAGTCACACCAATTCCATCCCTGTAACATTTATTTGCTGTTTATTATATTAATGCTTTTGATACAGACATTGACTGTCTTGAACTGTTGATGCGATTCAGTTTTATAGAGATGGTCACATTTATATGAGGACAACAAAGGTCATTGTATCAAAATACTTGGAATTTTAAATATTCTTCACGTTATGATCTTTAGCAAGTGACTTAAATCATGTGCCAAATTTTCCAAGTCTAAATATCTCCTAATATATAAATGAGATGCTTATTACCCACTTCAGAAAGTTAAACATTAAAAAAGGATTATAACTGATGTGATTGAATCTAAAAGCTCAATATATGTTTATTAAATGAAGTTCATGGTAGGTAACCAAGTATTTACAGAAATGTGTATTAGAAACATGTAAGGTCACTAGGAAAGAATTTTTATTAAAAAATAAGAGGGCCATTTTATAATGTTCATATGACTACCCTACATGCAAATAAGAGGAATTATTTAGTTAAAATCCTATTTTTTAAGATGGCCTGTGGGTACATGTCTATAATCATAGCACTTGGCAAGTGGAGACAGGAGGATCAGTTGTTCAAGACCATCCTTGACTACATAGTGAGATCGAGGCCAGCTTGGGCTACATGACATCCCATTTCAAACATGAAAAATACCACACTATTTTTAAAAGTTGAAAAGTGAAGCCAGGAGAGATGAGTCAACAGTTAAGGTACTTGTCTGCAAAGCCTGAAGACCCAGGATTGATATCCCAGAACCCATGTAAAGCACAAAGTGGCACATGCATCTGGAGTTCCTCTGCAGGGGCTAGAGGCCCTGGCACACCCATTCACCCTCTCCCTCTGCCACTCGCTACAAATAAGTAAAGCAGAAAAGTGATGCTCTGGCACAAAGGAATAAAAATTTTATTTTGATTTCAGCCAATGAATAAATGAACATGTCTCTATTAAACTCAGTACTCTGGTGAAGAAAAGTTAGTTTAACTGGTAGAAGTGAATGCTTTATCATGCTTAGGGATAGTTTTATTTTTTAAATTTTTTTTTGTTTTGTGTTTTGAGGTAGGATTTCACTCTTGCCCAGGCTGATGTGGAATTCACTATGTAGTCTCAGGGTGGCCTCGAACTCTTGGCACTCCTTCTGCCTCTGCCTCTGCCTCCCAAGTGCTGGGATTAAAGGTGTGTGCCACCACTTCTGACTCTTTTTTGATAATTTTTTTTCTTTTCTTTTTATTTATTTGAAAGAGCAAAAGAGAAAGAAGCAGAGAAAGAGAGAGATGAAGCGAATGGATGTACTAGGGTCTCCAACCACTGCAAATGAACTCATGGTCAATTGAACTGAGGTTCTTTGGCTTTGCAGGCAAAGGCCTTAACCACTAATCCAATTCTCCAGCCCAGGGCTACTTTTCTAAAGGAAGACCACAATGAACAGTTTCTTATTCTTTTCAAAGAAAGGGTGAAATTACCAAAGCTATAACAGTTCTTGGATAATGTTATAATAATAACATGATCAAAGGTTATTATGATTTAATGATGAGATATTTAAATTCCAAAATTATGAATATTATATTATTTCATTCATTCATTCATAGATTTACTGTTTCCTACTGTGA
Source organism: Jaculus jaculus (assembly GCF_020740685.1). Classification (NCBI taxonomy): domain Eukaryota; kingdom Metazoa; phylum Chordata; class Mammalia; order Rodentia; family Dipodidae; genus Jaculus; species Jaculus jaculus. Next base: position 27,026,699 of record NC_059125.1, read on the forward strand.
GATCTTGGTAGATTATTTCCTAAAATTTCAGTCTACTTCTAAGAGAAAAGGTGATAACATCATTTATAATTTTGGCTAGTGGATCTATAAGATAGTCATTTCCAAGTATTTAATGTTTTACCTGGCCCTTAGCAAATACCCCTAATTAAATAGCTACTCTTGATTTTTAATTATTATTTCTACTCCAGCTGCTACATAGGAAGAGCTCACACTTCATAGAATGAGTTTGCACATTGCTCCCTTCTCACAAATATGGTATCAATTCTTCTGTGGGCCCTACCTGCAGGCTGAATTATTTACCCTTTTCTTGATTTCATAGAACTTTATGCATGTTTCTACTGCATCATTTAGTAGTGATTTGTTTATATCACTGTTTTCCTACCACACTTTTGAGCTACTCAATAACAAGAAATTTTGTCTCAGTAATCTTTTTGTTTCTATATTGATCATATTTAATTTAATAGAAAACCAATAAATATTCATTGACCAAACAAATGGATGAGTAAATTTATTGAAGTGCTATATGAAGATATAAACATTGCATGTATTGTTCTGAAATATCATAGTCTTATGAAGTTTATAATACTAATCTCAGAAATTCATGAACTTTATAGCACAGAGAATTGATTTTTGATATTTCTGAAGCTTTTTCCTAGGTATCACACTCCCTTAGAATTCTTCATGTACTCAATGTACTCATTCAAAAGGATTCTCTTCATATATTTCATCCTTACTGTCATGCGAATAATTAAATAAAGTTCTTCCCTACTTAATTATTTTTTCCTCAAAAGGTCCAATTTGGTGATATAACTATTGTAGGTGAGATATAACATGAACAAAATGGAAAGATAACATGTCTACAGGATAGCTCTGGTTTCAGTGACAGTCAATCCTGTGTTATCTTTACTATTACTGTTATCTTTTTATAGTTTATCTTGAAAGTTCATAGAACAAACTCTGAGTCAGAAATTAAGATTTGTAACTAACTTATCTGGTGAAAATCTTAATCATTTCTCAGAGAATCATTCAGACAGAGTATAAATAGAGTTAGAGCAAAACAAATTTTTAGAGTTTTTGCTGCTGAACTATTGAACCTAGGACCTTGTGATACTAATAAACACACTATTACTATATTCTCAGCTTCTGAAACAATTTTCTTCAAAATTGCATCAATGAAGGACAATTTATCAAGAATAAACATAAACTAAACCATCTTAAGATTCAAAAAAATATTTTAAATTTTATTCACATGACCCTAACTTCATTGAACCCCTGGATAAACTGTGTTCTATATTTTAAAACTAAATGCATTTTATCATTTATTAATGTTAACACGATAACATGTATTTATCTGAATGGTGTGGTGAACATTGTAGCTTTTCCTGGACTATCTCAATTTCATATTTCTATCATTGAATAACTACATATGTATCTATCAAACCACTTATTTCTGGACTGGAGTTGTGACTCAGCAATTATAGACACTTGCTCTGCAAGTCAACTCAAGTTAAAACCCTAGCACCTGCATTAAATCAGACACAAAGTGATGCTCACATCTGTAATCTCAATGTACCCATAACAAGGAGAAGCAGAGCCAGAACACAGAAGCTTTAGGGTGAACTAGCTTAGCCTTTCCCAGCTGCAAAAACATCAAAAGCAACTCTATCTCAAACAAGATGGAGAGGACCAACATCCCAAGGTTTTGCTCAGATCTCCACACCAATGTCCATACACACATACACATACACAAATAAAAATTATATCTTAATTTAGGGTGCAAAATGTATAATCTCAACATTTAATTGTAAGTCCTCAGCTAATTAGAATTTTCAGTGAACTAGAAATGTCATTTCTCATCATTTAGATTGTACTTCTAGACTTAACTTCTGATTTATGCTTTTAAAACAAATTTTTGTGTGCCACCTGAGTTATTCCATACATGGATTTATCAATATATTGTAGGAATTCTCAATTTAGACCAACATTTAAAAAATTTTTTTGGTTAATTTTTATTTATTTATTTGAGAGTGACAGAGAAAGAAAGAGGCAGAGCGAGAGAGAGAGAATGGGCGTGCCAGGGCTTCCAGCCTCTGCAAACGAACTCCAGACGCGTGCGCCCCCTTGTGCATCTGGCTAACGTGGGACCTGGGGAACTTAGCCTCAAACCGGGGTCCTTAGGCTTCATAGGCAAGCACTTAACTGCTAAGCCATCTCTCCAGCCCTAGACCAACATTTTATTAACACAAATTTGTGATAAAAGAATTCCCTGTTGTCCTTTTTTCATTTTATTGGCTCTTTTTTTTGCCATTTCTCTCATGCATGGTAAAACTTCTTACTGCCCATGCCACAACAACTTCTATTCCAAAAAGCTCAGACAATGGATGATGTTTACTTGTTGTTTGCAAACAACAGAAACCACAGCATTGCTAGAAAAGGCCCTTGATTCACACTGAATGAGAAAGGGAATTATAGGAAATCAGTGTTCATTGTGTGTCCAGCTGAGATGGATGCTGGCAGACTCCAGGCAACATTTTAGAGCACAAATGTGTATGTTTTGGGCCTTTCTTACTCTAGGGTAATCTTTTAAGGCTGGCATCTACTTTGGACCTCCATTCAAGATGTATCTACCTCTCAATTTCTTAAAACAATCTTTCATTTTCTCAAGAACCTACTGTTCTGGTTCATCTGATAAAATTAAGATTGATAACTAAGATTATGCTCTCCAGATAATGTTAAGCTTCAGTAGAGACCATCTGGAATTTCAACATTCTAAACTAAATCAAGGGTGATGTTTTCCTGTGAACCGGATACCAGCACAAAGGGGAAGGAGATCAATGCAGAGAAAAATCAACTCCTACCAAATCAGAGAGCCAGAGCCTCAGAGGCCCCCAACACCTCAGCACTGAAGCAGACCAAAAATGAACCCAACATGGCTCAGGGAAATCTTGCGGAAGAGGGGGCGGAAAGAATGTCAGAGTTACATGTTGGGTCATGATTTTCAGAGACATTTATCATACTAATAACTGGGGGCTAACTCCACAATGCACGACCCATTTTCAATAATAAGGAGGGTCTAATGGGAGGGGGTAGATCACAGATGAGCCTAAACAATGGTACCAAACTGCCTGTATTTACTGAAAAGAAAACTAATAAATTAAATTTAAAAAAAAAAGAAAGTCAAAAAAAAAAAAAAAAACCTCCCATAGGCTCATGTGTTTTAAATAATTGATCCCCAGCTGGTGATAATTTGGGATAGTTATGAAACTTTTGGGATGTGGAATGCTGCTGTAGGTGTGTCACTGGAGGTTGACCTTGAGGGTTTTTTGTTTTGTTTTGTTTTGTTTTTGTAGCCAGTGCATACAGTCAAGTTGGTACCATTGTAAGCCTCATCTGTGACCTCCCTCCTCCACAGGGACCCTTCTTGTTGGGGTATATTGGTTGTGCATTGTGGGATTAGCCTTTAGTTTCGGGTAGGAGGAAATGTCTCTGTGTGTCATGACCCAATGTGTGGCTCTGACATTCTTTCCACACCCTCTTCTGCAAATTTCCCTGAGTCATGTTGGGTTCATATTATGTCTGCTTCTGTTTTGAGATCTTGGGCACCATTGTGTCACTGGATATCTGGTTTGGTAGGGGTTGATTGTTCTCTGTGTCTATCTCCTTCACCATTGTGCTGGTTCCCAGTTCGCCAAGAAAACAGCCTTCTTGCATGTTTCCCCAATTATTCTTACTTTCAGCTGGGGCCCTTTTGAGGTATGATGGGGTGGTTCTCTCCTTAAGATCTGCATCTATCGTAAAAAGAGAAGCAAATTCTCCAACAGAGAGTAAAGTTAGTACAAAGTAAAAGTGATAGCCATTGTTTTTTAGAGAGTTTAGTGAAGAGCAGGTTCATTTTTGGAAATGGTTCTGACTTGTTTCCCAGCTCCAGCTATGGGTTCCATTCCACTGAGCAGATAAGTTAGCCAAACCAAGAACAGTTGGTTTCCCACCATGGCTATGTGCCACAATTGCACTTGTATGAGCATCATGTCAGTTTGTTTGCTGCTAAGTAGGTTAGACTATGCATTGCTTGGGCAAATATTGGTCTTTATCCCCCAGTCACTCATGTAGCCCCTTCTGGCACCAGCACACTAACCATCTGGGGAATGATTCTCTTCTAGCTTCCAGCCATGTTGCTCCATGATACATACCAACAGTCTATGGTGTCTTTAGCAATAGGGTCTTACCACTAACCTATGGTGGGTCCTCAAGCACTCTGACAAATCTGTCTTCTTTTGGAAGACCTTGTAGGTTTCTTTGATCAAAAACTCATTGTGGATGATAACCACCTGCTAGCACCAGGAGTTACAGGTCAGTGCCCAAGAAGAGAAGGAAGAACATGATAAGTGATATGAAAGAGACAGAGAGATGAGAGTAAAAAGGGAGAGAGAGAGAGAAGCAGAAATAGGAGGAGATAATGGACAGTTTTTGTTGTACCCTCTCCAGGGCCTTGCGAATCTGGTGTTCCCTCTAAGGGCCTGGTGGAGGTTCAACTATTTGGTCTGTCATTTATGATGTAGAGTTTTATGGTACCATTACCTTTTGGGTCCAGTCTTGTATCCCACCTCCTTGCCTTACCCTTCTCTGCCTCCCCACCATCCCTATTGTCCAGTCCTCGAGATGCTTGGTAGGTATGTCAGCAGCTTGAGTAGATTCAGGTTAGGAGCTGTATTAGTGAGACTATGCAGCAATTATCTTTCTGTGATTGGGTGAGTTCACTGAGAATAAGCTGTTCCAGGTTCGACCATTTTTCTTCAAAGTTCATTGTATCATTTTTCCTTACTGCTGTGTAGAGTTCCATCAGGTAGATATACCACATGTTAGTTATCCATTCATCTAATGATGGACGTATGGGTTGATTCCAGCTCTTGGCTATTACGAATTGAGCAGCTATAAACATGTTTGAGCAAATCTCTCTGAGCTGAGGCATGGAGCTTTTAGGGAACATGCCCAGTAAGGGAATAACTGGGTTTATTGGTAACTCCATACTCAGTTTTTTTTTTTTAAGACCCAAAGAAAGTTATATTGAGTTTTTATTGGTGATTCTAAGTATGTGTTTATTACAGTTAAAGTGTGGTGAGTGAGTTTAACATATTAAAAGTCTTAGAGCATCTATTCAGAAAAGATTATATACTGTACAAACTATTCAAGTCTTACAAAACCATTTTTCAGTGTCCTTGCAACTGAGAAGAATCTTATTCAGCACGCTTCTCCTGAGGTGGTTCATACCGAGCAAGCTTTGATTTCAGTTTTTTATTTTCTTTTACAGCAGCTTCATATTTCTCCTTCATTTCTGCCAATTCTAGGCGAAGCAGCTCTATTTCTGGATTTTCTGGAGTAGCGGCCCCTAAGTGATGCTTTAAAAAATCCAAAGCACTCGTGGGTTTCTCCGGTTCTTCATATAAGGCCACCAGCACTTTCATGAGTGTGTCCAGTACCCCCGACTTCTCCAAGTCCCTCCGGAACTGCTCCCGGTTGGAGTTGGCGGCTTTGTAATGGGCCATGGTGACAGCCACAGCCACGGAGCTGGCGCCTAACTCTGGCTGGCGGGCTTGGAGCACCACTCAGTTTGTTGTTTTTTTTTTAAAGAATCTCCATATTGCTTTCCAAAATGGTTGTACCATCTTACATCCCAAGCAACAGTGGATGAGGGTTCCTATTTCCCACATCATCACCAGCATTTGTTTGCATTTGACTTTTTTTTTTAATTTAATTTATTAGTTTTCTTTTCAGTAAATACAGGCAGTTTGGTACCATTATTTAGGCTCATCTGTGATCTACCTCCTCCCATTAGACCCTCCTTGTTATTGAAAATGGGTCGTGCATTGTGGAGTTAGCCCCCAGTTATTAGTATGATAAATGTCTCTGAAAATCATGACCCAACATGTAACTCTGACATTCTTTCCGCCCCCTCTTCCGCAAGATTTCCCTGAGCCATGTTGGGTTCATTTTTGGTCTGCTTCAGTGCTGAGGTGTTGGGGGCCTCTGAGGCTCTGGCTCTCTGATTTGGTAGGAGTTGATTTTTCTCTGCATTGATCTCCTTCCCCTTTGTGCTGGTATCCAGTTCACAGGAAAACATCACCCTTGCTTATTTCGCCAGTTGTCCTTAGTTTCAGTTGGGCCCCTTTTGAGGTATGTTGGGGCAGCTCTCTTCTTAGGATCTGCATCTGTCTGGAAAAGAGAAGCAGATTCTCCAACGGAGAGTAAGTTAGCACCCGGAAAATTAAGATAACACTTTTTTGATAGACAGTTTGATAGGTGTAGGCCCTCTTATACCCCGTGATTGATGGTAGCTTGATATTGTAGAGTGGGCTTGTGTTTGGGTATGGTTGTGACTTGTTTCCCAGCTCCAGGTAAGGGTCTAGTACCACTGAATGGATCAGTTAGCCAAATCAAGAGCAATTGATTCCTCACCATGGCTGTGTACCACTATTGCACTTGTGTGGGTATCACATCCGGTTAATTGTTGCTACTTAGGTTAAACAATGTGTTGCTTGGACAGATCTTGGTCACTTCCCCCAGTCGCCTATGTAGCGCCTTCTGGCACTAGACACGCTGACTGTCTGGGGACTGACTCTCTCCTGGCTTCCAGCCATGTCATTCCATTTTGCGTTTCAGCTGCGTATGGAGTCTTCAACAATAGGGTCTTACCACTGGCCTTTGGTGGGTCATCAATTACTCTGACAGAAGTCTGTCATTGTTTTGGGAAACCTTGTAGGTTTCTCTGATCAAAAGCTCATTGTGGATTGTAGGCCCAAGCTGGAAGTGGGGGTTACAGGTCAGTGTCCACTAAGAAATTGAGGAAAAAGATAACTAATATACAAGAGTTAGAGAGGAGAGAGATAGAGGGGAGAGGGGGAGAGGGAGGGAAGGAAGATGTAGGAGATTTAGGTCAGTCTTGATCCTAACCTCTCCAGTGTCTTGTGGTTCAGGTGTTTCCTGTAAGGGACTAGTGAAGGTTCAGTCATTTGGTCTGTCTTTTAGGAAGTAGAATTTTATGGTACCATTGCTGTTTGGGTCCGGATTACTGTTTTCCACCCTTTGATTCCCTCCCCGCCCTCCCATCCATCTTATTGTCTAGTTCATGAGGTACTTGCTGGGTATGTAAGGCATCTTGGGCAAATTCAGGTTAGGTGTTGCAGATGAGTGAGACTATGTGTTGATTTTTTTTCTGTGATTGGGTAAGTTCGCTGAGAATGTTCTGTTCCAGGTTCAACCATTTTTCCTCAAATTTCTTTGTGTCGTGTTTTCTTACTGCTGTATAGAATTCCATTGTGTAGATATACCACATCTTTGTTATCCATTCTTCTAATGATGGACATCTGGGTTGATTCCAGCTTTTAGCTATTACGAATTGAGCTGCTACAAACATGGTTGAGCAAATCTCTCTGGCTTTTGGTTTGAAGGTTTTAGGGTACATGCCCAGTAATGGTATAACTGGATCTGTTGGTATTTCTATAGTCAGCTTTTTCAGGAGTCTCCATATTGCTTTCCAAAGTGGTTGTACCATCCTGCATTCCCACCAACAGTGAATGAGTGTCCCTGCTTCTCCACATCCTCGCCAGCATTTATTTTCATTTGACCTTTTGATGTTGGCTATCCTTATTGGGGTAAGGTGGAATCTCATAGTTGTTTTAATTTGCATTTCTCTGATGATTAGGGATGATGAACATTTTCTTAGGTGTGTGTTTGCCATTTGTATCTCTTCCTCTGTGAATTGCCTGTTTAACTCTGTGCCCCATTTTGTGAGTGGGGTATTTGTCTTCTTATTGTTTAGACTTTTGAGTTCTTTGAAAATTCTAGAGATAAGGCCTCTATCAGTTGCATAACCGGCAAATATTTTCTCCCATTCTGTGGGTATTCTATTGGCTTTGCTTATTATATGCTTGTCTGTAAAGAAACTCTTCAGCTTCATATGATCCCAATGGTTGAGTGACTGTTTAAGAACTTGAGCCACTGGGGTTTTATTCAGGAAGTCTTTTTCCATTCCTATATCATGGAAAGTACTTCCTAAATTTTCTTCCAGTAGTTTTCGAGTTTCTGGTCTTATGTTGAGGTCTTTGATCCATTTGGATTTGAATGTTGTGCATGGTGAAATGTGTGGATCAAGTTTTAGTTTCCTGCATGTGGTTATCCAGTTTGTCCAGCACCATTTGTTGAAGATGCTATCTTTTTTCCAGTCTATATTGTTTGGGCCTTTGTCGAATATCAAGTAGCTATAGTTGCTTGGCCCAAAATCTGGGTCCTCAAGTCTATTCCATTGGTCTATACTCCTGTTTTTATGCCAGTACCATGCTGTTTTTATTACTATGGCTTTGTAGTATAACTTTATATCGGGTATGGTGATGCCACCAGAGGTATTTCTTTTGCTGAGGATATGTTTGGATATGCGAGGCCTTCTGCCTTTCCATATGAAATTTGAGATCATTTTTTCTATGTCTCTGAAGAACATTGTAGGGATTTTAATTGGAATTGCATTAAATCTATATATTGCCTTTGGTAGGATTTTCATCTTCACAATGTTAATTCTGCCTATCCAGGAGCATGGGAGGTCTTTCCATCGTTTCAAGTCCTCCTCAATTTCTTTTTTGAGAGTTTTTATATTTTCGTTGTATAGATCTTTTACTTCCTTGGTTAACGTTATTCCAAGGTATTTTATTTTATTTTTTGCTATTGAAAATTGGACTATGTCCTTTATTTCTTTTTCTGTGTCTTTGTCATTTGCATACAGAAATGCTTCTGATTTTTGTGCATTGATTTTGTATCCTGCTACTTTGCTATAGGAGTTAATCACCTTCAGGAGTTTTGGGATGGAGTCTCTCGGGTCTCTTACATATACAATCATGTCATCAGCGAATAGAGCTAACTTAACTTCTTCCTTTCCAAATTGTATCCCTTTTGTTTCCTTCTCCTGCCTTATTGCTTGGGCTAGGACTTCCAGAACTATATTGAAAAGCAGAGATGAGAGAGGACATCCCTGTCTTGTTCCTGATCTCAATGGGAATTCCTCCAGTCTCTCTCCATTAAGAATTATTTGGGCGTTTGGAGCTTTGTATATTGCCTTTATTATATTAAGATGTGAACCGGCCATGCCGATTCTCTCCAGTGTTTTGATCATGAAGTGATGTTGTATCTTGTCAAAGGCCTTTTCTGCATCTATTGAAATGATCATGTGATTTTTATGTTTAAGCTTGTTTATGTGGTGTATTACATTGACAGATTTTTGTTTGTTGAACCACCCTTGTGTTCCTGGGATAAATCCCACTTGGTCAAGGTGGATAATGCTTTTGATGTGTTGTTGGATTCGGTTTGCGAGAATTTTGTTGAGGATCTTTGCATCTATGTTCATTAGGGAAATAGGCCGATAGTTTTCTTTTCTTGTGGCGTCTCTGCCGGGTTTTGGGATTAGGGTGATACTAGCTTCATAGAAGGAGTTGGGTAGTTTTCCCTGTTCTTCAATTGTGTGGCACAGTTTTAGGAAGATTGGTTTGAGTTCTTCCATGAAGGTTTGATAAAATTCGGCTGGGAATCCATCTGGTCCTGGACTCTTCTTTTTTGGGAGGTTTTTTATTACTTTTTCAATCTCCATGAGCGTGATGGGTTCATTGAGGTGGTTGATCTGCTCTGAGTTTAGCTTTGGTAGATGATATGCATCCAGGAATTTATCCATCTCCTCCACATTTTCCAGTTTTGTGGAGTAGAGGTTTTTGAAATAAGTCCTGATGATTCTGCCGATTTCACTGATGTCTGTTGTAATCTCTCCTTTTTCATTTTGAATTTTGTTAATTTGGAGTCGCTCCTTTTTTTGCTTGATCAAATTGGCCAGAGGTTTGTCAATCTTGTTTATTTTTTCAAAGAACCAGCTCTTTGTTTTGTCAATTGCTTTAATTGTTTCCTTGGTTTCCAATTCATTAATTTCTGCTCTGATTTTAATTATTTCCTTCGTTCTGGAGCTCTTTGGGTTGGATTTTTCTTGTTTTTCCAATGCCTTTAGGTGGATGGTTAAGCTATTGATTTGGGATTTTTCTGTCTTTTTTATGAAGGCATTGAGTGCTATGAATTTTCCCCTGAGGACTGCCTTCATTGTGTCCCACAAGTTTTGGTATGATGTGTTCTCATTGTCATTCAATTCCAGGAATTTTGCAATTTCATTTTTTATTTCATCCACTATCCATTTATTGTTTAAGAGTGTGCTATTCAGTTTCCAGTTGCCGTTGGGGCTCTTGTTGGTTTTTTTGTTGTTGATTTCTAGGAATATAGCATTATGATCTGATATCATGCAGGGAATTATGTTGATTTTCCTAAATATGTGGAGGCTATCTTTGTGACCCAGTATATGGTCTATTTTAGAGAATGTTCCATGGGCTGCTGAGAAGAATGTGTAGTCTGTGGATTTGGGGTGGAAAGTTCTGTAGATGTCTGTTAGGTCTAAGTGCTCTATGGTTTTGTTGAGCTCTCTTACTTCCCTGTTGAGCTTCTGTTTGGATGATCTGTCTATTACTGATAATGGTGTGTTAAAGTCCCCAGCTATGATGGTGTTGGTGGTTATTTCTGTTTTATTGTCAAGTAGGTTTTGTTTTATGAACTGTGGTGCCCCTGTGTTTGGTGCATACAGATTTATGATTGTAATATCCTCTTGATGGATTGTTCCCTTTACAGGTACGAAGTAGCCTTCTTTGTCTTTTTTGATTGTTTTTGGTTTGAAGTCAACTTTATCTGATATTAATATAGCTACACCTGCTTGTTTCTTATTCCCATTTGCTTGGAATATTGTTTTCCACCCTTTCACCCTGAGGAGGTTTCTGTCTTTAGTGGTAAGGTGGGTTTCTTGAAGGCAGCAGATTGAGGGGTCTAATTTTTTGATCCACCCTGTTAGCCTGTGTCTCTTGATGGGTGAATTAAGGACATTAATGTTTAGGGTGATGACTGTGAGATTTGATTTGATCCCTGTCATTTTGTGGTGGTAGAGGTGTGTTGGCATTTCCATGGAATTTTTTTTTTTTTTTTTTTTTTTTTTTTTTTTTTGTATCTACTCTGGGTTTGATTGCTGTGATCTTCTTCTTGTAGGCATTTGTGTTTGGTTATTTGTTTCTTCTCTGTGGAGAATTTCCTGGAGTACTTTCTGTAGGTTTGGTTTTGTGTTCATATAATTTTAAAGCTGAGTTTTATCATGGAAAGTTTTCCTTTCACCATCTATTATAAGGGAGACTTTTGCTGGGTAGAGTAGTTTAGGTTGAAAGCCATAGTTTCTTAGAGTTTGGAGAGTATCATTCCAGGCCCTTCTAGCTTTCAGGGTTTCCATTGAGAAGTCTGAAGTAATTCTGATGGGGTTTCCTTTGAAAGTGGTGTGCTGTTTTTCCCTAGCTGCTTTTAGGATTTTTTCCTTGGTGTCAATGTTTAGAGTCTTAATGATAATATGCCTTGGGGAGTTTCTCCTTTGGTCTAGTCGGTTAGGACTTCTGTTTGTTTCTTGAATCTTGATGGGCCTTTCTTTTAAGAGGCGGGGGAAGTTTTCTTCAATTATTGTGTTAAATAAGTTCTCCATGCCTTTGGTCTGAAATTCTTCTCCTTCTGGTATTCCAATGATTCTGATATTAGGACGTTTAAGTGTATCCCACAATTCTCTCATGTTCTGTTCACAGGAACTTTTGAACTTACTGAAATTTTTGGACTCTCGAACTGTTTCTTCCATCCTGTCTTCCAGATCAGAATTTCTATCTTCCACTTCGCTGACTCTATTCTTGAGAGCCTCTAGTGAGTTTTGGACTTGTTCAATTAAGTTTGCATTTTCTACTACTGTCCTATGTATCACTTCCATCGCTTTGTCCAGCTCCCTTTTTGTCTCATTTTCTGATTTTCTTGATGATTCTTGGAAATCATCCTTGCATTTCTTTATGTTTTCATTTAGTGTGGCCAGCTGATTTTTAAGGTCCTCTTTTTTTTCATTCTCCCTCAACTCTCTTAGCTCTCTTTGAATTCCTTCCAGTGTCTTATCATATTGCTCTAGCTTAGTGATGGTAGCATCCATACGATTATCTATCCTTTGTAGCTTTCCTGTCAGATCTAGCAGTAGTTTGGTCAGGGTTGCATTGTTCATTGCTTCCACTTGATGTTCTGATCCTAAACACTCTTCTATGTTTTGGTTAGTTGTGATCCTTGTTGGACTGGGTGATCTGTCTGGATTTTCTTCCATTTTATTTTTCGTGTTATTTCTTTTGCGCTGTGGTCTACCCATGTCAGTGTATGGGCAGGTAGGTGGGTGGAGCAGCCTGGGATCTAGCTTTATGCAAATCCAAGGCAGCCTGGGGCAGTTGTAAGCAGCCTGGGTTTTTGCTCACTCTTGCCAAAGCCGCCTACCTATAGCCTGACAGGGGCACCCAAGTTGCCTGAATTCTCATCCAGTAATGCACCTAAGCTGCCTGCCTTTGAGCTTGAAAAGGGACTGAGGTAGCAAGCCTTGAAGGTGCCTAGATTCTGGCTGGGTACACTGGGGTCTGTAAACAGTCTGTGCTCTTCCGCCTCAGGGGAATGGGGGATGGGTAGCGATGTACAGGTAGGGGATGGCACCTGCGCTGGTGCTAGTGATTCAGTGTGGACTTATGTGGCTCTTGCTGTGGGACTGGGCCCACTGCACGTGCAATTGTAGTGCTGAGGCAGATAATGTGGGTACGGAGTCAGGACACAGCAGAAACTGACCGGCGGCAAGTGATGTGAGAACAGCAGGGCGTGAGGGGAGGGGGGGCAGCTAGGAGCGTGGGGCGCTGTGGGATACCGTGGGGTGCTCTGGACTCGCAGGGGGGGAGGGGGCGGATCGCGTGGGGGAGGGGGGTGAGGGGGTCCAGGGGGTCGCGGGTAGCGCAGGGGGCGTGGAGCACGCGGAGGTAAGATGGAGTGCTGGATGCTGCGGGACGCTGCGGGGCGGTCTGGACGCGCGGTGGGGGTGGGGTGCACTGGGGGGGCTCGAGGAGTGCGGGGGTGGGGCGCGGGGAGTCTCGGGGCACGCGGGGGGCGCGGGGCACACCTGGGCGCCCGGGCGCTGGACGCTGCAGGGCGCTTTGAGCGCCCCTGTCGCGTGTGGGTAGGGAGCGTTGGGCGCGCTGGGGGGGGAGGCGGGGGCGGGGCGCGCAGGGGGGGCTCGAGGCGCGTGGGGGTGGGGCGTGGGGGTCTCAGGGCGCGCGGGGGGCGCGGGGGTGCGGGACACGCCTGGGCGCCCGGGCATTTGACTTTTTGATGTTTGCTATCCTTACTGGAGTAAGACAGAATCTCATAGTGGTTTTAATTTGCATTTCGCTGATGATTAGGGATGATGAACATTTCCTTAGGTGTGTGTTTGCCATTTGCATTTCTTCCTCTGTGAACTGCTTGTACAGTTCCTTGCCCCATTTTGTGAGTGGGTTGTTTGAATATTTTTTAATTTTTTCTTTACTTTTATTTATTTATTTGAAAGCAACGAAGAGAGAGAGAGAGAGAGAGAGAATGGGTACACCAGGGCTTCCAGCCACTGAAAACGAACTCCAGAGGCAAGCTCCCCCTTGTGCATCTGGCTAATGTGGGTCCTGGAGAATCAAGCTTCAAACTGGGGTCCTTAGGCTTCACAGGCAAGTGTTTAACTGCTAAGCCATCTCTCCAGCACCGTTTGACTTTTTTATTGTTTAGGTTTTTGAGTTCTTTGTAAATTCTAGGAATTAGGCCTCTGACAGTTGGATATTCAGCAAATATTTTCTCCCATTCTGGGGGTAATCTATTGACTCTGCTTATTGTATGTTTGTCTGTGAAGAAACTTTTCAGCTTCATAAGATCCCATTGGTTGAGTGATTCTTTAAGATCCTGAGCTACTAGTGTTTTGTTCAGTAAGTCTTTTCCCCTTTCTAAATCCCTCCCCAAAAAGAAGAGTCCAGGACTAGATGGCTTCTCAGCTGAATTCTATCAAACCTTCATGGAAGACCTGAAGCCACTCTTTCTCAAACTGTACCATACAGATCAGGGAAAGATTCCTGATGCCTTCTATGAAGCTGTTATCACTCTAATACCAAAACCAGGCAGAGATGCCACAAGAAAAAAAAAACTAAAGGCCTATTTCCCTAATGAACTTAGACACAAAGATCCTGTACAAAATCCTCACAAACCGAATTCAACAACACATCAAATCCATTATCCACCTTGATCAAGTGGGCTTCATCCCAGGAGCACAGGAGTAGTTCAAAATACAGAAATCTGTCAATGTAATACACCACATAAACAAGGCTAAACACAAAAACCACATGATCATTTCAATAGATGCAGAAAAGACCTTTGACAAAATACAACATCACTTCATGATCAACAGTGGAGAAAATCAGCATGGTCAGTTTATATCATACTCCTGGATAGGCAGAATTAACCTTGTGAAAATGGCAATCCTTCCAAAGGCAATCTACAGATTAAATGCAATTCCCATCAAAATCCCAACATTGTTCTTCATAGAGAAAAAAAAAATGATCTCAAAATTCATATGAAACAGCAAAAGGCCTCGGATATTCAAGCATATCCTCAGCAAAAGAAACACCTCTGGAGGCATCACCATACCTGATCTAAAGCTATATTACATAGCCATAGTAATAAAAAAAAAAAGAACAGCATGGTACTATCATAAAAACAGGAGTATAGACCAATGGAATAGAATTGAGGACCCATACTTTGGGTCAAGTAACTACAACAACTTGATATTCAACAAAACCCTAACAATATGGGCTGGAAAAAAGACAGCATCTTCAACAAATGGTGCTGGACAAACTGGATAACCATATGCAAGAAATTGAAACTTGATCCACAGATCTCGCCATGCACAACAATCAAGTCCAAATGGATCAAAGACCTCAACATAACACCAGAAATTCGGCTACTACTGGAAGATAACTTAGGCCTTGAGGTTTTATAGTCCCGCTCACTTGCTTTTGCCAGCTGTCACTCTTGCTGCTCCCTCCCAGCTGGTGATATGTGATAATGAGAGCCAGATTTCTGCTTTCCTCACCATGATGAAACTGTCCCTAGAAACTGTAAGTCAAAATAAACCCTTTCCTCCAATAAGCTTCTTTTGGTCAGGCACTGTGTCCCAGCAACAAGAAATAATTGTTATCACTACATATGGAAACCAAAAAAAAAAAAAAGAGAGAGAGAGAGAGAAAGAGAGACAGAGAGAAGGAAGTAGAGAAGAGAGGAGTTGATCTGCTCCTTTTCAGTGTGAACTATACTGTATCTAACTTGCAGACCTGTGAATATGGCAATGAGTGCCTACCATTTGACTTTCATCTTGGAAGTGATAAAGTTATTGTGCTTTCCTGAGGTCAGAACTAATAAGAGACTTATGATCTTTTACACTGGTCCAAACTGAAGGGCAAAGTTCCTGTGTAGAAAAATGCCCCTGTTATCATTTGTTTCCTTTTCCTATTGGCCTACCACTTCACATTGCCCTTATGGCAGCAGGTTTCCTAAGTTGGTCATATTGAGTTTCTCCTTCCAAGTAGCATTTATCTATTGACCATACTATGTTTAAGACATGAGCAACCATATAATTTTTGTTTTGCCATTTTGATACTGCCGAGATTTTAGATAAGGAATTTTTCTCTCATGCTCTTTTTATACTATTCTGAGAAAGGCTAAATTATAGCTTTATTTTTATAAATATAGTTTTGATTAACCTCACGGAGTTACACATGACACACTAAATATATCAAAGAATATCTTGTTATTAATTATGTCTTAAGAATGATATGTTAAGTATAGAGCATACACGTGATGCCCTCTAAAATCAAAATTAAAGTAGCCAAATAAAAATAAGGATACAGAGCCTACAATTGGAAGAATAATTATCCTATTTCAATCTTTGTCCCCTTCTAACATTTTTGCTCTGTTTGATGTCATTACTTATGTACACTTCAAGGCATCCTGCACTCTTCATGGAAATGACAACAGTTTAAGGAGTTACATAATTACTTGACTTGATCATTTAAATAAAATTGACATATTTTTGTCATTTTTATAAAACACAAATAAGACAAACATAATAAGAAAGAGTCAAGAAGTACCTGAAGCCTCATCACATAAAAACAAACATTATTATTTGGCCAATCTGTGCCCACCTTCTCTCTGTATCTGTACAGAAAGGATGAAAAAATAGGTACATATGTCTATAATGCTAGAGGAAGGAAGAAAAATAAATGGGAAAACATTATATAGGAAAAGAGACCACCCATAAAATGTGTCCATATCCAAAATGTTTTTAATAAAATATATTGAAATTACCTGAACTTTTTTTTTTAATTTTTTATTTATTTATTTGAGAGCGACAGACACAGAGAGAAAGACAGATAGAGGGAGAGAGAGAATGGGTGTGCCAGGGCTTCCAGCCTCTGCAAACGAACTCCAGACACGTGCGCCCCCTTGTGCATCTGGCTAACGTGGGACCTGGGGAACCGAGCCTCGAACCGGGGTCCTTAGGCTTCACAGGCAAGCGCTTAACCGCTAAGCCATCTCTCCAGCCCTACCTGAACTTTTGAAGAGAAGAAATGGAAGAGATTAACAATTAAAATTGGCAGGATAAACATAGGCATTTATCTGAAATAACCTCAAAACTTCACTAATTGAGAATGAACTTACATTTTTAAAAGTACATCTACAAAGAAAATGAGGCAGAGACAATAGCACAAGAATTATTTACAAGTCAAAATGGATACAACTACAATCCAAGCCAACATTGAATATAAAAGCTGAAATGAACCAAAGATTCCCAGGATACCTCACATAGCAATAGAATAGGCAGGGATTATAGTTATTAAAAAACTAAGTGGTAATTTAAAATCAGAACTACATTCACTGTAGATATGAGATAGAGCACTGACTTTGAAAAATAATCTGGCTACTCTTCTACCAGTTAAAATCCAATTATATGACCTAGCAATTGAACTTCTAGGAAACATATCCACATAGAAATCTGTATAAAATGTTCATAGCAGCATTGTTCATAAAAGTCAAAAAGTAGATATAACCCATAAGTTCATCACTGGTTGAACAGCATGTGGTATATCCATACAATGATATATTGTTCACTCATTGACAGAATAAAGTACTAATACATGCTACCATGTGGATAGATCTTGGAAACATCCTAGGTGAATGAAACAAATAGATGACTTAAAAGTTAATTATGTGGTCACACTTCTTTGAAATGTTCAGAATAGGCAAATCTATGCAGAGAGAAACTATCATAGATTAGTAACTGTTCAGCATTGGGTGGAGACCAAATACTTAGTGACTGATGAGTGATAAAGGGTTTTGTTAAGGAGGGACAAAAATGTTCTAAAATTGATTATAATTATGTATACATAATTCTTTGAATATACTAAATGTCGTAAGAGTTTTACATTTGAAAGCTATGAATTGTATCTCAATAAAGCAATTTTCCAAAATTAAAAAGTAATAGTTCCATTCCATGTTACTTAGGACAACAATCCAGTGGCCCTGCCCTACCTCTTCAAAAGTTCTGCTGGGCTCCTTCCCAGTCAGGTAGGTAGTGCCGAGGGAAGAACCAGGCCTGCTGGTTCCTCCCTAGGTGTTGAGGAGGATGATGAGCATCGGATGACCCAGACCTCTCCTGACCACCCGAGAAAAACCACACTGAGTGGGGAGTCTTTTCGATGCAGGAACTTGCAGAAACAACTCGCTTTATTGCTATGAGCAGTTACCTATATCATGTTGGGGACGAAGGCAGGGATTTTAGGATGGGGGAAGAGGTAAGGGCCAATAGTAAACTTTAACTATTGAAATGGTAATTACAATTGCCACGCAGAGGTGGCAGGCCAGAAGCCATTAGGCGTCTTGCTGAGTCCTAGCTGGCCAGAGACAGGTCGCCAAACTTTAGCTAGGCTCAGGAAGTTCCGCTAGGCCTCACACCTGGGCCTTTCAGAGCCCAACAAAGATCAGAGGTTTATTTTTGGCTAAGGATAAACCCACATGCTTCTGAGTTGACAGCAAGATAAGCCAAGTTAGGTACCTAGGTGAAAGGTGGGAAAGTCAATTAAAGGCATGCTTTTGTGCTAAATGTTTCAATCTCAGTTTCCTACAACCCTGGTTGATAGGCAAGTTCTATATGACAGTGATTAATAAAACAAAAACATAAACCATTAAGTTCCAGCCACTTCAACCACACAACCACTTCACAGAAAGTTTGTAAGTAGGCATTAGAATATAAATGCTATACATATAATATGGAATATAGATGCTATACATATAATATGAATGTGAACTCACTCAATTGTAGTATCAGCTTTGCTGTTTATTGGACATAGGGTGTTTGGGCAAGCTGCTAACCTCTTGGGCCTCATGTACAAAATGGAAACAATTAGAAAATCTATTATAGGGTGTTATTGTGAAAGTTGAATTAAAGAATCATTTCTTACATACTTGCTGTTATTTCCCATTAATGAATATAATTATACAAGGGAAATGAGGCAATGAAGCAAAGTCTTTAATATGAAAGAGAAATCTAAGGAAATAAATAATGCAAAGGAAAATCTACTCATGGTTCTATAAAAATAGAAAAGTACCAAAATTTGACTTCTGGGTAAGATGGCAGCAGAGGAGCCACACCAAGCCAGCCTAGGGAGGGATTTAAGCAAAACCACAGCAAAATACACTCTTCTTCTGAAAAGTGAAGGACTATAGGTTATTCTTAGACACAGCAAAGAAGCAGGAGAGACAAAGATCCACCAGAAAGGAGGAAAATGGCCAGAATCCCACTGTGGCCCACAAATCCGTGTGATCCATGCACTTGCCAAGCACACCAAGTGACAGCAGCAGCAGAAACCAAACAAGGGGATTTTTCAACTTCAGCCTTCTTGCAAAGTTAAGAAATCTGAAGGAACAACAGTTAAGATCATTTAAGGAACTACTAAAAGGGATACAGGCAGGATAGTGTGAGCAACTCCAGCACTCTCCCATCTCCCAACTATCCCAACAGGGAAACTCCAGCATTCAGTCTCCAGTGGCCACAAAGACAGCACAGCTGATCAGAACTTCAGCTCCACAACACAACACAGAAGAATTGAAGTGGACACTCAACATTGGTGAGATTGGAAGCCACCCCAAAGGGAAGGAGGCCAACTGACAAAAATAAATAAATAAATAAGATCATAGGTCTGCAGTGGAAGAGCTGATCTCTCTTTCCATATCAGGGCAGGTTTTGGGTTACATATTCTTAGTTGGCTTTACCATTTTTAAATAAGCTGTATTTGGCAGTTGAATATTGTTGCCTTTGATACTTTCAGGTTTATAGGGCCTTTGTCTTTTGCTTCTGTTATTATTGGGGGCAGGATATGATGGAGATCCAGGCCGACCTGTAACCCAATTCAAAACAGAAATCTCAATAAAAAATTAAAAAAGAAAAATAAATAAAAAAAGAAAAGGGCTGGAGAGATGGCTTAACGGTTAAGCACTTGCCTATGAAGCCTAAGGACCCCGGTTCGAGGCTTGATTCTCCAGGACCCATGTTAGCCAGATGCACAGGGGGGCGCACACATCTGGAGTTCGTTTGCAGTGGCTGGAAGCTCTGGCGCGCCCATTCTCTCTCTCTGTCTCTCTCTTTCTCTGTGCCTCTTTCTCTGTCTGTCACTCTCAAATAAATAAATAAAAAATTTAAAAAAAAAAAAAAAAACAGAAATCTCTGCCTCCCAGCTGACAAGATTGAGGGTGCAGAGCAACACACACCCTTAAGGATTTTGAAATTATAATACTATCTGTTTGTTTCAATCCCCACAATTGCATACTCTGTGCTGGTTTTTATTGAATGTGTGTATTGCTCAGATGAAGTTTAGAATTTGCCAGAAAATTGTTCCACCCAGTCCACTAGAATCCTTGCTTAGCAAGCAAACTAAACACCTAGGATTACTTCTGCAGTTGGATTGGGGTACAAGGGCTACACCTGGCACCTTAAACTCATATCCTGAAAGTACATAAAGGTGGATGACTATATCTAAGAACACTGCAGATCAGTAGAAAACCCAAGCATCAAATCAATTCATAATGCAAAAGTCACTACATTATAATACAGGAACTCAAGACAATACAGTCCCAACAAAAATGACAAATCCATCATAAATGATCACCAATAAGACTGTTTCAGATGAAATGCTTGACAAAGATTTCAAAAAAGTAATTGTATCTATACTCAAAGAAATCAAAGAAGAAATGAAATTAATCAAATAAGAAAACAAAGGAATTAAAGAAGAAAATAAACTCCTGAAAGAGAACACAAGAAACCAGCTTAGTGAAATAAGGAGGTGTGGTGGTTTGATTCAGGTGTCCCCCATAAACATAGGTGTTCTGAATGCCAGGTTCCCAGCTAATGGACATTTGGGAATTAAAGCCTCCTGGAGGCAGTGTTTTACTGGGGGCAGGCTTATGGGTATTATAGCCAGTGTCTGCTTGTCAGTGTTTAACATACTCTCCTCTTCCTCTTTTCTACCTTATGTGGGCCAGGGGTGATGTCAACCCTCTGCTCATGCCACTGTTTTTCCCTGCTATCATGGAGCTTCCCCCTCAAGCCTGTAAGGCAAAATAAACCTCTTTTTTCCTACATGCTGCTCTTGGTTGGGTGATTTGTACCAGCAATGCAAACCTGACTGCAACAGGACATGAATAAGGAAATAGAAATACTGAAGTAATACAAGGCTAAAATTCTAGGTCTGAAGAACATAGTCAGTCAAACAACAACTCTGTGGAAAGTCTCACTATTAGAATGGATGAAGGAGGGAACAGAATATCTAAACTAGAAGACCAGATGACAGATCTAATATAGTCCAACAAAGAGAAAGACAGGCTAAGAGGAGACTATGAATGGGAATTTCAAGATATCCAGGACACTATGATAAGATCAAACATAGGAATTCAGGGTATAATAGAAGGAGAAGAATTTCAATCCAGAGTCTTAGTAGGCGTTTTCAACAAAATCATAGAAGAATACTTCCCCCAAATAGGGAACGAAATGCCAATGCAAATACAGGAAGCTTTTAGAACACCAGACAAAACCTGGAAAGGACCTCTCCTCACCATGTTATAATTAAACTACTTAACACACAAACCAAAGAAAATATATTGAAAGCAGTTAAAGAGAAAAAGTAAAAGCAAGTCACCTACAAAGACAAGCCCATCAGAATAACTGCAGATTACTCAACACAAACTTTAAAAGCCAGAAGAGCTTGGAATTATGTATTCCAAATTCTGAAAGATAACAACTGTCAACCAAGATTACTTTATCCTGCAAAACTATCTATCCAAATTTATGGAGAAATAAGGACATTCCACAACAAAAACAGGCTAAAGGTATTTATGACAATTAAACCAGCTCCACAGAAAATAGTTGAAAGAATTCTTCATGCTGAAGAGAAAGCAAAACATTCACAGGAAGAAATAGGAAAAAAAAATCATGATCAAATAACAGTTAAAACAAGCTAGTAAAGGGAAAACAGGAAGCACTACAAAATAAAAAGAATGGCACTGAAACATCTCTATCACACACTCCAAGGCTCAGGGTCCATTGCAGAAGAGGTGGTAGAAAGAATGTAAGAGCCAAAGGAATGGTACCATTCCTTAAAATGCAAATTTCCAGAGAGAAATTGGCCTTGATATCTATGACCTCTCAGTGCCTAGCAATACCTACACAAGACACTCATAATAGGAGAAAAGATGATGACATCAAATTAAAACAGAGACTAATGGAGAAAGGGAGGGGATATGATGGAGATCAGAGTTGTGAAGGGGAAGTGTGGGAGGGGAGGAAAATATCATGGTTTATTATCTGTTAGTATAGAAGTTTCCTACATATATATAAAGAAAAGTACCAAAATTTGAGTATTATGAGTGAAAAAGAAAAATATATATACAGTAAAAGAAAATTCAACATTATAAAGTAGTGCATACCTATCATGTGATCTCCAATATACTTAGTGCTCAGTAATTATTTCATGAATTAGTAAAGCAGTAAGTGATTAGAAATTCCTGAGAAATGACAAGCCATGTACCATTGAGAACTGAGATGCCACTGCAGCAAATATTTTCTTGAAATCAATGTGGCAATACATCTCAGGAATGCTTGAAAAACTTTCTACTTTTGCCAATAATTATATTTGCAATAAGTTATCCTTGACATATAATCTCAGAAATGTAAATATTTATGTGCAAAAATATCCAGTGAAACCCAGGTATAATGTTGCATGCATTTAATCCCAGCACATGGGAAGCCAAGGTATGAAGATCACCTTGAGCTCAAGACTGCTCTGAGACTACATAGTTAATTTTAGGCAACCTTGGGCTATAGTGAGACCCTACCTCAAAAAAACGAATATAAACCAGGCATACTGGTGGTGCATGCCTTTAATCCCAGCACTTGGGAGGCAGTGGTAGGTGGATTGCCATGAGTTCGAGGCCACTCTGAGATTACATAGTGAATTCCAGGTCAGCCTAGGCTACAGTGACACTCTGCCTTGAAAAACCAAAAAAAGATATATTACATGTGTGTGTGTGTGTATGTATGTCTTCAGTACAATGTCATTGCATATAATTCCATAATGAAAGATTTAGAAAAGACTAAATGTCCAATAAAAGCAACATCATATATGCAATATGTATATGTAGCATGAAATTTAAATATGTTACAAAGTAATTTGGAGCAGGGTGTGATGGTGCACACATTTAGTAGGAGTATCGCTGTGAATTCAAGGCCACCCTGTGAATACAGAGTGAATTCCAGGTCAGCCTGTGCTAGAGTGAGACCCTATCTCAACAAACGAAAACAAACAAGAAAAGAAAAAATAATAATTTAATTAGTTTTAAAAGTAATTTGGGGCATGGTGGTGCATGTCTTTAGTCCCAGCACTTGGGAGGCAGAGGTAGGAGGATCACCATGAGTTTGAGGCCACCCTGAGACTACATAGTGAATTCCAGGTCAGCCTTAACTAGAGTGAGACCCTACCTCAAAAAAAAATAATAATTTGGGGACTATGGCTAGTAACTTGGCTTAGCAGTTAAGATGCTCACCTGCAATGCCAAAGGACTCAGATTTGGTTCCCCAGAACCCACATAAGTAAGATGACCAATGTGGTGCATGTGTCTGGAGCTAATTTTCAGCAACTGGAGGCTCTGGCACACATATTTTCTCTCTCTCTCTCTCTCTCTCTGTCTCTCTCTGTCTCTCTCTGTCTCTCTCTGTCTCTCTCTCTCTGTCTTTCTCTCTCTCTGACTCTGCCTCTTTCTCTCTGTCAAATAAATTAATTAAATTAAATATTTTAAAAAGTAATTTTGCAAATCATTTCATAATAATATTAAATAATATTCAAAGTTTACAATGGCAGAGTAAAAGATATGAAGACCAAAACTGAGTAAAATATATGAAGTTTTAAGACTGAAAGCTAGAAAGGTGATGAAGATCAGGTAAGAAGAGTTGGCAAGGAAATAGGAAAGGAAAAGAGTATGTTATATGAAAGCAGAAAGGAAGTAGGTAAGGATATGGGGGAAGGGGATAATGAGGACAAGAGAGAACCAAGGGAAGCAGGGGGAATCAACCAAAATAAGTTGTGTTTCAAAATGTCATAATAATTATTGAAAGTCTGTATGGTAATTTTAAGTAAATAAATGTCAATGCTTTTGAAACAAAGTTTAATTTAAACTTAATCCTTCTCAGAGCTAATATAGATGCCTAGTGTTTTGGAAGCCTACTCCTAGCTAGCTCTCTTTCCTTCTCCCTCTTTTTCTCCCTGTCTTTCCCTCACCCTCCCTCCCTTCCTAGTCATATATGACCCTTCTGTTCCTTCTTCTGGATTCCAATGGAAATTTTAACTTCTAATTATTTATTTCCCATTCTTTTCCAAATTAATAAATATTGGTCTTATCTCTTACTTTTAGTTTGTGGAAGACCAGAATGCATCTTAAATTCATGTTTTGTTTACTATCCAATGAAGTTCCTTGTACACAGTGCAGTATTGTGTCATATATTCAAGAGAGAATTATTTTATGTCCAGCATGCATTGAGATCTACTAAGGAGAAGTTAACAGAGCATAAACATGGAGTCAAGAAATTCTGATCCAAAACTATGCTGTGTGTGACCTTGGGTAAATTGTTTAACCATCATAGATCTTGGCCCCACCCTCCACAGAAAAATAAGAAAATCATAGGCCAGTGCTACCAATGAACCATAAGATAAACATTTATGCACAAGTTATTTATTACATGTAAACATGCACACAAGGAGAGAAAGAAGGAGGGCAAAGAGAAGACAGGAAGGAAAAAAGCAAACCAGGATGTGGTCTCAGATGAAGTACAAGATTGAGCCAGATCAGAGTATTCTGGATCACATACAGAGACAGTTACAATAGCTCTCTGTTTCCAGCTTTCTATTTTGAGGTCAATTCCTGTGAAGAAAGTCACAGGTAGATACCCCAAGTGTGGGATAGAGCCTTCTAGGTCGAAGTCAGAAGCCATTACAAAAAGCATTAAATTAGATGACTTCTAAATCCATTTTCTGGTAGAACTGCCATTTTCACAATATTAATTCTACCTATCCAGGAACATCGGAGATCCTTCCATCTTCTTAAGTCCTCCTCTATTTCTTTCTTGAGTGTTTTTATGTTTTCATTGTGTATAGTTCCTTCAAATTATTTCTTAATGTTATTCTAAGGTACTTAATTTTTTGTTATTATTGAAAATAGGACAGTCTCACTGATTCCTTTCTCTGTATATTTATCCTTTGCATATAGAAAAGCTACTGATTTTTGCTCATTGATTTTGTATCCTGCCAATTTGCTGAAGGAATTTATCACCTCTAGAAGTTTTGGGATGGAGACTTTCAGGTCACTTATATAAAGGATCATGTCATCTTTTATTTCTTTCTCCTGTCTTATTGCTTGGGCTAATACTTCTAGTACTATGTTGAAGAACAGTGGTGAGAATGTGCACCCATGTCTTGTTCCCAATCTCAGTGAGAACTCCCTGAGTTTTTCCCCATTAAGAATTATTTGAGCTTTAGGAGCTTTATATGTAGCCTTTATTGTGTTGAGATATAAACCTTCCATGCCTATTCTTTCCAGTGTTTTGATCAAGAAGTGGTGTTGTATTTTGTCAAAGTACTTCTCTGTATCAATTGAGATGATTATGTGGTTCTTACAGTTCAGTTTATTTATGTGTTGTATTACATTGACTAATTTCTGTATGTTAAACCATCCCTGCATCCCCAGGATGATGCCTACTTGATCAAGGTGGATAATGCATTTGATGTGTTATTGAATTCTGTTTGCAAGGATGTTGTTCAGGATCTTTGCATCTAAGTTCATTAGGGATATAAGCCTATAATTTTCTTTTCTTTTTGCATTTTTGTCTGGTTTTGGTATTAGGGTGATGCTGGCTTCATAAAAGGAGTCATAGAGGATTCACTAGTCTCTAATTATGCAGAATAGAATTAATATTGTGAAAATGGCAATTCTACCAAAAGCAATATACATACTTAATTCAATATGAATATAAGTACAAGCACCATTCTTCACTGAGACTGAAAACTTGATCTCAAAATTCATATGGAATGGCAGAAGGCCTTGGATATCTAAACATATCCTCAGCAAAAGAAACATCTCTGGCGGTAGCACCATACATTATATAAAGCTTTATTACAAAGCCATAGTGACAAAAACAGTGTGGTACTAGAATAAAAACAGAAACATAGACCAATGAAACAGAATTGAAGACCCATATTTTAGGGCAAGCAACTACAGCTGCTTGATCTTTGACAAAGGTACCAATAATGTAAACTGAAGAAAATACAGCATGTTCAACAAATTGTGTTGCACAAATTGGATGACAACATGTAGAAAAATGAAATTAGAAGCACTCATTTTACCATACACAAAAATCGAGTCCAAATGGATTAAAGATCTCAATATAAGACCTGAAATACTTCAAGTCCTGGAAGAAAAAATAGGAAGTATGCTCCATGATATAGGACTGGGGAAAGACTTTCTGAACAAAACCCCAGTAGCCAAGGAAATTAAACAAGCACTCAACCAATGGGATCTCATTAAGCTAAAAAGCTTTTGCACAGACAAACATACCGTAGTCAGAGCCAATAGATTACTAACTGAATGGGAGAAAATGTTTGCCAGCTATAACACTGACAGAAGCCTAATATCTAGAGTCTACAAAGAACTCAAAAAACTAAACAATTAAAAAAAATCAAACAACCACTGCATAAATGGGGCAGAGAGCTAAATAGGGTCTTCTCAGAGGAAGAATTACAAGTAGCTAACACACACTTAAGAAAATGTTCAACATCTCTAACCATTAAGGAAATGCAAATTAAAACAACTATGGGATTCCACCTTACCCCAGGAAGGATAGCAAACATCAAATGAAAACAGATGTTGGCAAGGCTATGGAGAAATAGAAACCCTCATTCACTGTTGGTGGGAATGTAAGCTGGTACAACCACTATGAAAATCAACTTGGAGACTACTGAAAAAGGTAAGTATAGAGTGACCAGCAGATGCTGTTGTTCCCTTACTAGGCATTTACCCTAAAAACTCCACATCTCAGTTAATAAATATTTGCTCAACCATGTTTATAGCTGCTCAATTCATAGTAGCTAAGAAGTGGAATCAATCCAGGTTCCCATCATTGGATAAATGGGTCACCAAGATGTGGTATATCTACACTATGGAATTCTACTCAGCAGTAAAAAAAATGACACATTGAAATTTATAGAAAAATGGTCAAACTTGGAACAGATCATTCTAAGTGAACTCATACAATCACAGAAAGACAATCATAGCATGATCTCACTCATCTGCAGTTCCAACCTGGATCAGCCCAAGTTGCTGACATAACTGAATAGCATCTTGAGGCTTGGACAACAGGGAAAGTAGGGCTTTGGAAAGGGGAGGGGGGCACAAAATCTGAACCCAAATTGAACTGGTACCACAGAATCCTATAATGTAGAAATCATACTAAGTGGTGGAATCCTTAAGGAAACCTTAGAGGGAGCATCTGAATCAAAGGGCCCTGGAGAGAGTGAGATGAAA
The DNA here is from genome assembly GCF_020740685.1 of Jaculus jaculus. Taxonomy (NCBI): domain Eukaryota; kingdom Metazoa; phylum Chordata; class Mammalia; order Rodentia; family Dipodidae; genus Jaculus; species Jaculus jaculus. The sequence continues at coordinate 27,053,831 of NC_059125.1, forward strand.
CATAACCTCAAATTTCTCCTGTTTCTCTTCTTCTCTGGCTTTTTCTTTTTACATTTCCTTTGGTGCTGCCCTGTAATTCCCTGTACATCCACCATGAGCTGTTGATCAGAGAGACCTACTAGATCTCCCAAAACAAATGAGACAGACTTCTGTCAGAGTACTTGATTACCAACCAGAGGTTAATGGTAAGACCCTACTGCTGAAGATAGCAACAGCTGTCAGCACAGACCACGGAGAGACCTAATTGGAATCCAGAGGACAGTCAGTCCTCGGATACTTAGCCCATCAAGTGCTGGAAGGTGCTACATAAGATATGAGCAGAAAATGGCCAACATCTGTCCAAGCAACTCAAAGTCTAAGCAACTCAGAAGCAAACAACCTGATGTGATGCTTACACAAGTGAAATAGTGGCAACAGCCATGGTGGGTAACCAGTTGCTCTTGGATGGGCTAACAGATCCACTCAGTGGAAAGGAAACTGTATATGGAACTAGGAAACAAATCAGAATCATATCCCAAAAATGATTCTGCTTTCTATTGTCAAGCTCCCACTAACCTTACACTATGAAAGTGTCTAAACCTTTATAATTTTCCCTAAATTAATAATGGTTATCTCATTTAACTAGCTCTGTCTTCACTCTCCACTGGAAAATCTGCTTCTATTTTTCAGATGGGAACTGGACTAGAGGAGATAAACAACCCAGCACACTCCACCCTAGCCCCAGCTGAAACCACAGAGAAACTGGGGAAATAAGCAAGAATGCTGCTCTCTCTCTCTTTTTTTCCCCCTCCCGGATAGAAGCAATTCATTCATTTACTTATTTATTAAACTGTTTTAAATTTTTTTAATTAGTTTTCTATTCTGCAAGTACAGACAGTTTGGTACCATTATTAGGTTCATCCATGACCTACCCCCTCCCCATTGGCCCCTCCTTGTTGAGGTATATGGGTCATGAATTGTGGGGTTAGCACACAGTTATTGGTATGATAAATGTCTCTGTATATCATGACCCACCATGTGGCTCTGACATTCTTTCCACACCCTCTTCCGCAAAATTTCCCTGAGCCATGTTGTGTTCATTTTTGATCTGCTTCAGTGATGAGGTGTTGGGGGCCTCTGAGGCTCTGGCTCTCTGATTTGGTAGGCATTGATTTTTCACTGTGTTGGTCTCCTTCCCCCTTGTGCTGGTATCCGGTTCATCAGGAAAACATCACCCTTGCTTGTTTTGCCAATTTTCCTTAGTTTCAACCCGGGGCCCTTTTGAGGTATGATGGTGTGGCTCTCTCCTTAGTATCTGCATCTATCTGAAAAAGAGAAGCAGATTCTCCAACGAAGAGCAAGTTAGCACCAAGTCAAATGAGATAACCCTTACTTTTTTTTTTATACAGAGTTTAATATGTGTAGTCCCTCTTGTAGCCCATGATTGATGGTAGCTTGATATTGAAGAGTGGGCTTATGTTTGGATATGGTTCTGACTTATGTCGCAGCTCCAGCTATGGGTCCCATACCACTGAGGGGATCAGTTAGCAAAATCAAGAGCAGTTGGTTCCCCACCATGGCTGTGTCCAATTATTGCACTTGTGTGAGCATCACAACAGGTTATTTGTTGCTAAGTAGGTTAGACCATGAGTTGCTTGGACAGATATTGGTCATTTCCCCCAGTCACCCATGTAGCACCTTCTGGCATTAGACACGCTGTCAGGGGACTGACTCTCTCCTGGCTTGCAGGCATGCTATTCCATTTTACATGTCAGCTGCATATTGTGTCTTCAGCAATAGGGTCTTACCACTAACATTTGGTGGGTCATCAAGTAGTCTGACAGAAATCTGTCATTATTTTAGGAATCCTTGTAGGTTTCTCTGATCAAAAGCTCATTGTGGATGGTAGCCCCATGCTGGTACTGGGAGTTACAGGTCAGTGCCCAGAAAATGAAGAAAAAGATAAGTAATATACAAGAGTTAGAGAGGAGAGAGAGAGAGAGGGAGAGGGAGGGAGGAAAGATGTAGAAGATTTAGGTTAGACTTGATCCTACTCTCTACAGTGTCTTGTGTTTCAGGTGTTTCCTGTAGGAGTCTGGTGAAGGTTCAGCCATATGATCTCCCTTTTAGGAAGTAGAATTTTATGGTACGATTGCCGATTGGGTCTCAATTAGTGTTTCCCACCCCTTCGACGCCCCCCACTCCCTCCCCATCCATCCTAGTGTCTAGTCCATGAGATGCTGGCTGGGTATGTAAGGTATCATGGGTAGATTCAGGTTAGGTGCTGTAGATGACTGAGACTATGTGGTGATTATTTTTTACTGTGATTGGCTAAGTTCACTGAGAATGATCTGTTCCTGGTTCAACCATTTTTCCTCAAACTTCTTTGTGTCATTTTGTCTTACTGCTGTATAGAATTCCATTGTGTAGATATACCACATCTTAGTTATCCATTCTTCTAGTGATGGACATCTGGATTGATTCCAGCTCTTAGCTATTAAGAATTGAGCCACTACAAACATGGTTGAGCAAATCTCTCAGCCTGTGGTTTGAAGGTTTTAGGGTAGATGCCCAGTAAGGGAATAACTGGGTCTGTTGGTATCTCTATAGTCTGCTTTTTCAAAGTCTCCATATTGCTTTCCAAAGTGGTTGTACCATCCTACAATCCCACCAACAGTGGATGAGTGTTCCTGCTTCTCCACATCCTCGCCAGCATTTATTTTCGTTTGATATTTTAATGTTTGCTATTCTTTTGGGGAAAGGTGGAATCTCATAATTGTTTTAATTTGCATTTCTCTGATGATTAGGAATGATGAACATTTTCTTAAGTGTGTGTTTGCCATTTGTATTTCTTCCTCTGTGAACTGCCTGTTCAACTCTTTGCCCCATTTTGTGAGTGGGGTGTTTGATTTCTTACTGCTTAGATTTTTGAGTTCTTTGTAGATTCTAGAGATTAGGTCTCTATCAGGTGGATAACCCACAAATATTTTCTCCCATTCTGTAGGTAATCTATTGGCTTTGCTTATTGTATGCTTGTCTGTAAAGAAACTCTTCAGTTGCATATGATCCCATTGGTTAAGTGACTATTTAAGATCATGAGCTACTGTTTTGTTTTGTTTTTTTTTTTCAGGAAGTCTTTTTCCATTCCTATATCATGTAAAGTACTTCCTAAATTTTGTTCCAGTAGGAATCGAGTTGCTGCTCTTATATTGAGGTCTTTGATCCATTTGGATTTGAGTGTAGTGCATGGTGAAATGTGTGGATCAAGTTTCAGTTTCCTGCATATGGTTATCCAGTTTGTCCATCACCATTTGTTGAAGATGCTGTCTTTTTTCCAGTCTATATTATTCGGGCCTTTGTCGAATATCAAGGAGCTGTAGTTGCTTGACCCAAAGTCTGGGTCCTCAAGTCTATTCCATTGGTCTATACTCCTGGTTTTATGCCAGTACCATGCTGTTATTATTACTATGTCTTGGTAATATAGCTTTAGATCAGGTATGGTGATGCCTCCACACATATTTTTTTGCTGAGGATATGTTTGGATATGTGAGGCCTTCTGCCTTTCTATGTGAAATTTGAGATCATTTTTTCTATGTCTGTGAAGAACATTGTAGGTATTTTAATTGGAATTGCATGAAAACTATATATTGCCTTTGGTAGGATTGTCATCCTCACAATGTTAATTCTGCCTATCCAGGAGCATGGGAGGTCTTTCCATTTTCTCAAGTCCTCTATTTCTTTTTTGAGTGTTTTTATGTTTTCGTTGTATAGATCTTTCACATCCTTGGTTAACGTTATTCCAAGGGTTTTTTTTGTTGTTGTTGTTGTTGTTGTTGTTGTTGCTATTGAAAATGGGACTATGTCCCTTATTTCTTTCTCTGTATCTTTGTCATTTGCATATAAAAATGCTACTGATTTTTGTGCATTTATTTTGTATCCTGCTACTTTGCTATAGGAGTTAATCACCTTCAGGAGTTTTGGGGTAGAGTCTCTCGGGTCTCTTACATATACAATCATGTCATCAGCAAATAGAGCTAACTTAATTTCTTCCTTTCCAAATTGTATCCCTTTTATTTCCTTCTCCTGTATTATTGCTTGAGCTAGGACTTCTAGTATTATATTGAAAAGCAGAGGTGAGAGAGGACAACCATATCTTCTTCCTGATCTTAATGGGAATTCCTCCAGTCTCTCTCCATTAAGTATTATTTGGGCTTTCAGGGCTTTGTATATTGCCTTTATTATGTTAAGATATGTACCAACTATGCCAATTCTCTCCAATGTTTTGATCATGAAGTGATGTATCTTGTCAAAGGCCTTTTCTGCATCTATTGAAATGATCATGTGGTCTTTATGTTTAACCTTGTTTATGTGGTGTATTACATTGACAGATTTCCATATGTTGAACCACCCTTGTGTTCCTGGGATGAATCCCACTTGGTCCAGGTGGATGATGCTTTTGATGTGTTGTTGGATTTGGTTTGCAAGGAATTTGTTCAGGATCTTTGCATCTAAGTTCATTAGAGAAATAGGCCGGTAGTTTTCTTTTCTTGTGGCATCTCTGCCCGGTTTTGGAATTAGGGTAATACTAGCTTCATAAAAGGACTTGGGTAGCTTTCCCTGTTCTTCAATTGTGTTACACAATTTTAGGAAGATTGGTTTCAGTTCTTCCATGAAGGTTTGATAGAATTCAGCTGAGAAGCCATCTGGTCCTGGACTCTTCTTTTTGGGGAGGTTTTTTATTACTTTTTCAATCTCCATGAATGCAATGGGTTCATTGAGGTGATTAATCTGCTCTGAGTTTAGCTTTGATAGATGGAATGCATCCAGGAATTTATCCATATCCTCCACATTATTCAGTTTTGTGGAGTAGAGGTTTTTGAAATAAGTCCTGATGATTCTCCCCATTTCACTTATGTCTGTTGTGATCTCTCCTTTTTCATTTTGAATTTTGTTAATTTGAAGCCTCTCCTTTTTTTGCTTGATCCAATTAGCCAGGGGTTTGTCAATCTTGTTTATTTTTTCAAAGAACCAGCTCTTTGTTTTGTCAATTGTTTTAATTGTTTCTTTGGTTTCCAATTCATTAGTTTTTGCTCTGATTTTAATTATTTCTTTCCTCCTGGAGCTCTTTTGGTTGGATTTTTCTTATTTTTCCAGTGCCTTTAGGTGGATGGTTAGGTTATTGATTTAGGATCTCTCTGTCTTTTTTTATGAAGGCATTGAGTGCTATGAATATTCCCCTGAGGACCGCCTTCATTGTGTCCCATAAATTTAGGTATGATGTGTTCTTACTGTCATTCAATTCCAGGAATTTTGCAATTTCATTTTTTATTTCATCCACTATCCATTTATTGTTTAAGAGTGTGTTGTTCAGTTTCCAGGTGCCATTGGGATTCTTGGTGGGTCTTTTGTTGTTGATTTCTAGCAATATAGCATTGTGATCTGATATCATGCAGGGAATTGTGTCAATCTTCCTAAATAGTGGAGGCAGTCTTTGTGACCCAGTATGTGGTCTATTTTAGAGAATGTTCCATGGGCTGCTGAGAAGAATGTGTAGTCTGTGGATTTGGGGTGGAAAGTTCTGTAGATGTCCGTTAGGTCTAAGTGATCTATGGTTTTGTTGAGCTCTCTTACTTCCCTGTTGAGTTTCTGTTTGGATGATCTGTCTATTACTGATAATGGTATATTGAAGTCCCCAGCTATGATGGTGTTGGTGGTTATTCCTGTTTTATTGTCAAGTAGGTTTTGTTTTATGAACTGTGGTGCCCCTGTGTTTGGTGCATACAGATTTATGATTGTAATATCCTCTTGATGGATCGTTCCCTTGATGAGTAGGAAGTGGCCTTCTTTGTCTTTTTTGATTATTTTTGGTTTGAAGTCTATTTTATCTGATATTAATATAGCTATAACTGCTTGTTTCTTTTTCCCATTGGCTTGGAATATTGTCTTCCACCCCTTTACCCTGAGGAGGTGTCTGTCTTTAGTGGTGATGTAGGTTTCTTGAAGGCAACAGATTGAGGGGTCTGATTTTTTGATCCATCCTGTTAGCTTGTGTCTCTTGATGGGTGAATTAAGGCCATTAATATTTATGGTAATTTCTGTGAGATTTTATTTGATCCCTGCCATATTATGGTGGTAGATGTGTGTTGGTGTTTTCATTGGCTTTGAAGTTTTTTGTACCTACTCTGGGTTTGGTTGTTGTGATCTGCATCATGTAGGCATTTGGGTTTGGTTATTTGTTTTTTCTTTGTGGAGAATTTCCTGACATACTCTCTGTTGGTTTTATTTTGTGTTCATATAATTGTAAAGCTGAGTTTTTGTCATGGAAAGTTTTTCTTTCACCATCTATTATGAGGGATACTTTTGCCAGGTAGAGTAGTTTGGTTTGGAAGCCATAGGTTCTTAGACTTTGGAGAGTTTCACTCCAGGGTCTTCTGGATTTCAGGGTTTCCATTGAGAAGTCTGAAATAATTCTCATGGGGTTATCTTTAAAAGTGGTGTAGCAGTGGGGCGCAGCAGTGGGGAGCAGCAGCGGGGTGCAGGACAGGGCACGGCAGTGGTACGAGGGACTGCGGAGGATGTGGCAAGGGGCGCAGGACCATGCGCATGACAGCGGCAGGACACAGGACTGCAATGGGGCGTGGGACAGGACGCAGGTGTCGGCAGGACGCAGGATGGGGTGCCGGATCATGTGTGGGACAGCGGTGGGGCACAAGACAGGGCACAGGACAGGGCATGGGATGGCAGTGGGACGCGGGACAGGGCGCAGGACATGGGACGGGGGCGCACGATGGTGGCGGTGCGCCATGGGATCGTGTGCGGTACAGTGATGGGGCACAGGATAGGGTGCAGGATGGCGGGAGGGCGCAACAGCTATTTGGTGAAATGGGTGGTCTACCCACCCGCGAGTGGATCCGTGATTCCCTGATTTCTCCCCTTCTTGGCCCTCCACTGACAAGAAGGCCCAGAAAACCCTTAATTTCTTGCCTTTTCTTCCCCGTGATTTGCAGGGCAGCTAGGCAGTTGCCATCTTGGCTGGAAGTCTCAAGTATGCTATTCTCTTAGTTACGTTGATGTCAGCACAATGTGATGGAAAAACATACTGAGGACACTCACCACCTCCCAAACCAGACATCTAAATGTTCCTAAGTGCTCATCACTGAAGTAGAATTAAAATGCTCTCAGAATGGCTCAGATAATTTTGTAGAAGAGGGGGTGGAAAGATTTTTAGAGCCACAAGTTGGGACATTTTGCACAGAGACATGGCCTCTCCCCCATAACTCACTCATGCCCCCATAATGTGTGACCCACAATCCCCATGTGGTTGACCTGCATCTCCAATCAGGAAAGCCTCTTCAGAAAAGTGGCAGGGAGGAGGGAAAGGATGGTACCAACATGTGATGTTTACATACAAAATATGTTCATATCTAATAATGAAAAAGAAGTAGGAAGGAGCTTATAGTTTTTGGAGAACACAGAGGGAAGGGAAAGAGTAAAGGAAAGGCAAAGGGAAACAAGCTAAATGTGTTGGAAAATACCCAAGAATGAAATTACTTTTTGTGTGCCAATAAAAATAATTTTTAAAGAAAAAAAATCCATTTTCTGTACCAAATTTAAACAGTTGTCTATTATAATATAAAAATATGTAATTATTTGTTGTTTGTTCGTTTTGGGGTTGTTTGAGGTAGGATACCATTCCAACCCAGGCTGACCTGGAATTCACTCTTGTCTCAGGGTGGCCTCAAGCTCATGGCGATCCTGCTACTTCTGCCTCCCAAGTGCTTGGATTAAAGGTGTACACTACCACGTTTGGCTAAAATATATAATTTCAAACTATATTTAGTAAGATTATATGAACATATTTTAAGTTACTGGATGACAGGTCAATGTATACTGAAACATAAACCCTATTCTGGAAAAAAGAAAAAACACAAAAAGTTAAACCTGTAGGTTTTAAAGAAGAAAGTTGGCTATGAAGAAAACATAAGCTTGTAATTGGACTTAAACACAAATTAGTGTTTCCTATAACCCCAAACAATAAGAAGCTTTCTTTTAAACATAACTTCCTCTGCTTACTTATCCTTCTTTATACCGAACCACTATTTAAAGTCTTTGTTATTACTAGGCTCAGAAATCCTTTATCTTATACCATTTCTGTCATTACTTCTTCACTTATTTTCTTCACAAACATACGTATGTGTCAGTTTATATTTCTTTTGGTACTTCCAGTCTAAAAACTTCTCCATGTACCAAGTTATTGCATCAAAGTTTCAAAACATACCATGAATATTTCAGTGGTTCCCCAGATCATATGTTGTCTCTAACACCCACAAAATGATTTAAAATGATATGACAGTGTATAATTAGTGTCGAAATCCTATGGTACTAAATCTGGCTGCTATTAGCATCAACATCTATGCTTTCTTCTCAATTTGATGACAATTTTCCAAGGACAATATGCCATGTCCTTTAATAGCTCCTGGCACAGACATAGACAAACCATAGACAAGTGTATAAAAGTGATGACCTTTCGCCTTTAATACAATAATGACTAATAAACTTAATGTAAATTTCACCTTATAAAATAAAACAGTAGTTATAAATATTATCAGTTCTTATAAAATACAATATACAGCTGGGCGTGGTGGCACATGCCTTTAATCCCAGCACTCAAGAGGCAAAGGTAGGAGGATTGCCTTGAGTTCAAGGCCGCCCTGAGACTACATAGTGAATTCCAGGTCAGCCTGGGCTAGAGTGAGACTACCTCAAAAAAAAAAAAAGAAAAAGAAAATAAAATACAACATAGAATCAGGTAAGTGATTATTCTGGCATGTTATTTCATGATAATAAAGTAGAAAATAGAAAAAAATCAACAGAATGCACATCTTTAAATACAGTTCTAGTTGATTCCTATTGTTACTATGTCTAAGAATTGTGACTTATCTATCACAGTATTGTAATATAAATCATTATTTGAACAGATATCGAACTTTGAAAGAAAGCAAGACTGGGCAGGTGAATACAGAGATGCTAGGAGAAAAACAGTGTCAAGTTTTTCTAGTGCAGTAGGTATCTGAATTATAGTCTATAATAAAGATGTCAATATTTAGCTTTTTCTTATATTTTATTTGGAGCCAGTCTAAGGAAAGATTTAAATTTCTACTCTCTAGAATATCAATAAATATGAAAAAAAATTAATGTTTCCTAGGTTTGTTGCTTTGAATATTGCTAATTCTATGGGAAAATATATCTAAACAGAAAAGGAATATTTGAAGAATAAAGTAAAAGCGGGCTATGCAAGGTATAGACCATACAGACTTGATATCTAAGGTTCATGTTAACATGTGGCAGAAACATTAACTCACCACCTCAATGTCTTTAAATCTGTCTCATATTCTGTAGTTACATTCTCCAGGCCTATTTTCCTGTCCTCCAACCTGCTGTACCTCTCTGTTCTCACTGGATTTACCTTTCTTTAACTGCTAATATTTTGTTATCTGTCAAGGAAATCAACATTCTTTTTACTACCAGATCATCTAACTGATGCTGGTTTTAGGAATTATATTTTCTCACTTGGTTATATACCTCTCATGTCTACCTAAACATTCACTAATTTCTATAAAGTTCAGTTTACCTATTTTTTTCTTCCAGGATCATGGTACAGAGCTCTGCCTGAGAAGAAGCATAAATGGTAAGTAAACATATGAAAAGATGTTCGGCATAATTTGTCATTAAGGAAATGCAAATTAGACACATATATAATGATAGAACACTACATGTCTATTAGAATAACTTTTGAATTTTATTTAATTTTTTTTATTTTTGACAACTTCCATAATTATAGACAATAAATCGTGATAATCCCCCCCCAACACTTTCTCCTTCACAACTCCACTCTCCATCATATCTTCTCCACTCTCAATCAGACTCTCTTTTATTTTGATGTCATCATCTTTTCCTCCTATTATGATGGTCTTGTGTAGGTAGTGTCAGGCACTGTGAGGTCATGGATATCCAGGCTATTTTGTTTTTGAAAGAGTGCATTGTAAGGAGTCCTACCCTTCCTTTGGCTCTTACATTGTTTCTGTCACCTCTTCTGCAATGGACCCTGAGCCTTTGAGGTGTGATAGAAATATTTCAGTACTGGGCACCCTCTGTCATTTCTTTTCAGCACTATGGTGCCTTTTGAGTCATCTTAGAGGTCACTGACATCTGAAAAGAGAAGCTTCTCTAACCAAAAAGTGAGAGCATAGTTATAGACATGGATGCTGCATAACTAGAATTATCATTATAGTATGTATTAGTGTTATATATCTCCTTTGGAAATGAGAGTTACTTTTTCTTATACAGTTTAATTTAATTATGATGTGGCCCAGCAGTCCCATTCTCAGGTATTTACTCAAGTCAATAGATTTTTGTATGCACTCAAAAATCTGTACACAAATATTACAAAGTAGCTTTATTTGTAATCATTAAAATAGAAACAACTCAAATAACCCTTACCTAAGAAATAGCCAGATAAACTGTAGACCATCTATACAATCTGATATTGCCTTACAATAAAAATTAATGTAGCAGCAATACATGCAAAAATGTATACAAAATGTACTTTGCGGAATAAAAGCAACCAGACCCACAAGGGATCATATGTTTCTATGTGTATGAAACTCTGGAAAAAGCAAATTCAGATGAGCTGCTATCAGATCTGGATTGGCTTGGGATTGACTACCAAGGATCACTACAGGAATACTTTAGGGTGGTAGAACTGCTTGCCTCCTGATTAGAGTCATAGATACACAACCATCATTCAGCAAACCCACATCAGAGTAGCAATTTACAAAAATAAATTTACCATGTTCCAAATTTAAAATAAGCTTTTAAAATATATGAAGTTAAGGATGTAGAGTAAAGGAGCATTTAGACAATCTTGTGGGGAGGTAAGTTGGTACAATCACTTTCAGAAACATTCTTGACCCCATGTTAGAAACTTGAACAGGAACATGTCTGATAATCTGGACATTTCATCCAATGAAGAATTTGTGCTTCTGTGTCATAAACTATAGTGTGTGTGTGTGTGTGTGTATGTGTGTGTGTGTGTGTGTGTGTGTGTGTGTATACATTTGATGCTTATATAATGATAGTGTTAGCAAAAATATGAAAACAACCAAATCTCCACTATCAGGAAATGACTAAATATATTGGAAATTTTTTAGGGCTAATATTCAGTTCAGAGATAATGGTAATTGACCTTTTGTAGTAGTTTCTGTTCTGATACCCTGTCCTGCCTTTTATCTACTTGGATGGGTTCTCACTGTACATCCCTAGCTGGCCTAATACTCAGAATTCTCTAGAATCTATTTACTGAGTTTTATGTGCTACCATATGAACCATTGATTGTCTCTTAATTTGAGAAGTCTCACTTCAGTTATGTGAGGATAAATCCCTCCAGAAAATTTCCCTTTTTTCTTGACTTGATTTATATTTTTTGTAACCCAAGAACCCTGAAAGACTCAAAGCTCAATCCAAACTTAACATCTTCCTTCAACACCTGTAGAACAATCACCTTCCAAATCATTAACACTCAAACTTGGCATCACTTTAACAACTTCAAATGCCTTACTACCCTGTAATTTCTATCTCTTTAACATGTCACACACCTGTCTGAAATAAATGCAGATCTGTGAAATCACAACAGCAAACAAACATGCTTAAATACCATTCATCTCTTGAGAACTAGTTCATAGTCATCTCTTGCCTTTGCTCCATCTCTTATGCCTTTCCAGCTGTAATGAACTTTAATTCTGAACTTTATCATTTTCTTACCCTATTTATGCATTCAATTAATGTTTACTGTTTAGCTATCATGTGTCAGGAATTTTTCTTAGAGTTTAAATACAAAAATAAACCAAATAGGCATTAGCCTTAGTTGGTAGATAGACAAGGGACAGGATTATAAGTGTACTGTATAGGATATTAGATAATGATATGTTCCAAAAAGACAAATACAACAGGATGGTAAGTGTCAGGGAGTATGCCACTTCAGATAAGATGGGCACAAAAAGTTTTAGGGAAAATGTGGCATTTAAGAAAAGACCAGAAGTGAGGGATAAAACAAAATGTGAATCTTAGGGAATATCACTCGAGGCACAGGAAAGAACAAATGCAACGTCCAAATTTTAGACATACTATATTTGTTGTGAAAGAATGAAAAGGCAGAAGGAGAAAAAGAACAAGTAGGAGAAAACCATGAGATGTAATGAGGGGCCAGATTTTAGAGGACTTTGACAATCCTGGTGAGGATCTTAACCTTTCCCTGAATTACATCTGGACTCATTAAACAATTTTCAGTGAAATTGGTCTAACCTAGCTTTATTGGTCATTCTGCATACAGAATGGCCTGTGTGGCCTGAGGGCATAAGGAAAGAGACAAGTTAAGAGATTATCAACCTTTGGCAAGATGTTTATGAAAATAACATAGAAAACACAACTGGAGTAGCATATGAAAAATGAAAAGAAACAATAGTTCAACAATGCCAATGACAAACGGGGTAAGAAATGTATTTCCCTAATCCACAAATACAGGTGCAATGAAAGGCAACAATGAGGGATAGAATGCTACAGAGTCTGATGGTTCTAACACTATGGGAATCCAGAAATTACCATAAAATAATACCCATGAAAAGGAAGAGAATTCTCAGTCTCTCATTTGAGTACAGGGTGGGAGGAGAGGATGTAGGGAAGACTGAAATGCTGGATAGCATAGTCCAATATAGCCTATAAGAAAATGAAAACCCCACACTGAGGACAAGCACTGGGGAAGGAACTCCAGGTTAAGGAGGAAAATGAAAGGGAGAGAGAGAGAGAGAATGAAAATTTATCCATTTAGATTCAAGGGGTGTTTACAGAAGAAGTCAATGGAGGTACTTTTTTTTCATGGAGAGACCATGTTTTGTTTTGTTTTTTCAATCATTCAAAATAACAATAGAATGGAGGGGTTCTGGTTAAGATGGTGGCGTAGGTACCACGTCAAAGCAGCCTAAGGAGGAAAAAGGAAAAAAAAAACAGCAAAATACACACTTTTACTAAAAAGTGAGGTGTATAGGAAATTGAAACAGCAGTGGGGAGAAGTAAGAGAGATCCAGAGCATCCAGAGCCCGCACAGACTGGTAGAAGCTGCTCCAGTGGGGCGGGTCCACAACCGAGACCACGGGCGGCATGCCAGCCAGCTGCAAGGCTCAGCTTGAGCTGCAGGAAAGCCAGGCAAGGGGATTTTCCATTCACACTGGAGCTCTCCGCAAACTCAAGAAACATGAAGGGAGAACGGCAGTGAACAACGGAGGAACAGATCACAAGGTTGAAGAATGCGTGGAACAGTGGGATAACTAGAGAAGCATCAGTTCCATCCCCTTCCCCACCACCAGTGCCCAGCCCTCGGGAACAGAGCAGAGGTCCAGGGACCCAGCCATGCCTACTTGATCTGACAGAGCACCAAAGAGGGTCCCAATCAAGAGTGCAGCTGAGACCGAAATCATCCCAAAAGGTAACTGGGATTATACCAGGTCAGTACCCGCCTAATAAACCTGGTATATATGCCTGAACTAGAAATGCTAATTGTACCTTCCATATCAGGATAAATTATATTATAAATCAGATGGATGGTCAAATTTTCCATTCTTAAATAAGCTGTATTTTGGGTTTGTTATTTGTTGCTTCTTGAATTATAGTGGCTTTGCTTACTCTTCTGTTATACATTAGGGAAGGGTCTCACCTGGTCACAAGCTAGGTTGGAACCTTCTACAGATCAGAAATCTTAACCGCCTTATTGTCAGGATTAAGGGAGTGGGTGAGGAACCACACAGCCTAAGGAACAGACAGAGGATCTGGTTATCATAATACCTACACTTGGATAAATACTCTGTGCTGTTTTTCATTGAAAGTGTGCATTGTTTAGTTAAATTTTAGAATCTGCTGTATTTTGTTCCACTTAGCCTACTTTAATACTCTCATAGCAGGCACACCCAACACCTAGATTCACTTTTGTACATATTCTGAGAGTCTTCAGAGCCACACCTAGCACCTTAAGCTGTTACCCTGAAGATACATAACATCAGATTGATTGATACATCTCATAATACCCAGCTAACTGGAAAATCCAATCATGAAATAATCCAAGATTCAAAAATAAATACATTATAACACAAGAAACACCAAAAATCAAGACAATATAAATTCAGCAAAAAGTATTAACGCATCAGAAATGACCTACAGTGAGAACCAAGTTAGAGGAAATGCCTGAGAAAGATTTCAAAAGAATTATAAATATGTTCAAAGAACTCAAAGAAGAAATCAAAGGAAGCAAAAAAAGACACAGGACACCAACTTAATGAAATAAATACTAGACATAAATAAGGAAATAGAAATAATAAAGAAAAACCAGTTAGAATTACTGGCAATAAAGAACTCAGTTAATGAAATAAAAAACTCTGTAGAAAATCTCACCAGTAGAATGGATGAAGGAGAGGACAGAATATCTAAGCTAGAAGACCAGGTCGCAGATCTAATACAGTCTAACAAAAAGAAAGACAAACTTATAGAAAAGTATGAGTGGGAATTTCAAGATGTACAGGACACTATGAAAAGATCAAACATAAGAATTCAGGGCATAGTAGAAGGAGAAGAATTTCACTCCAAAGGCATAGCTGGCATCTTTAACAAAATCATAGAAGAAGACTTCCCCCAAATTGTGAAAGAGGTGCCAATGCAGATACAGGAATCCTATAGAACCCCAGCCAGACAAAACCTGGAAAAAACCTCTCCTCACCATATTACAATCAAGCTACCAAACATACAAACCAAAGAAAAATTATTGATAGCAGTCAGAGAGAAAAATCAAGTTACCTACAAAGGCAAGCCTATCAGGATTACAGCAGATTACTCAACACAAACTTTAAAAGCCAGAAGGGTATGGAGTGATGTATTCCAAGTTCTGAAAAGTAACAACTGTCAACCAAGGTTATTTTATCCTGCAAAGGTATCCATTCAAATAAACACAGAAATAAAGACATTCCATGACAGAAGCAGACTAAAGGATTATTTGAAGACAAAACCAGCTCTACAGAAAATACTTGAAAGAAACCTCCATGCTGAAGAAAAAGAAAAGCAAACATATAAGGAACCAGGGGGGGAAAAAAAAAAAAAAAACAATACTCAAACACTAGTTAACACAAGAGAGCAAAGGTAAAACCAGAAGAACTACAAAAAATGGGAAAAATGAATACGCACCTTTCAATAATATCTCTTAATATCAACAGCCTCAATGCCCCAAACAAAAGACATAGGTTTGCAGACTGGGTAAAAAGCAAGATCCTTCAATTTGTTGCATCCAGGAAACCCACCTTTCTACAAAGGATGGACACTATCTTAGGGTGAAATGTTGGCAAACAGTGTTACAAGCAAATGGACCTAGAAAACAAAGACATTACAATCCTAAACATGTACCTAACATGGGTGCCCCCAAATTCATCAAAAAAAAAAAAACACTATTATAACTAACATCACAGGTAACACCAAACACAGTGGTAGTGGGTGACTTCAACACCCAACTCTCAACAATTGACAGGTCATCCCAGGAAAAAATAAACAAAGAGGCATCTGGACTAAATGAGGTCATAGAAGGAAGGGATCTAACATATATATAGGACATTCCATCCAAATGCTGCAGAATATACATTCTTTTCAGCAGCACATGGAACATTCTCTAAAATAGACCATATATTAGGACACAAAGCAAATCTTAACAAATACAGGAAAATTGAAATAATTCCTTGCATTCTATCTGACCACAATGGAAACAAACTACAAATCAATAGCAAGAAAGGCTATAGAACATACACAAAATCATGGAAATTAAACAACACATTACTAAATGATGAATGGGTCAATGAAGAAATCAAGAGGGAAGTCAAAAAATTTATAGATTCAAAAGATAATGAGAACACAACAAACCAAAAATCTCTAGAAAGCAATGAAGGCAGTCTTAACAGGTGAATTTATAGCTTTAAGTGTCTATATTAAGAAATTAGAAAGGTTGCAAGTAAATGACCTAATGCTTCACCTTAAAGCCTTGGAAAAAGAAGAACAAGGCAAACCCAAATCAGCAGATGGGAAGAAATAATAAAGATTAGGGCATAAATTAATGAAATAGAAACTAAAAATACAATCCAAAGAATCAAAGAAACAAAGAGTTGGTTCTTTGAAAGGATAAACAAGATTGATAAACCCTTAGCAAATCTGACCAAAAGAAAGAGAGAAGAGACACAAATTAATAAAATTAGAGATGAAAAAGGTAACATCACAACAGATGCCACAGAAATTCAAAAAATCACAGGGACATAATATAAAAGCATATACTCCACAAAGTATGAAAATCTGAAAGAAATGGATGATTTCCTTGATTTATGTGACCTACCTAAATTAAATCAAGATGAGATTAATTACTTAAATAGACCTATAATAAGCATGGAGATCCGAACAGTTATCAAAAATTTCCCAACTAAAAAAAAGCCCAAGCCCAGATGGATTCACTGCTGAATATTACCAGACCTTCAGGGAAGAGCTAACACCGTTGCTTCTTAAAATTTTCCAGGAAATAAAAAAAGAAGGAGTCTTACTAAACTCTTTCTATAAAGCCAGTATCACCCTGATATCAAAACCAGGCAAAGATAGAACAAAAAAAAAAGAAAATTATAGACCAATATCTCTGATGAACATAGATGCAAAAATTCTCAACAAAATATTAGCAAACTGAATACAAGAATATATCACAAAGATCATTCACCCTGCCCAAGTAGGCTTTATCCCAGAGATGCAGGATGGCTCAATATATACAAATTGATAAATGTAATGCATTATATAAATGGATTAAAGGACAAAAATCACATGATCATCTCATTAGACACAGAGAAAGTGTTTGATAAAATCCAACATCCCTTCATGATAAAAGTCCTACAGAGACTAGGAATAGAAGGAACATATCTCAATATAATAAAGGTTAAGTATGAGAAACCGACAGCCAACATATTACTAAATGGATAAAAACTGGAAGCTCTTCCGCTAAAATCAGGAACAAGACAAGGGTTTCCACTGTCCCTACTTTTATTTAATATAGTACTAGAAGTCTTAGCCATAGCAATAAGGCAAGAGACACACATAAAAGGGATACAAATTGGAAAGGAAGAGATCAAGTTATCATTATTTGCAGATGACATGATTCTATATATAAAGGACCCTAAAGACTCTACTAGAAAACTGTTAGAGCTGATAAAAACCTACAGCCATGTAGCAGGATACAAAATAAATACACAGAAATCAGTAGCCTTCATATATGCTAACAACAAACAGAGAGGATGAAATCAGAGAATCACTCTCATTCACAACTGCATCACAGAAAATAAAGTACCTTGGAATAAACATAACCAAGGAAGTAAAGGATCTCTACAATGAAAACATTAAAACACTCAAGTGAGAAATTGCAGAAGACACTAGGAAGTGGAAAAACATCCCTTGTTCCTGGATTGGAAGAATCAATATTGTGAAAATGGCAATCTTACCAAAAGCAATCTGCACATTTAATGCAATCCCCCACCAAAGTTCCAAAGGCATTCTTTATGGAAATAGAAAAAAACAATCCAAAAATTCATTTGGAATCACAAAAAAAACCTCAAATATCTAAAATAATATTGAGCAACAAAAATAAGGCTGGTGGTATCACCATACCTGATTTTAACCTATACTACTGAGCCATAGTAACAAAAAACAACATGGTACTGGCACAAAAGCAGACATGTAGATCAATGGAACAGAATAGAGGACCCAGATGTAAGTCCAGGTAGCTATAGCCACCTGATATTTGATAAAAATGCCCAATATACTCATTAGAGAAAAGACAGCCTCTTCAGCAAATGGTGTTGGGAAAACTGGATATGTATCTTTAGAAGGATGAAAATAGATTCTTTTCTTTCTCCATGCACAAGAACTAAGTCCAAATGGATTAAAGATTTTAAAATCAAAACAGAAACTCAAACTGTTAGAGGAAATTTAGGGGAAACCCTTCAACATATTGGTCTTGGCAAAGACTTCCTGAATACAACCCCAATTGCTCAGGCAATAAAACTACAGATTAACTGCTGGAACCTCATGAAATTACAAAGATTTTGTGCTGCAAAGGACACTGTGAATAAAGCAAAGAGGCAACCTACAGAATGGGAAAAAAATCTTTGCCAGGTATATATCTGATAGAGGATTAATATCTAGGATATACAAAGAACTCAAAAAGTTAAATAATAAGGAATCAAACAAGCCAATCAAAAAATGGGCTATGGAGCTAAATAGATCATTCTCAAAGGAAGAAATACGAATGGCATATAAACATCTAAAAAAATGTTCTACATCCCTAGTCATCAGACAAAGAGGAACCCTTCTACACTGTTGGTGGGAATGCAATCTGGTCCAGCCATTTTGGAAATCAGTGTGAAGTTTCCTAAAACAGCTAAAGATTGATCTACCATATGACCCAGCTATAGCATTCCTAGGCATATATCCTAAAGACTCATCTCATTTCATTAGAAGTATGTGCTCAACCATGTTTATTGTGCTCAATTTATAATAGCTGGGAAATGGAACCAGCCTAGATGTCCCTCAACTGATGAGTGGATAATGAAGATATGGCACATTTATACAATGGAGTTCTACTTAGCGGTAAAGAAAAATGAAGTTATGAAATTTTCAGAAAAATGGATGGATCTGGAAAGGATTATACTAAGTGAGGCAACCCAGGCACAGAAAGCCAAGCACCACATGTTCTCTCTCATATGTGGATCCTAGCTACAGATGCTTGGACTTCTGTGTGAGAAGTAAAAACTCAGTAACAGAGGCCAGTAAGCTAAAAAAGAGATACAGAGGGAAGAGAAAGGAAGGGAGGAGGGTACTTAATAGGTTGGTATTGTATATATGTAAGTAGAAGAATAGATTAACAGGGGTGAAAAGGCCCAAAGTGAGGTCAGGGGAGGAGAATGAGTAAAGGAAAGGTGGAGGGAGGACTAATCAAAATCTAAGAGGATGCAAATAAATCATATGAAGTCCTCCAGTTTTGGACAATGGAACACTACGGAGCCATAGATCAGTGCTAGAAAATTTTCAGTGCCAGGGATGGGATACCTTCCATTGTGTTGTTTGCCAGGAATGTCCCTGATGCCCCCAAAACATTATAGACCATTGCTGAGGCCCTTGGTTTCCCACCAGGAATAGATGGTAAGACCCTATTGCTGAAGACTCCACATACTCGGGCTGCAAGGCCACTCAGAAATCCTGCTGGAACTGAGCTGATAACCTCCTCCATGTAGACCAGCTGACAGAAAGCTGGAAGAAGCCATTCTACATGAAGTTCAATGGCAGAAAGAGAAATCACCAGTGAAGATACTCAACAGTGGACACTTCAAGCCTTATAATTGGCCAGCCAGGTCAAATGAGCCAATGGGTGTAATAGGGGCATGTCTGTCATGGTGGAAACCAAATGCCCTCCAATTGGACTAGAGGCCCACTCCATGGGAGGGAATACATTCCTGATACTGAAAACTTAAAACAGGGGTAGTCATGAGCCCTAGGGGTGTAACATCTGCCAGTGTCTGGAAAAATGTATATACTATTCTTATCAAACTGCCCAGGAAGCACTTCTCTTAATATTCATACTCTTATATTAATGCTACTCTCACTTTTGATTAGAGAACCTTTTCTTTTCAGATGGCAGTGACCTTGGGATGACTCAGAAGGTATCATAGTGCTTGAAAGAAGTGACTGGAGTACTGAGTAACATCTCAGTCACACTTTCCAAGGTTCAGGGTCTAACGTGGAAGAGGTGGCGGAAAGAATGTAAGAGCCAAAGGAAGGGTAGGACTCCTTACAATGTGCTCCCTCCAGACATAAAATGGCCTCGATATCCATGACCTCATAGTGCCTGACACTACCTACACAAGACCATCATAAGAGGAGGAAAAGACCATGACATAAAAATAAAAGAGAGACTTATTGAGATGGGGGGGGGATATGATGGAAAATGGAATTTCAAAGAGGGATGGGGGGAAGGGAGGGTATTACCACGGAATATTTTTTATAAACATGGAAAATGTTTTAAAAATTGAGAAAAAATAAAGTAAGATTAAATTTTAAAAAATAAAAAGATTTTTAAAAAAGCTTGTAAAACTGCTGGCCTGGGTTTAATTCCCCAGTAACCGTGGAAAGCCAGACTCAAAAGGTGGCCTGTGTATCTGGCACTTGTTTGCAGTGGCAGAGTTCCACAAGTAAATAAATAAAATCTAAAAAAAAAGAATAGTAATCTGCTAATGCCAGAATGCAGGTAATTAATATGTGTGCGCTCCATTATTTTTTATGCCAAAGTATGGAGTATATGTGGTATGTGTGCCGTTTACACACATGTGGAGGCCAGAGGAAGACATTGAATGTTCTCTTCTGTCACCACTCATCCACCAGGAAGCCCCAGTGATTCTCCTGCCTCTGCCTCCCTTAATACTGGGGTTACAGACAATGACAATCTTTTCCAGCTTTCTTACATGGGTGCTGTGGATTAAACTCAGGTCCTCATTTTTTTTGTTTTTTAAAGGTCCTTACGAGCCGGGGGTGGTGGCGCTCGCCTTTATTTACTTTTTATTATTATTATTTTTTAATTTATTTATTTGAGAGCGACAGACACAGAGAGAAAGACAGGTAGAGGGAGAGAGAGAGAATGGGCGCGCCAGGGCTTCCAGCCTCTGCAAATGAATTCCAGACGCGTGCGCCCCCTTGTGCATCTGGCTAACGTGGGACCTGGGGAACCGAGCCTCGAACCGGGGTCCTTAGGCTTCACAGGCAAGCGCTTAACTGCTAAGCCATCTCTCCAGCCCTTTTTTGTTTTTTTGTTGTTGTGGTGGTTTTTGATTTTTTGAGTTAGGGTCTCACCCTATCCAAGGATGACCTGGAATTCACCATGCAATCTCAGGGAGGCCTCAAACTCACGGCGATTAAAGGTGTGTGCCCACGCCCAGCTCAAAAAAAAAAAAAACCAATAGAATGAATCCAAGAACTTTGAAGCTTAGAAAACCATGATGTTCAAACCCTCATAAATATTCTTGTAAAATTACAAGTACATAGTTCTTATTTAACCAAATGTAGCAGAAAATGATAGTATGCAATTTGAATACTGGATTTATTTTTTTTTTTTTTGCTAGATTTGATGGAGATGAATTTGGCAGAATAGCATGTAATCATTATATGCTTAAAAAGAAGCATAACCCAAATATCAAAACTGGAGAGCGAAGAGACTATAATAAAGACAGAATAAACTCATTGGTTTCCTTACATGAACAAAAAGGAAATTATTTTAGACTAGACATTCTGGAAGAAGGCCAGAAGAGGTGCTGGCTAAATTAAAGTTGTTCATGGCAGATAACTAGTAGATAGTAGCTACAAACATTTGTGCCTCTGGGACACAGAGTCAAGGAACCATTAGAATGCATTGCATTAGAATGTCATACCTTCAGCAAAGATACTAAGAATAAGATTGGAACTGTAAGTCACAATCCAAGGCAGAAAGCCACATTAGCACACACTTGAACAACTTAGAACAAGTACCCTTGGTAAGGCAAGGAACTCATTCTACATACAGTTGGGAGAAGCCAGATGTTTCATGTGTCTTATTTGAGGAATACAAGCTAGTGCTAGTTATGGGAGCATGTGAGCATGTGACAGGATCAGCTTCTCCATATGCTTCTCAGAAATGTAATCTAAATTTCTGAGGAGACAAAAGATCTGTTACATAGAAAACAACATCTAATTATTGAGCAGCAATGGTATGAAAAGCTGAGCAAAATGTATGGCAGAGAAGAAAAAAGTGTGGTCTTGAAATTAAACATATCTAATCATATCACAAGGTTATTCATACCTAAAATATCATGGATAAATTTCTCAACTTCTCTGAGCTTTGCTTTTCCTATCTCTATAATGCTACTAATGATATATGCCTGAAGTATCATGCATAACTAAGTCTTCCTCTCCCTCTATACCCATTCTTGAAAGTCATGGAATTAACACTTTAATCACCTTTGAAGAATCTTGTTCTGTCCTCAGTGCTTAAAAAGTTAGCTCTCTCTCAAGAAACTTTTTAAAAAAAATCAATTTCATGTTATATCATATTTTCTATCTAAGACAAATATTAATGATGCTTAACCACTTTTTATAGCTCTTGATATGTTTTGTCATATAACATTAAGCAGTCGCTACATCCATTTGTGGTTGAAGATATCTTTGCTTTGCTTTGCTTTTACTGTTCCCTATTAGTTTTTAAACCCTATGGGAAAATTCCTGGATAAAAGCCCCACATCTGTGTAAGACATTAGTATTCTATCATTTTAGCAGAAGAGTTTACTCTTTAGGCATATAGAATTGAATCTAATTAAGGGTATTGCATCATTTAATTCTAGGAAATGAGTCATTCTGCCATACTAATTTTATTTCTGTCACTTTAATGTTTAATGGCTGAGTCTAAAAAGCTAGGATACTTGGCCATGTAGGCTAACAGTAAGGAAGATGTTGGTAACAAACTCATCATTTATTTGATGTTTGTTGGCAGTTTAAGGAACTCTCTGTACTCAGTTCCTTGTGATGTTTACATAGCCATAAGAATAAAACAGCAGTTTCCCACAATGTGGTTCACCTAAAAGATATTGGAAAGTCACACTCAGACAAATGCACAACATAGGCTGATTAAGAAAATAATAGGCACTAGAACCTTTTGCTAGCTAAAAAATAAAAGAAGAAATTCCCAGTGTTAGTAGTTAACAAATAATCACTACCTCTGGCTTGGAAGATATAACCATTTGCAAATAAATACATTATCCTCACAAAGGCTGAGTCATCTTTCCAAAATAAGACAAATTTCCATGACTTCACTTCCTTCAAAGCCATTCACACTGACTGGAGTCCATCATGCCTGATATTGGATTATAAATGACAACAGACCACAGAACTCTACGATAGCAATCAATAGGAAGTGGAGGGACTGTGCTGAATGGAAAGAACCATGTTATAGCACTAGTGGACCCCCCAGTTCTACCTGATTTATTGCATTGGATTAACTGCAGTAATTCTAGAGCTTCTGACTGCTCCTGAGAAGGCAAAAAAGGTGCATTATTAAAATTCACTTCCAAGCAATTCAAGCTTAAAGTACTGCACAAGCAAATCCAGTCTTATGATCATCATTTTGTAAATTCAGAACATGCTTAGGAAGAGAAAGAGAGGGAAGAATCGAGGAAAGAAATAGATAGAGAGAAGACAGGAGGGAAGGAATGGGGAAGTGAGGGGAGGTAAGGAGGAATGTAACATACAATTGATCTTAGAGAATCTTCAAAGCAAGGCATGAATATGTTTATATGATTAGAACAATTTGCATCATCTAGAGTTCCATAGTTTATAATTTGGAAAAGGGCTAAATTGAAGTATCACATGTTAACTGATTATAAAAGAGAATCTAAGTTTTTATATAATCCAAGCTATAAGCAAGTTCTTAGTTTCTTTCAATTGATTCAAGAAATTTCTGCATATATACTAATATATAGTGTAATTACAGATTATCCAAGGCAAAAACTTCATAAGGATGCAGATTGCATTGCTATTTATTTTTTATTTGGAATAATACATCATTCTTTTTAAATTTTATTTATTCTTTTTTATTAATAGATATGGACATATTTTGTATGTAAACATCACATGTTGGTACCATCCTTTCCCTCATCCCTGCCCCTTTTCTGAAGAGGCCTTCCTCATTGGGGATGCAGGTCAACCCCATGGGGATTGTGGGTCATGCATTATGGGGGCAGTAGTCAGTTATAGGGGAGAGGTAATGTCTCTGTGCAAAATGTCCCAACTTGTGGCTCTAACAATCTTTCCTCCTCCTCTTCTGCAAATTTTCGTGAGCCATGCTGAGAGTATTCTACTGCAGTGATGGGCACTTAGGAGCATCTGGATCTCTGGTTTGGTAGGTGTTGAGTGTCCTCAGTATCTATCTCCATCACCCCTGTGTTGATATCAGCTTAACTAAGAGAGCAGCATTCTTGCTCATTTCGCCAGTTCCTCTGTGGTTTCAGCTGGGGCCAGGATAGAATGTGCTGGGTTGTTTATTTCCTCAAGTCCAGTTCCCATCTGAAAAATAGAAGCAGATTCTCCAGTGGAGAGTGAAGTCAGTGCTAGTTAAATGGGATAACATTATTTGGAGAAAATTAAAAGGGTTTAGACACTTTTATAGTCTAAGATTACTGGGAGCTTGATAATAGAAAACAGAATCATTATCTGCATATGCTTATATCCAGATAATTCATCATTCTTATGTACAATGTTTTCTTTAATTTTTTTAGTAGTTCTCATTTTATTAATCTCCACAGATGTTGCAGTTACTTTCTTGTTGCTGTGACAAAACACTGTACCACAAACAACTAGTGGGAGGAAAGGATTTATTTTAGTGTGCAGTCTCAAAAGGAAGTTTTACCATGGCAGGAAAAGCATGGCAGAGCAGAGGCCAAGCATCACATCTTTTCACATCAGCTGGGATATAACTGATAAGGGAGATGACTCTGGCAAAGGGGCTTGGACTATAACACCCCAAGGAACACCTCAAGTGACATACCTCCACCAGCAAGACTCTACCTCCCAAATTGCTAACAGCTAGGGATTGAGTATGAGGCTGAACCACAAACATATGAGGCTGTACAGGACATTTTACATTCAAATTACCACAAAAGACATACCCTGAAATTCATTCAAAGTAGAGACTTCCAGATAACTCTACTTTTTGTACTTTCAATTTACTATTCTTTGCTTAAAATAGAAAGTTATTTCACAATTGGGAAAATATGATTAAGTATCACAAGAGACATCAATCAGCATATCCACTTGCTCATTCTCAAATTCATGAAGTACAACTATACTTTTTTGCATGCCACAAAGTAGTGTCAAAGAAATTCTAGAAAAGTACTTTCAAAACTGGTATTATCCTTTCAGTGGTACCTCCCCATGGGGAAATATTTAAGCAACAAATTTATTTGAATATCTGAGGCACAGAGCATTTTTAGACATACATTTGTTTATAGCTATGTTTCATGACATAAACTCTAATAAAATGAAATGAAATAATTTCCTTTATATCATTTCTATCATGTACATATACAAATTTATAGAAAGATGAACTACATCCCTCATAAAGATAAGACTTCTTATCATTTCCCCATGAATGTGTTTTTCAAAATTGGGTCAGTAGATATGTAATTATTAGCCTGAATAAGCCATTTAGTATAATGAGGTACTTTATGTAATAAAGCTAAAATAACACATTCTATGTTTTAAAACACTTGTTGATTTTACCTTGTCTCACAACTACATAAATAAGACTGGAATGAGTTATGATTACTGAATAATCTCTAGTGTTTACAAATATAGCAGAAGAAGGAATTAACCTAAGCAGAAATACTGGTCTAGACCATAGGAGTCTTATAGATGATTCAAGTATTTATATTTAGCTATCATCATGAAAAATGTTATAACTTCTCTGGGTCACCCAACTGTCTGGAATGATGAGTGCTAGTACCTTACAATTCAGGCACAGCTATAAGGACACCAACAGGTGTCCTTTTATTTTCTATCTATTATTGCCTAATGGGGACAAAAATACTTACTTTGAATCTGCCAACTTGATAAAATGCTACAATTATCCTAACCATGTTATACCTATCAGGGGTATAAGTGAAATCTTCTCAGACAAAATCTCACAGCAGTTTTGGGATATAGTTCATTATTTTCAGTTTCTACTTTAGAAATAATAAAAAAGCATTTTACTTCCTTCAATCAAACTTGGACCTATGACACATATTTGTTTGATCTGAAATAAAATATTGTTTCAATACATTACTATCTCATCTTTCATGTCCTAAAGACTGAAATGTTTCAAAGTTTAAATGTCATTTTGGCCAGGCGTGGTGGTACACACCTTTAGTACCAGCACTCAGGAGGCAGAAGTAGGAGGATTGTAGTGAGTTTGAGGCCACCATGATACTATACAGTGAATTCCAGATCAGCCTGGGCTAGAGTGAGATCTTACCTTGAAAAAAAAAATAATAACCTTTTGGGCTGGAAAGATGGCTTAGCAGTTAAGGCACTTGCCTACAAAGCCAACAGACCCAGATTTGATTCCCAGGACCCATGTAAATCAAATGTACAAGGGGGTATACATCTCTGGAGTTTGTTTGTCATGGCCAAAGGCTCTGGTGCACCCATTCTCTTTCTCTACCTGCCTATTTTTTTTCTCTCTCAAAAAAAATAAAAATAAAATATTATAAATGAAGTTTTACAGAAGGGATGTCTAGTAGAATTTTATTTTCTGCTATCACACTCCTAAAAATTGCTCACTATTATATATCCACTTTTCCTGCTTTGGTGGTAAAATGCAGTACATTTTAACATCTTAACCATTTTAAGAGTACAATTCATTGGTATTTGTTAAGTCATAATATTGTATAATCATCACTACCAACAACCTTCAAAGCTGTTTTCATTTTGTAAGACTGAAAATCTATATTCATTAAAGAATAACTCAACATTATTCTCTCAAGCACCATCCTGCTGTCTTTCTATGATTTAGAATATTTAAAGTGCTTCGTGTAAGAGAATCATATGGTACAATATTTTTTGTCTGATTTATCTCACTTGTCATAATCTACTCTAGGTTTACTCATATTATAGCATTGTTAGAATTCCCTTCTTTAAAAAAAAGATTGTTTGGGGCTGGAGAGATGGCTTAGCGGTTAAGCGCTTGCCTGTGAAGCCTAAGGACCACGGTTCGAGGCTCGGTTCCCCAGGTCCCACGTTAGCCAGATGCACAAGGGGGCGCACGCGTCTGGAGTTCGGTTGCAGAGGCTGGAAGCCCTGGCGCGCCCATTCTCTCTCTCTCCCTCTACCTGTCTTTCTCTCTCTGTCTGTCGCTCTCAAATAAATAAATAAATAAATAAAAATATTTAAAAAAAAAAGTTGTTTGTTTGGTTGGTTGGTTTGTTTGTTTGGTTTTTTTTTTTTTTTTTTTTTTTTTTTTTTTTTTTTTTTTTTTTGGTTTTTCAAGGTAGAGTCTCATTCTATCCCAGGCTGACCTGAAATTCACGATGGAGTCTCAGGGTGGCCTTGAAATCATGGCAATCCTCCTACCTCTGCCTCCCAAGTGCTGGGATTAAAGGCATGCACCACCACACCCGGCTAAGGTTTTTTTTATTCTATTTATTATTTGAGAGAGAGAAACAGAGGAAAAGAAAGAGAATGGGCATGACAGGGCCTCCTGTCACTGCAAACAAACGCCATACCCATGTACCACCTTGTGCATCTAGATTTACATGGGTACTGGGGAATCAAATCTTAAATCACCTTAAACATTGAGCCATCTCTCCAGCCCTCCCTTCTTTCTGAGGCTGAATAGAATTCTATTGTGTGTCTTTTATTTAGTAATACAGTCAGCAATGGACACATGGATTACTTCTCTTTTAACTCCTGCTAATAATACTGTTATGAACAAATGTATACAATCTCTGTACAATCCCACTTTCAAATTTTCAGTACATATCCAGAAGTTCAATTTAGAAATCAGATAGGAGGGCTGGTGAGATGGCTTAGCTGTTAAGGCATTAACCTGCAAAGGCTAAGGACCCAGGTTTGATTCCCCAGTACCCATGAAAGCCAGATGCATAAGGTGGTACATGTGTCTGGAGTTTGTTTGCAATGGCTAGAGTCCCTGATGCACCCATTCTCTCTATCTGCCTTCTCTCACAAATAAATAATAAATAAATAACATACTTTTTATAGAGAATTTCAAAAAGAAATCACATAGGAGCCAGGTGTAATGACACACACCTTTAATCCCAGCATTTAGGAGGCAGAGGTAGAAGGATCGCTTTGAGTTCGAGGCTACCCTGAGACTACATCGTGAATTCCAGGTCAGCTTGGGCTAGAGTGAAATCCTACCTCGAAAAACAAAAAAAAGTCAAAAAATCAGATAGGTGTTTTTGTTTTTGTTTTTGTTTTTGTTTTGTTTGTTTGTTTTTTGTTGTTTTCAGGGCAGGAAGGTAGGGTCTCCCTCAAGTCCAGACTGACCTTGAATTCACGATGTAGTGTCAGGGTGGCCTTGAACTCATGGTGATCCTCCTTATCTCTGCCTCCTAAGTGCTGGATTAAAGGTGTACCTCACCACACCCGGCTAAGAAATCAAGTATGATTGTATCTATTTTAACTCCTTCTAATAATATTGCATTAATTTTTTGGTGCATCATGTTACTGTTTTCCACAGTGACGATGGCCAGTTTATATTCCCATCAACAATCCTTGTTAACATTTGTTATGTTTTGTTTAAAAAGTGTCATCCTCATGCGAATGAGGTAACATCCCATTGAAGTTTTTTCATTTCCATTTTCATTTTCCTAACCATTATTTGTGTTGAACATCTTCCTGTGTATTTGTTGACCATTTGTATACCTGTTCTTGAGAAATTGAGTCCTTTGTCCAATTTTGAATTAGGCTGTTCGGATTTTTTGTTGAGCTTTAGGAGTCCTCTATATATTTTGAACATGAGTCTTTTTTACATGATTTGGAAACATGTCTCCCCTTGTCTTTGTTGTATTTTATGCTATTGGAATTATCATTTGATAAGATGGGTGTGGTGGCACACACCTTTAATCCCAGCACTCAGGTGGCAGAGGTAGGAGAGGATCACTTCACCATGAGTTCGAGGCTAGCCTGAGACTACGTAGTGAGTTCCTGGTCAGCCTGGACAAGAGTGAAACCCTACCTCTAAAAATTATTTTAAAAAGAAAGAAATTATCATTTGATGACTTTTTAAATTTTCATTAACTACTATTTTACAATCTTTTTGTTGCCTTTGATGTCATACTCAAGAAATCACTGTCAAATACAATAACCTGAACTTTAATTCCTTATAATTTTTCTAACCATTTTTATGGTCTTAGGTCATACATGCTGTTTTTTGAGCAATTATGAGTGACTACTTATATATGATACTAGATAATGGTCCAATTCCATTCCTATACAAGTGAAAATCCAGTTTTCCTAGCACCATGTGTGGAAAACACTGTCTCCATTTGGTAGCCTTAATAGTCATGCACTCCAAAATTATTTAACCATATATCAGAAGGGTTTATTCCAGGGCTTTCTGTTCTGGATCCCTTGTCTAAACATGCGCCTTTATGACATTTCCATATTGTTTTCTTTTTCAAGGTTATTTTGGCTACTTGGAATGAATTGTTCTATGTTTGAAAAAAAATCATTGACATTAAACATAACATAAGATCTACCCTCTCAGCAAATTGCTAAGTAAAAACTACAGTATTGTTACATATATGAGTGGAAATTCCCAGAGAAAAGCCACACCTATGGTAAAGCGTGTACAAGGCTGATTGAGTAGAACTTTATACTATAGATAGTTGAAATGTTGCAGATTCAGACTACCTTGGACTACCTTCAGGCACCTTAATAGCCATTCATTATTCACCTCTGTGTTTGACCTAACACTCTTTTATCAGGTAAAGCCTTTGGAACATATTAGAGAGCCACTAGATTCTACCAACCTAAAAGCTAAGAATCCCATCAGATATCATCTAAGACATATAACAGAGTTTTTCCCTGCTTTATTGTAACCTACTTACCCAACGTTCCCTTAAAAGAAAGTATGTTGAGGTTTTACGTTTTTGTTCTAGGACTATAAAAGTTAATAAAACTGGCACCGAAGGATTCACAGTGCATGTGGCCGCAGCGGCTGGTGTGGGGCCACATAGTCTCACTCATCTACAGCACCTAACCTGAATCTCCCCAAGATGCATACCCAGCAAGCATCTCATGGACTAGACAAGAGGATGGGTGGGGAGGGAGGGGAGGGCAGTGGAGGAGTGGGAAACATAAATCTAGACACAAATGGCAATAGTACCATAAAATTCTACTCCCTAAAAGGCAGACCAAATGGCTGAGCCTTCACCAGGCCCTTAGAGGGAACACCTGAGCCACAAAACACTGGAGAGGGTATGATGAAGACCAACCTTAATCTTCTACAGCTTCCCTCCCTCCCTCTTCTCCCTTCCCTCTCTCTCTCTTTTCTCTCTAATTCTTGTATATTAGTTATCTTTTTCTTTCTTTTCTTAGTTGGCACTGACATGTAACTCCCAGTACCAGCATGGGGCTATCATCCACAATGAGCTTTTGATCAGAGAGACCTACAAGCTTTCCTAAAAAAAAAGACAGATTTCTGTCCAAGTATTTGATGACCCACCAAAGGTTAGTGGTAAGACCCTACTGCTGAAAACACTGTATATGGTCAACACGTAAAATGGAATGGCATGGCTGGAAGCTGGAAGAGAGTGACTGGGGGAAATGACCAATACTCCAAGCAACTCATGGTCTAACCTACTTAACAGCAAATAACCTGTTGTGATGCCCACACAAGTGCAATAGTGGCACACAGCCATGGTGAGGAACCAACTGTTCTAGATTTGGCTAACTAATCCCCTCAGTGTTATAGGACCCATAACCAGAGCTGGGAAACAAGTTGGAACCATATCCAAACATAAGCCCACTCTCCATTATCAAGCTACTATCAATCATGGGCTACAAGAAGGCCTACACCTGCTAAATTGTCTATAAAAGAAAAGTAAGGGTGATCTCATTTGTCCTGGTGCTAAGTTACTCTCCACTGGAGAATCTTGCTTCTCTTTTTCAGATAGATGTAGACCCTAAGGAGAGAGCCACCCCATCATACCTCTAAAGGGCCCCGGCTGAAACTAGGAAAAATTGGTGAAACAAACAAGGGTGCTGTTTTCCTGATGAACCAGATACCAACAGAAGGGGGAAGGAGACCAACACAGAGAAAAATCAACTCCTACCAAATGAGAGAGCCAGAGACCCAGAGGCCCCCAACACCTCATCACTGAAGCAGACCAAAAATAAACCTAACATGGCTCAGGGAAATTTTGTGGAAGAGGGGGTGGAAAGAATGTCAGAGCCACATGTTGGGTCATGATATGCAGACATTTCTCCTACCCATAACTGTGGGCTGACTCCACAATGCATGACCCATATACCTCAACAAGGAGGGGCCAAGGGGAGGGGGTAGGTCATGGATGAGCCTAATAATGGTACCAACTGACTATATTTGCTGAATACAAAACTAATTAATGAAAAAATCTTTAAAAAATTGTATGTGCAACAAACAGTGTGCCGAATTTAATAAAATGAACACTATAAATGTAAAGATACAAATTAACCTCAATATGTAAATACTAGGTGATTTCAATATCCCACTCTCACCTATAGCCAGATAGACCAGTTACCTTCTCATCACTAAGCCAAATCAACCAAACAGAGGAGACAGCCAATGGAAAGAAAGTGCTTATTTCTAGCTTGCATTTTAAAGTTGAAGTTTCATTGTGGCATGAAACATGGCAGGAACAGACAGCTAGGCATCACATTTCCACAGAAGCATTAAGGAAGTAGAGAACATGAGCTTACAGAGACAAGAGGGGGTGGAATGTAACACTCCAAGGCACATGCTCAGTGACACACTTCTACTAGCAAGGTTCTAGTTCACAAAGGCTCCACCAGCTGGGGTTTAAGTATGAGAGTTAAGTACAAATAAATGAGGCTACTCAAATCACAACAGGCCACCCTGAATAAAGGGCATAGAACCATGTGAGTGCAATAATATCATAGACTAACTGGACAGAATAGAATAATCCATACGAACACTGTAGAATAAACATTTTTCTTAGCATCTCATGAAGCTTTCTTGAAAATAGTTTATGTATTAGGATACAAAGAAACTCTCAACAAATATAAGAACTTAGAAATAATTTCTTATATTCTATCTATCCACAAATGAATCAAGCTAGAAATCAACCTCAAGAAAAACTATCAAGAATATGGAAAATTATGGATATTGAACAACAAACTACTTAATGGTGAATATGTAGAAGAAATTGAGGAAGAAAATTTAAAATTAATAGAATCAAATGAAATTTAAAATACACCATGACAAATCTCATTGGCATTTGGTGAAATCAGTCATAAGAGGTACATTTACAGTGACATAAAAAGTAAAAGTTACCTCAAATAACAATGATGCATCTTAGAGCCTTGGGAAATGAGATTAAAGCAACAGTAGATGGAAATAAATAATGATGACCAGGAAAGAAATTAATAAAATGCACATGAAAAAGACAATACCAAAAGAAATCACTGAAATAAAGAGTTGGTTCTTCTTTCTTGTTGTTTTTTTTGTTGTTGTTTTTGTTGTTGTTTGTTTGTTTTTCAAGGAAAAGTCTCACATGCACCTTCATGCCTCTCAAAAGTTGGTTCTTTGAAAAGATAAACAATATCAACAAACACTTAGCCATGATACACAAAAGAAAGTGAGAGAAAAGGCTCAAATCAGCAAAACTAGAAATGAAAAGGCAAGCACTAAAACCAATACAATGAAATTCAGAAAATTTTTAGAATATATCTTAAAATTTATATACCACTGAATCAGAAGATCTAGAAATGTATATATTTCCAGGTATATGACTTATAAAAACGTATTTTTATTTATTTGTGTATTTATTTGAGAGAGAAAGAAACAGATATATAGAGAGAAATAATGAGTGTGCCAGGGTCTCCAACCGCTGTAAACAAACTCCAGATGCATGCACCACTTTGTGCATCAGGCTTATGTGAGTACTAGAGGATTGAACCTGGATCCTTAGGCTTCACAGGTGAGCACCTTAACCACTAAGCCATCTCTCCAACATGACTTATCAAAATTAAACCAAAGTTAGAGTAGCAACTTAAATAGATCTATAATAAGAAACAAGATTAAAATAATAATTTTAACAATCTCCCAATTAAAGAGAAAGCTGAGCATGGCAGCTCACATCTTTAATCCCAGCACTTGGGAGGTTGAGCTAGGAGGATCACTGTCAGTTTAAGGCTAGCCTAAGAGTACATAGTGAATTACAGGTCAGCCTAGGCTAAAATAAGACCCTGCCTCATAAAAACCCAAACAATAAAAAATAAATAAAGAAAGAAGTTCAGATCCAGTTGTATTTACTGCTGGATCCTACCAGACCTTCTAAAAACTAACACCAGTGCTTTTAAAACTATTCCATAAAGTAGAAAGGAAAAAAATGTTCCCAATTTTTTTAATCATACAAAAAATACATCTCATTATGGTAGTCTTCAAAAAATTATTTGTTGTGTTTCTCTTTTTCACCTCTTCTCCCCTATCTCCATACCCCTTTGTGTCCTCCTCCCACCAGGGATTTTTCTTCTGCTTTCATGGTACATGTTTCCTTTTGCCCCCTCATGTCTTATTACCTTTTAATACCCTTTCATGTTCTCCTGTATGGTTTCATATACACACTTGAGGATCCTCTTATTTATATACATGCAAGCATGAAATGTAAGTATCTGCAAGTGAGAGAAACAAGGAACATGTTCCTTCTGGAACTGAGGAAAATGTGAAACGTAATAAAATTTTAAGTTGCTTAGACAGATGTTGGTCACTTGACCCTGGTAGCTCATGTAGTGCCTTCCAGCACTAGGTAGGCTAATTGTCTGGGGACTGGCTCTTATCTGGATTCCAACCAGGTCTCTCCATATTCTGTGCCAACAGCGTTTGGTGTCATCAGCAGTAGGGCCTTACCATTAACTTCTGGTGGGTAATCAAGTACTCTGACAGAAGTCTGTCTTATTTGTTTTGGGATATCTAGTAGGTCTCTTTGATCAACAGCTCATGGTGGATGTAGACCATATCCTGGTACAGGTAATTACAGGCCAGTGCCAAGGGAAAATAAAAAGAAAGAAAGAAAGAAAGAAAGAAAGAAAGAAAGAAAGAAAGAAAGAAAGAAAGAAAGAAAGAAAGAAGAAGCCAGAGAAGAAAGAGAAAGAGGATAAATTTGAGGTTAGGCTTTGTCTCACTCTCTCCAGGGCCCTTCCACTCAGGAACTCCCTCTAAGGTCCACTTGAAAGTTACACCTTTTAGTCTGATTTCCAGGATATAGGATTATATGGTACCAGCTCAACTTGGGTTGAGGTTTTGTGTCCCCTCCCCACCTTTTCCCTTCTCCTAAACCCTACCCTCCCTATTGTCCAAGCCTTAAGATGCTATTCATTCATGTGAGCAAATTGGGCTGATCCAGGTTAAGAACTGAAGATGCATGAGATCATGCAATGGTTGTCTTTCTAACCCTAACCCTACAAAACCAGAGATCCAGATGGTTCTAAAGGCCCATCACTGAAGTAGACTTAAAATGCTCCCAGCATGACTCAGAAAATTTTGTAGAAGATTATTAGAGCCACATGTTGGGACATTGCCTCTCCCCCATAACTGACTGCTACCTCCATAATGCATGACCCACAATCCCCATGGGGTTGACCTGCATCCCCAATGAGGAAGGCCTCTTCAGAAAAGGGGCAGGGAGGAGGGAAAGGATGGTACCAACATGTGATGCTTACATACAAAAATGTCCATATCTAATAAAATAATTATCAAAGGTAACTAAAAAATTATTCAACTGTTAAAATAATGAAATAATTTGTGGGAAAATTGATGGAACTAGATAAAAGTATATCAAGCTTTTGTTACAAAGTTAGTATTACCCTGATACCAGAATTTTTATAAACATGAAATTATAGCTAAAACTTCCTGATGAAATAGGTATAAGACTTCTCAATAAATTACTTTCAAACCAGCCAGTTCCAAAAACATCAACAAGATCATTCTCCATGATTCAATTTAGCTTCATTCCAGAGACGCAAGGATGGTTCAACATATATAAATAAATAAATGAAATACATCATATAAATAGAGTCAAAGACAGAAATCTTATGATTATCTCAACAGAGAAAATACATTTGACAAAAGAAATATCCCTTTATGATAAAAGCCCTGAAAAGAAGGACAAGCTCTAAAAATAATAAAGACTACATGTGATAAACTCAACCACAAAACCTATACTAATGGAGAAACCCTCAAAGCATTCTCACTAAAATCACTAAAATCAGGACATGGCAAGAGACTATGACAAGAGAAGGAAATGAAAATGCTACATATGAAAGGAAAAAGTAAAAGTATCTTTATTTGCAGGTTATATTTATAACAGATTTTAGAACCTCCTAGGAAATGCTTAGATCTGATAAACTATCAGTAAAGTGACAGCAGATAAAAATAACAAAATCATTGAGAAAGAAAGCACAGGAACAAAAAATAGCTTTAAATAAACTTAAAGAAGCAAAAGATTTCTATAATGAAAACTTTAAAACACTGAATAAATGAAGATAACACTAGAAGATGGAAACAATTTCTAAGTTCATGGATTGTAATATTGAGAAAATAGTGACACCACCAAAACAATCTAAAGGTTCAAGGCAATCTTCATCAAAATTCCCATGTGATTCTCCACAGAAATAGAAAAAAAGTAATCTTAAAATTCATATTGAAGCTCAACAGACCCCATATAGCAAAAGCTAACCTGAGTAAAAGAACTCATGCTGGCAGTATCACCATGCTTGATTTCGAGTTGTATGAGAGAACCACAGTAATAAAAACAGCATGATACTAGCACAAAAAACCATAAATACTGATCAATAAAACAATAAAATATAGGATTCAGATAGAAACTCACACAGCTATAAAACTACCTTAATTTTACCAAGATGTCAAAAATATACATCATAGAAAATACAATACCTTCAATATATGGTGCTGGGATAGCTGGATACCTATATGCAGAAGAATGACACCACATACCCTATCTCTCATCTTACACAAAAATCAACTCCAAATGGATCAAAGACCTTAATGTAAGACCTAAAACTGTTAGAGGAAATGGTATGAAAAACACTTGTATATAAAAGCATAGGCAAGAATATTTTGAGTATGACTCAGTTGCTCAAGAAATATTGCCAAAAATGATAAATTGGACTTTATGATATTAGAAAACTTCTACACAGAAAAAGAAATAATATGACAGGATTAATATCTTAATATCTATAATTTACAGAGAACTCAAAAATCTAACAAAAAAAGAAAATAGCCCAATCAACAGACTGGCTAAGAAAATGAACACATTTCTCAAAAGATGAAGTACAAATGACCAATGAACATATGAAATAAGTCTTCACTCTGAGTATCCCTCAGAGAAATGCAAATCAAACATACACTGAGATTCCATCTCACCCAGTGAGAAAAGCAGTCACTAAGAAAACAACAAACACTAGTAAAGATATAGATAAAAAGGGAAACCTTGGAGCTGGAGAGTTGGCTCAGAGGTTAAGGTGCTTGTGTACAAAGCCTAATGACCCAGGTTT
The DNA here is from genome assembly GCF_020740685.1 of Jaculus jaculus. Lineage (NCBI taxonomy): Eukaryota > Metazoa > Chordata > Mammalia > Rodentia > Dipodidae > Jaculus > Jaculus jaculus. The sequence goes on from NC_059125.1 coordinate 27,090,287, forward strand.
GATACTCTACTACCCATGTAAAGCCAGATGCACAAGGGGCACATGCATCTGGAGTTTGTTTGTAGTGGCTAGAGGCCCTGGTGTACCTATTCATTTTCTCTCCCTCTCTGCTTGCAAGTAAATTAATGATTTTAAAGAAGGAAACCTTATGCAGTGGTAGTAGAAATGTCAACTAGTCTAGTCAGTATGTAAATAAATACAGAAGTTCCTTTAAAAACTAAAAATATATCTACCATATGACCCAGCGACACTATGCCTGGTTATTTACTTTTGGGTAAGCCAGCATATCATTGGGATACATGTACATCAATGTATACTGCAGTACTACAATAGCCAAGTTATAGAACTAATCTAGGTATTCATTACCAGAGTAATGGATAAAGAATGTATAGTTTAAATACACAGTGGAATTTTTCATTTGAAGGAAAATGAGTGCACCTACAGATAGTTACGCAGGTAGGGCTGGAGAGATAGCCACGTTGTGAAAGTGCTTGCCTTCAAAACCTGAAGTTTGAGATGAATATCTGAGTTTGAACTTCAGAAATGTCAAAAAGAAAAGAAAAATCTGGGTGGTGGCACATATTTGTAATCATGGCACTGGGAATGCAGAGATAGGTATATTCCTGGGACTTGCTAACCAACCAGACTAGCCTACTTGTGACTTCTGGGCCACTGTGAGGACCTGCCTCAAAAGAGGTAGACAACATACTAGCCATAAAACCTGAGGTTGTCCTCTGATCTCCACACACACACACACACACACACACACACACACACACACACACACCTCCATTTATGTGAACATAAACACACATGCAAATACATGCACTAAAAATTATTTATGCACTTATGGTATGAAAGTAGAAAATTTGGAGAGATAAAGGGGAGTGACATGAATGGGGGGTGGGAATATGCTCAAACTACATTATATACTTGTATAAAAATATCCTTATATCCTAGGATCATGTATAATGAATATACATGAATAAACATGTGAAAAAACAAAAGGCTTCAATTTATCAGAATTGAATTTAAAACAAAAAAAAAAGACAAATGCCATTTTCAAAATTAAACATTTCTAAAACTTTTTGACACCAAAAAAAGATTCTGGACCAACTTTGCTATAAACATAGCCAACAAGGCCACTGATTAAAAATTTATTTCCAACATGGAAATTTATTCTATCCTGGCCTATGGCCAAATGACTGACACTACAATTTCCCCCTGATGGTTATGTACAAAATTTAACTCAGGACTTTGCTTTTCCAAATAAATTATCAAAAGTAGTGTTCAATGATTACATATATTCAGTCTTGAATATAGGAATATAGAATTTTAAGAACGTCAGAAGAATGCACCACCTTGTGCAGCTAACTTACATGGGTACTGGGGAATCAAACCTGGGCACACACACCATTGCTCTCTCATTGAATATGATGCTCCCTCAGTAGGAGGAAACTCACACATGTTACTGAGAATCAAGTCAAAAGCCTATAACTGGGCTGGAGGGATGGCTTAGCAGTTAAGGCACTTGCCTGCAAAGCCAAAGGACCCAGGTTTGATTACCCAGGACCTACATAAGATAGAGGCACAAGGCTGCACACACAGGGTGCATTTGCAGCAGTTGAGGCCCTGGAGAACCCATTCTCTTTCTCTCTCCCCCCCCCCTCTCTCCCTCCCTCCCTCTCTTTTTCTCTTTTTCTCACATTCAAATAAATAAATAAATAAAAATAAAATAAGCCTATGAGATAGAAGATCATAGACCCTAATGGGAACTCTTTGGCTAAAGGGTAAGGTTATCCCATTCAAAAATACTTCTATATGAATATTTTTATCCGCTTTGATCAATGCTGTTCCCAGTCTTGGTTAGAAATTCTGCTTTTAACAAAAGAAAGCAAATAATAGGGAGACTCAAAGACTCATCAAAATGACAATAAGGGAAAGAGGAGGGCCTAGCACTGGATGAGTCTTCTCTATTTCATCTACCAAGGCCCTGGAAACATTACAGAGGAAATACAAGATTAAATATGAGGGCTACTCTCATTGTTAGCCAGAGAACCTTCTCTAGAGAGATGGTGGTAGACAATGAGTCCAGAAAATAAGAGGCTGCTGAGAGTTCAACAATAAAAACCTCTAATGTGCCCTCAAAAACTCAGGGAACTTTGTGGAAGAGAAGACAGAAAGCATGTAAGAGCCATAGGGTGGCATGGCATACTATGAGGTACTGTCTTCCCCACAGGAACTGACTGGTGTATTCATGACCACACAGTGATTACCAATGTTCCACTGAGGAGGCCTTCAGTGAAATAGGATTTGGGGACAGGAGAAAAAAAGAGTGTGACCTGATGAGAATATCAGTTTTCAGTATGTTCATATATTAAAGTCCCTAAGAGAAATTTATTTTATTTTATTTTAATTTATTTATTCAAGAGAGAGAGAGAGAGAGGAAGAGGCAGATAGAGAGAATGGGTGTGCCAGAACTTCTAGCCACTGCAGACAAACTCCAGAAGAATGTGCCACCTTGTGCATCTGGCTTACATGTGTACTGGGGAATCAAACCTTGGTCCTTAGGCTTCGTAAGCAAGTGCCTTAGCCACTGAGCAATCTCTCTAGCCCCTAGAAATTATTTTAGAAACAGGAAGTGTATTTAGCTCTCCAGTTGTACAATAGGAAATAAGCACTCTTCTCTTGTTTGCTCTCTTCATCTCCTTTTCTTTTCTTTTTTGAAATATAAAAGGAAGAGGGTTTTTTAAAGCTACTAAGATATTTTATAAGTTTCCAGATGTTGGATTTCCTCATTGCATAAATTTATTAATCCACTAAATCCACATATTTTCTAAATATTTTCCATGTCAATTTCCCCAAGTTACTTAACTATTTAAAAGTTTAATATTGTTTCTGCAAGAGGCGTATATAACATTTAAATAACTCATTATCACACTGGCCTTGACATTTCTTAACACATTTGGCAAAGGCAATAATTAATAATGAATTCATATTATTCACCAGAGCTCTTGTATCAGTTACTTCCTCACTGTTGTGAACAAATATCTGTCAGGAAGCAACTTAGAAAAGGAGATTGATTTAATTCAGCTTATAGTTTTGAAAGTTTTGAAGTTTCATCATGGCAGAGAAATGGGATGAACAATTTTTGTGACCTATAGTAGCTTGACTATAGTTTACTTCAATTTATTTATTTCCTTGAAATATATAGTTATTTCAAGGAATTGATAAATGCTTAAGGAGATAGAACTAACAATTACCCTAATTAGATCAGTTTGTATAACTAAAGTGTCAACTTTAAAGATATTCTGATTTAAAATGATCGATATTCTTTCATATTGCTCCATTACTTCTCTTTTATGCAAGTTCAGGATGTGTTCTTTCACTCATTCATAGGCCTTCAGTACTATGATAGAGTGTCTCTATTTTATAAAACAGACACAAAAGCCTATCAAGTGGAAATAATATGTTCATTCCCAATTTTAAGCAGAAAAAATCTCTTAGTGTACATCTTATGGACCTTCCCTTTCATTACTAATCAGTTTAGCAAGGTCTTCCCATTAGCTTGTAACAGTTGACAATATAAACATCTTAATGTTATAAACATGTCAAATAAGCCAGTAACAAAAAGGCAAAGCATCATGTGGTTCTACTCACATGTGGTAAATAGGTTGAAACTTTAATTCCTTTTCAAGATAGACCATATGGATCATACACCCATTTCACCAAAGCTAGCCATAAAAACAGAAAACATCACTCTATCTTTCCCCCATTTTTCTGTGCAATAGTTTGCCATAGAGAAATTCTCTAATGTCATTATCTTATTGGATTGTAGGTCATAAGACCTCCTTCGGAAGATTTGCTGTACAGAGATACCAAGAGTGATATGCACAGAAAGGCTTTTCTGGGTTTCCCTTCAACCTAGTACTCGGATCTTTCTTCCCAATAATATTTCTATACAACTGTCTCCACTTTATCACACCTTAACATGAAGATGGTTAGTTTACCATGTTTCTTCAGGTGATCTTTTTAAAGGCTCAGATACCATATGAAACTATGACTGAATAGTTTGTCTTTTGATATGGGAGTGTTGGCCAACCCCTGCTGCTTTTCTATCACTAGAAACAAGTATAGAATATCAGATTTGAAAGGTGAAAAAGTTTTACCTCTATTGAGCTATACTTTAAAATGTTAAGATAGTTAAAAATAGCTACAAGTTCATCACATTAATCAATGTCTTATCACACTAATTTTACAGGAAGAAAATTAGTCTATTTAATGATATTCCAATAAACAAAATATTGATGTTAAAATAATGTTGCAAGAGCAATGAATTTTAAAGAACTAGGATGCCTTCTATTCTTAATACCTTATATTATTCTCACAATCACAGACAACTGGTAGTATGAAGTCACTTTTCCAGTGACATTACATAGTTCAAATAAATATAATTCCCAGTTAGAAATAAATGTTAAAGATACAGTGGTAAATAATAAAGGGTAAACCATTTATTGCTGATGCTTACCAAGATTTCAAATAAGCCTGTAGGGAAAAAAGTGATATTAAATGCTTTATCTTTGCACAAAATGATATCCAAAATGCCTGGAACAACAGACACCTGAATCTCAAGGAAGTAATGCAACTGATATGCATGGTCTTTGAGGGCATATTAAAAATAGTTTTAGTGAAAAGTTGTTAGAAGAGGTTAATCTCATTATAGGAAAAACTTATTATTTTTCATTGTGACAAACCAATGCATTCCTGTGAAAATATAATAGCTTTTGTATTGATCATAGATCCCTATTTTCCATTACTCAATTTTCCTAACAAGTCCTGCTCTAAACAGGGTAAGAAGAAGTTAAAAATATTTTTGAATTGGGAAGATTTTACATGAGATGGACAGTACTTTTGTTGTGAACTGAAAGTTCTACTTTAAAAAGAAAAGATAATACAGTGAGGTAACATTAGCTACCTAAACTAGAGTCTAGTTATATATCCTCCCTCCCCCCAAAAAAAATTTCAATCAAAAATAATGAAATAGAAAAGCATAAAAACATATCTTATCATAATTAGAAAATTTAAAAAAAAAACTTTAATCTTCAAGTTATCTGTATGTAAGACAACATTGACCTTCAGTGGGAACATCTTCCAAGCTCTCCTAACAAGCATTCCAAAAAGTTATGATGATCCAGAACACTGTGCTGTAAAAAAGGACAAAAAAAAGAACTTAATACTGAACTAAAATCATTCTCAAAAAAAATAATGTCTACACAGAGAGAACACACAATTATGTGGTTCATATCTGTGTCTCTAGGAAGTGGATGTAAAAATTCTTGGGACATGAGGTTGCTATTTCAGAAAGAATACTTCTAAATAAAAGTGTAAAATAAAATGAGAGATATCCTTTTAATAATGGATATAAAAAGTAAAAACGAGGGCTGGAGAGATGGCGTAGCGGTTAAGCGCTTGCCTGTGAAGCCTAAGGACCCCGGTTCGAGGCTCGGTTCCCCAGGTCCCACGTTAGCCAGATGCACAAGGGGGCGCACGCGTCTGGAGTTCGTTTGCAGAGGCTGGAAGCCCTGGCGCGCCCATTCTCTCTCTCTCCCTCTATCTGTCTTTCTCTCTGTGTCTGTCGCTCTCAAATAAATAAATTAAAAAAAAAAAGTAAAAACGAGAAATAAACTCAGAATACTGCAATACAAAAAGAGAAAGAACACCAAATGGTACCCAACCATTTCCAGCCTCTCCACCTCCCACCTGAAGGCATCCATTAAGTGAGCTACATTTTCCCATCACAAAAGAAGAGGACATTCTTTAAGTATGAATCTTGTAAACTGCTTTAAAGTACTAAGCCACACATAAACTGTAGGTAAAAATATACACAAGCAGGTTTCATGTGTGCAAAGCTACTAAGAAGTAATACAGGTTCTCTGGTGGTTTGATTCGGGTGTCCCCCATAAAGTTAGGTGTTCTGAATGCTAGGTTCCCAGTTGATGGATATTTGGGAATTAATGCCTCCTGAAGGCAGTGCATTGTTGGGGGCAAGTTTATAGGTATTATAGCCAGTGACCCCTTGCCAGTGTCTGGCACACCCTCCTGTTCTTGTTGTTCACCTTATGTAGGCCAGGGGGTGATGTTCACCCTCTGCTCATGACATCATTTCCCCCTGCCATTGTGGAGCTTCACCTTGAGCCTGTAAGACAAAATAAGCCTCTTTTCCCCACAAGCTGTTCTTGTTTGGGTGATTTCTGCCAGTAATGTGAACCTGACTGCAACAGGTTCAACACAAAATAATGTTGCTGATTTAAAAATGAAAAAAAAAAATCTCTCTTAGGTACTGCTTTGGGAGAAAAGTCTGCTTTCCTACTGTGGACCCTGTGTATGTCATAACTGACCTGCCAAGCAACATGTACACAATGGTGACATGAGTGTTGTGAGTTACCAACTGCTTTCTAATTGGATTTGCCTCCACAGACTTCTGCTTGCTACATGGGCTCTAGAACGAAAGCTACTACTGCTAAACAGACAGCATGATGTCAAATTGTCTTCTAAATATTTGTTCTCACAAATTAATACTCCTTAAAGCCTTAAGATCACATAAGGTTTTTTTTCTGCAATGAGAAGAGGTTAATGCACAGAAGTGCAGCTAACAAAACTGCCAATAAATGATTGATTGCTGTGTGCTCAGCTTCAAACATGACATCTAAACCACCTCCTGCAAGGCTAGGAAACCTCAAAGAAGAGGGGGTGGAAGAATGTAAGAGCAACATGAGGAGGAGGAGGGCTGTGAAACACTGCCTTCTGAAGAAGACATGGACAGTATACTCATGAACTCACAGCAGCTGTGGTTGTAGTTTCTGCACAAAATTGAGCTTGTCAGTACTTCACCATTAATGGGGGAAGAATACATGAGACCTTAAACCTCCTAAACTATCTACTGTAAGCTAATGGTTGCTAGGCGAGGGGAGTCAGGTTCATTAGTGGTGTGGATAGTGGTACATTGCTCATTTCACAGTAAATGATCATGCAAAAAACCCTTATTTGACTCAAAGCATTTTAATGAAAAACAATCATTAAAATAGGATGGAAATTAATTGGGAAAAGGTGTGTTAATAGTAGAAGAGAATAAGATCAAAATACATTATATACATATATGAAACTGTCATAAAATTATATTTAAAAATAATTATAGGTATATAAAAAAACTTTTTAAAATCTCTCTTAAAATATAAACTTCCAAAAGACTAAAACTATCAAATTGATTGATGCAGTTACCTTCTCATTGCTGGCAAAAAAAGCGCACCTAACCAGAAGAAGCTGATGAAAGGAAAGGGTTTATTTTGGCTTACAGGCAGAGGGGAAGCTCCATGATGGCAGGGAAAAGGAGGGCATGTGCAAAGGCTGAATGTCACTTCTGCCACAACAGGTAGCAAACAGCATCAGGAGAATGTGCCAAACACTGGCAGATGGAAGCTGGCTATACACCCATAAGCCTGCTCCCAAAAACACATCTCCTTCAGGAGGCTTGAATTCCCAAATTGTTATCAGCTGGGGACCTAGTATTCAGAACACATGAGTATATGGAGGACATCTAATTCAAGCTACCACATTATGACCCTAGACCACATAAACTTACAACCATCCATGATGTAAAATGCAATGCATTCAGTCCCACTTTAAAAGCCCCTATAGGTTTTATCAATCTCAATGCTGTTCAAACACCTCCATAGTCCAAGATCTCTTAACTGAGCTGTGAAACATAACAAAGCAAAGCAAAACAAAAACATAATGGTGCAGAATAAATAATCACACTGCAAAAGATGGTGTTAGGAATAGCAAAGGAAAATAAAAGATTGAAACAATACAAGAGTTAAAACCAACTTGGAAAATATCAACTCCTGTAGCTCCAAGTCTGACATTTCCAAAGTACTAGTAACAGTCTTTGGGTTCCGACTCCACACCTCCCACTAGACTACTCACAGCTGCTATCCTGAGCCAGCAGTTCTTCTTGACATGCATCCCACAGTTCTCATATCTCCACTGTCTCCACTCCACTGCAACCTAGGCCCTCATGGCTCCATTGGATCTCCAGACAGGAACTTCCAACAAGCCTGCTTTACATTGCCCATGGCCATTTCCAAAAACCAAAACCCCATTGCAAATCCAATAATCCTCTCTTTCCTGCATTGGTTATACTCCCATAGTACCAGGTGAGTCACCAATTTGTTAATCCAGGGGGGAATAAATACAATGTTGAAGAGCAGAACACAACCTTAGCATTCAGGCCCCTTACTTTCAAAAGAGTCCACATTCTTTCTGTGGTTTCAGTACAGAAGAGCTGACCCAATCTCAATGGTCATAATCTCTCAAAGAGTTGCAGCTCAATGAGAACTGTCTTCAGCCTGAAACTTACATTTCTTTCTGTATCATATCCTTCTGCTCTCATCAGTCCATTTATATGCAACACAACTCTGCACAAGTTCTTAGGACATGGGAAGATTCAGTAGACCTCTTACATAAACTACTTATAACCCAATCCCTATAAAGTTCTTTCTTCCCCTTATAAGCCAAACCTAACACTTTTACTGTTCTTACTGCATTCAGATCGTTCAACTATAACCAGAATGATCTATCAATATATGCTGAGAGCACTGCAAAGCATCACATAGGCCAAAGTTTCACATCCTTCCATATTACCCCTTCAAATTAGGTCCAAAAACCACATAGTCAGGTTTCAAGTAGCAACAACCCCACTTCTTGGTATCAATTTTAATGCTCAAAACTCAAAAACCATAAACAAATACTTTGAATCTTGGAAAAACTCCTTAAAATAAAAAAGTAATAATAACAAAAATAAAAATTGACCACAAGGGAATAAATTTAAATAAATTTTATTTGACTCCAGAAAGAAATTAACTAACAGACAAAGATCCTATCATAGAGACTCAAAGTAATAGATACAAATAATGACCTTAATAGGAAGCATCAAAGAAAAAAGAAAGGCAACATCCTAGAGAATAAAAGTAAAATTAAGAAATAAGTCACAATGGTCAAGGGAAGATGCTGGGCTCCTCCCAGGCGGGTAGGTAGTGCTGAGGAGGGACCAGGCCAACTGGTTCCTCCCAAGGGGTTGAGGAAGAGGGTGAATGGCAGATGGCTCATAACCTCTCCTAGTCACCGGAGAAAAACCACACTGAGTCGGGAGTCTTGTCAAAGCAGGAACTCACAGGAACTCGTTTTATTGTTACAAGTTGCCTATATCATGTTGGGGACGAAGGCAGGAATTCTAGGATGGGGGGAGAGGGAAGGGCCAATAGTAAACTGTGACTATTGAAATGATAATTCCAACACCTGCACAGAAGTAGCAGGCAAGATGCCATTAAGCATCTTGCTGAGTCCTAGCTGGCCAGAGACAGGTCCCCAAACTTTAGCTAGGCTCAGGAAGTTCCACTAGGCCTCACGCCCGGGCCTCTCAAGGCCCAACAGGAAGAGTGATTGATGTGGAGCACAGGCAAAAAAAAAAAAAAAAAGAAAGAAAGAAAATAAATCCACCATATCTGTCACCAGGATCTCAAAAATGGAAAAGAAGTAATACTTAGAAAATAAGCTCACTTCCTCTAAATTTCCCCATGTTCAAACTTAAACGTACTGTTGAAGGAATTTACTGAGTGTCATGGAAAACAGACCCAAAACAATCACCTCCAAAACATAGCCTACTAAAATTATTATTAAAAAAAATCAGGGCTGGAGAGATGGCTTAGCGGTTAAGCGCTTGCCTGTGAAGCCTAAGGACCCCGGTTTGAGGCTCGGTTCCCCAGGTCCCACGTTAGCCAGATGCACAAGGGGGCGCACGCGTCTGGAGTTCATTTGCAGAGGCTGGAAGCCCTGGCGCGCCCATTCTCTCTCTCTCCCTCTATCTGTCTTTCTCTCTGTGTCTGTCACTCTCAAATAAATAAATTTTAAAAAAATTAAAAATAAAAAAAATTAAATGAGTCAAGTGAGGTTGCTCAGAAGGCTGACTTGGGAGGGTGTCTAGGAGTTCAAGGCCTGCCAGTGATAGGAGACAGAAATTGGCAAGGCACCTAAGGGGTGACAGACCCAAAGTGAATATCTTTCTCTTGGCTAAGTACAGGAATTGTCCTTGGGCCTGTAGGGGAAAATCTAGGTCATTACACTTTACTACATGTCAGAAACGTCAGAAAGATATGGCCTTTCTTTATCTCTGCCCCCCTTAGTGATTCTTTCCACTCCCTTTCTAGAGAATTAACATTCTGAGAAGATTGCCATTTTCCAAATTCCCTAACCTCAGATTGCTTGAATCAGGAGTCAAGTGGCTAAACCAGCCACCCATCCATGGGGCTCATAAAAAAAAGAAACATAAACCTGATCTTCCTTACATAACCCCTCCCCCCCAAAAAAAACTAGAGACCTGAGTCTTGAGGTGGGTTTGTCAAAACCCCTCTTGCCTACCTAGACAAGAGCCTCACCTTGCTCCCTTCCCTTACACTCTGGGCTTAAGCCTCCCTCCTTATTCCCCACCTAAAGTTTTAAGGTATAATAAAATCTTTCTGATCCTTATCTGCTAGTCTATGGATTTCATTATTTGAATTCATAAGGCAAGGAACATCATAAATTATCAGTGAGTTGGCATAAAAGGAACCCCAAAATTACTGAATCACCAGGGTTACACATCAACATTTTGCCTCAAAATACCAACAGGAGTGGGCTGGAGAGATGGCTTAGTGGTTAAGCGCTTGCCTATGAAGCCTAAGGACCCCAGTTCAAGGCTCGAGTCCCCAGGACCCACGTTAGCCAGATGCACAAGGGGGCGCACACGTCTGGAGTTCGTTTGCAGTGGCTGGAGGCCCTGGTGCGCCCTCTTTCTCTCTCTGTAACTCTCAAATAAATCAAAATAAACAAAAAATATTTGAAAACAAAAGGAAGAGGGAGATGGAGAGAGAGTGTGGTGGTTTGATTCAGGTGTTCCCCATAAACTTAGGTGTTCTGAATGCTAGGTTCTCAGCTGATGGAGATTTGGGAACTAATGCCTCCTGGAGACAGTGTATTGTTGGGACAGGCTTATGGGTATTATAGCCAGTTCCCCATGCCTGTATTTGGCACATTCTCCTGTTGCAGTTGTCCACCTGATGTTGTCCATAAAGTGTTGTCCACCCTCTGCTCATGCCATTGTTTTTCCTGTCATCATGGAGCATCCCCTCTAGTCTGTAAGCCAAAATAAACCCTTTTTCCCCCAAAAGGTCTTGGTTGGGTGGTTTCTGCCAGCAATGCAAACCTGACTGCAACAGTAATGTTGGTACCAAGGAGTGGGATTGCTGCTAGACACCTGACTGTGTGGCTTTGGTCTTTTGGAGCTGATTTTTCAAGAGGAATGTGGAAGGATTTGAAACCTTGGCCTAAGAGATGCCTTGCAGTGCTGTAAGTACAGCTTGATGGACCATTCTGGTCAGAGTTAAAAGACCTGAATGCAGTAAGAACTACGGCCTGGACTGGGCTAGAGGCAGATTGCATGAGAAGCTTGCTGCTATACCCATGTCTTGAGAACTTGTACAGAGTTGCTTTGTGTAGAAATGGACTGGTGTGAGCAGAGGGATATGACATAGGGAAAAAAAATGAAATCTTGGTCCCAACCTGTTCAGCTGCAATTGTATGAGACATTACAAACATTGAAATTGGGCCAGCTGACTTGCATTAGGACAACAGTAAGAATGTAGTCTTTTGAAAGGGCCTGAATGCTGAAGGAGTGTCCTGTTCTTTAAAGTCTGCTTCATTCTCCCAATGATCAACAAATTAGCACTCTACCTGGTATTATGGAGTATAAGAAATGCAGGAAAGAGAGGGTCATTGAATTTACAACACAGTCTTGTGTTTTGGGAATGACCATGAGCAGTGTAAAGCAGGTTTGCTGGATGCCTGCATGGAGACGTGATGGAGCCATAAGAATGAACCATGGGTTGCAATGGAGACCCAGGGGAGATGCCAGATCTACAAGATGGCTGCCAAGGAGAGCTGCCAGCCCAAATAAAGTTTTCAAGGACTGTGAATAGTCTAGCTGAAGGGGTGGAATTGGAACTCCAGACACTTGTTGCTGGTTAGAATTACTGGACTTGGAAATTTGTCACTAACTAGAGTTGTTGGACTTGGAGCTACAGAGTTAGATGTTTGCCCTGTTTAAATCTTGTTTTGGTTGAATATTCCTTTGCTATGTCCAATGCCATGTTTTGAAGTATAAATGTTTATTCTATGCCATTATGTTTTTTTCTTATTTTTTTGGTATTATGGCTCAGTTAAAAGATCTTGGACTATGGGGATTTTTAAACATCATTAGAATTGATAAAAACTATGGGGATTTTTAAAGATGACCTGAAAACATTGCCCTTTACATCATGAATAGTTATTAGTTCATGGGGGTCAGGGACAGAATGTGGTGGTTTGATTCAGGTGTTCCCCCATAAACTTAGGTGTTCTGAATGCTAGGTACCCAGCTGATGGAGATTTGGGAATTAATGCCTCCTGGAGGGAGTGTATTGTTGGGGGCGGGCTTATGAGTATTATAGCCAATTTCCCCTTGCCAGTGTTTGGCACACTGTCCTGTTGCAATTGTCCACCTTATGGTAGGCAGAAAATGATGTCTACCCTCTGCTCATGCCATCGTTTTCCCTGCCATCATGGAGCATCCCCTTGAACCTGTAAGCCAAAATAAAATATTTTTTCCCAACAGCTGCTCTTGGTCAGGTGATTTCTGCCAGCAATGCAACATAGTGGGGAAGGAAGGGAGGGAAAGATGGAGGAGGAAAAACGGAAGGAAAGAAGGTAGAAACTAGTTGTTTCCTTAGATCAACTTACAACTTGTTAGGACAATTGGTGATTCAAAACTATATCACATGAGTTTTTTTCTCTAATGCTAACTTTAAATTTTTATGTGTGTGTGTGTGGGGGGGGAAACAGTGAAAGGGTGAATAAGGTAGCACACTTGAGGTGAGTATGTATGAAAAATGTCATAATAAAACATATTTCCTGTGCTAACTTAAAATAATCTTTAGAAACATGGGATCCCTTGGACTGGAGAGATGGCTTAGTAGTTAAGCACTTGCCTGTGAAGCCCAAGGACCCCAGTTCAAAGATCGATTCTCCAGGACCCACGTAAGCCAGATGCAAAAAATATGGGATCCCAATAGTCCTTTAGTTGTCAACTCTGATGCCACCTCTTAAGAGTATTTCCTTTATTACCCAATACAAAGAATTTTAAAATGTCCCATTAATTTATTTTATTACTTATTTCTTGACACTACCCACCAAAATAAACTCACTGGCATCAGGGACCCTATCAGGTTTGTTAGAAATTGTACCCCTTGTGCCAGGCATGGTGGTGCAAGCCTTTAATCCCAGCACTTGGGAGGCAGAGGTAGGAGGATCGCTGTGAGTTCAAGGCCACCCTGAGACTATGTAGTGAATTCCAGGTCAGCCTGGGCTAGAGTGAGACCCTACCTCGAAAAACCAAAAAAGAAAAAGAAGAAGAAGAAATTGCACCCACATAATAACTTCTCAACAACTGTACAATGACTGAAGGAATGATAAAGGTTAAAATGAAAGTTAAATGTTGACAATAACAACATTCTAATGTGGGTGTGCATGCACATGCATGCTTATGTGTGTGCATGAACAAAGGCCCACACCCCATGTAGACACATGCAGAGGCCAAAGCAGAACATAGTTGGGTCTTCTCTATTGTCCTTCCACAAATTTCTCTAACACTTGAGCTCAGCTACCATTTTCAGTTAGACTGACCAGAAAGCCCCTGGAAGCCCCATTGATTCTCTGGTCTCTGCTCTCCACAGTTCTGAGGTTATGAAGTTCCAGGTGTGCATCGCCATACCCACTCATTTACATGTGTGCTATTAAATGGACTCAGAGGAAATCAGACCCTTTCAGGCTCTTATGCTTTCACAGAAAGTATTTTCCTAACTGAGCTATCTCCCCAACCTTTACAAAACTCTTTAGAAAAACCTATATAATGTATGACAACTTCAGAAAGGGATGTTTATAAATTCTAAAACTATGGATCCTCTCTGAACTCTAAAGGCACTTTGATATATCAGTATTCCTTAAGACAGGAAAATATAGAAGTGAATTTCTAGTTTCTGCAGGTTACCTTTAACATTCCTTTTCAAACTCACAACTACTTTATTTCATTAGGCAGTTGTTATGAATTTGGAATTCTAAGCTTCACTTCATCTTTAGAAAATACATAGTAAGATTGTGTGTGGGCAATAAAAATTATAGATTTTTGTTGTGTTTTTTTCCTTGGGCTTTTTGGCAATGACCATGAATCATTTTATAATTTTTAAAAAGAATAAATGTTATGCTTTAAATGAGTAAAATAAAAGGGCATACACCATGAGGATTATTTTTATGTGAATAAAATTCATCCCAGTCTTCTAGTCCAAACCATAACTATGAAGAAAACCTCACATGGTTTTCTTTAAGTTGCTCACTTAAGTTCAAGATACTTTTTTAAAAAATGTTTTCTCCTGGTCAACCTGTACTAGAGCAAGACCCTACCATGCAAAAAAGGAAATGTTTTCTCCTAAATACTGAGAAATTGTTTCTATGTATGTAAGCATGTATAATATATGTGTAATATATATTACATATGTGTGTTCATGTTGGTGAGTTATATCATCTAATCTGTTGGACAAGCAAGAAATGTAAATGTGTTTAAAAAATTTCACTTTGGAATTAGGGAGATGTTTTGGCAGGTATGAGTGCTTGCTGCACAAGCACGAAGGCCTAAACTTGTTCCCTGGCACCCATGTAAAGCCAGGTTTGTCCATGCACGCCTGTAAACCCCCGTGCTGAGGGATGCTGACACAGGAAAATCTCTGGGGCTCTCGGATCAGCCAGTCTGATCCAAAACGGCAGCTTCAGTTCACTGAGAAACTCCACCTTAAGGAAATAAAAGTGGAAGGATAATAGAAGAGGACCCCTGATGTTCTGCTTTGGCCTCCAATTGCATGGGCATGCAGTGCCCACATTTGCACACACACAAACATATATCACACATGTGCTAAAACATAAAAGAAAAATAAATCAATTCCCTTTTGATATATACCAAGAATGCAGTTTACTAAAGTGGCAGAATGAAGTTCAGCTTGGGTGCTTATTAAAACATATCCTTGGGGCTGGAGAGATGACTTAGCAGTTAAAGCACTTGCCTGCAAAGCCTAAGGACTCTTGGACTCTCCAGAACCCATGTAAGCCAGATGCACATGGCGGTGTATGTATCTGGAGTTCATTTGTTCATTTGCAGAGGCTAGAGACCCTGTCACATTAATATTCTCTCTCTCTCTCTCTCTCTCAAATAAATAAATATTCTTAAGTCCTATCAGAGAATCCTAATCAAAATCTCCATGAACAGTCTCTCCTTAGGGAAATATGAAATGGCAAACTGGTACAGTTCACACCTACTCCCCATCTATCTCAAAAGCCCTGGGAGAGGGCTGGATAGATAGCTTAGTGATTAAGGCACTTGCCTACAAAGCCAAAGGACCCAGGTTCAATTCCCCAAGACCCACATAACTCAGATGCACAAGGTGGCACATGCTTCTGGAGTTCATTTGCAGCAGCTGGATGCCTTGGCATGCCCATTTTCTCTCTCTCTCTCTCTCTCTCTCTCTCTCTCTCTTTCTCTCTCTCTCTCTCTCTCTCTCTCTCTCTCTCTCTCTCTCTCTCTGTGTGTGTGTGTGTGTGTGTGTGTGTGTGTGTGTCTACCTGCCTCTTTCCCTCTCTCTCAAATAAATAAATAAAAATTTTAAAAACATATGTTTTTTAATGCCCTCAGAGAATTCAGGGTTTTAGTAAAGCCTATGGTTTTCTCCAATGGAGTGCTCTATCATCATTCCAGAGCACCACACTTGTCAAATGGCATTAGCACTGTCAATGCCAAAAGGAAAATAGATATGAACAGTAGTACAGAGCTCATCATACTAGATAACTCATTACATATGTCAGAAAAGTGATTTCCACACATTTTATTTTTTTTTCTGACACCTTTCAAATGGTTGTTTAAGTACTCAGTAATATTTCCTATGAGCATTTATAACCTTTTGGATTCCTTAAGAAATCAATACTGTTTTCTCAATAGCCCTGGAACAGAATAAAAAAATTGTGTTCAGTTATCAACAGAGCATTCTGTCACACTGCTACTGTCTTCTCAAATATCTCCTGACAAACAGCATGCTTCCAAATGCTCATCAGTCCATCTGCTGCCAGAGCTTCTCAGGGAAAGTAAAAGGCTAGGCTTGCCTATTTCTCCTTGCCGCCATCAAATGTTCTTTGAAATTCATATGCTTGCGTGTGCCCTGAAAGAAAACTAATGAATTCTATTTCCTCCACTGACGGTAATCTGAGCCGAGCACAGGCGGCAGTGATGCAACTACCATTTGATTCATCATGCCCACAGATCTGCACCTGTGCCACTGCCAGCAGGAGTTAGGCTGTGTAACATAACGCTTTGCTTATCCACATCCCCGGGGATAAGGGAGTACACGCCAAGAAAACAAATTCATAATGCAACAAACTCATAATGCACAGTTTAGACAAGCCATTTCCTAACACAGTGTATTTTATTATAATTTTTCCCTGGGATTATATAAATATCTGCAGCTCAGCAAAAGGCTCAAACTCTTCGGGGCTGTGAAGCTTCTTTTCCTGGACAGCAACAAGGCCACCAGAGGCTTAAAGGCCAAAGCAAATGAAACAGCAGAGGGATTTAGTTCTGATTGCTTGTCGGTATGTAACCAGAGGTCCCCACTCTACTACAATAATCTCATTAGTCGGTTCCATGTTCTGTGGGACAGTGATCAAGCAGGCTCCTCCTCTTTGATTACTTATGGCCCTCCCCCTCAACAAATCTCCTGGCCCAGCCATGTCTCTAAAGTAGAGTCCTGTGGGAAGGCTTTTTAAGAATTGCCATTCACTCCTGATGCTAATTAGGTCCTACCTATCCCTCACCCCTCAACATACCTGAGCCCCTCACTGAGCCAGATATCACTGTCTGCTATCATGTCTAAGGCCTCTCTTTCCAACACTCCCCTCCTTCTTCCCTCAAATGCAATTATCACGGTTCAGTGGAAAAAAACACAAACAAAAATCTTAAGAGTTTAAGTTGAGAAGAAATAAAAAAAAAAAAAACAGTGTCATTCCTATCAGAACAGAAACCAAACTAGTGATTTTGAATAGGAAAAATATATTTAAAATGCTAACCAATAAAAAAAGGGGGGTACCTCCTAAGGGGACAAATAAAACTCCAAAGAATGCAAGAATAGCAACTGTAGGGAGCAAATGCTCCCCTCTAGTCCTGAAGTTAAAGAACCAAGACTGAACTTTTGCTCCCATCAGAGAGGTGGGATGGTAGTTCATCAAATAATAAAGATTAGTGGGGATGGTCAGGATGATGGAAAAGAACCCACACACCAAGGTCCTACAGAAATTGTCTGGATGGTAAGTATCACTTGGTCTGTTATGTAATATTGACAACAACCTGAGAGTGAAAAGTGAAGCACCCCAACACAAACATCCCCTTCCTCTGTTATGCCTTATAATATACTACAGTGCCCTCTACTGACAAGGATTAACCTTGTGGCAAGTGGAAAAAAAAATGTCACCAGGATCCAATAGCGCATACTTGCTCACCATCCCTATTCAACATCATATGTGATAGCCTAAACAAAATTTAAGTGTATAAATATTGGGACAAAAGTAAAAGTATATTTTTAAAATATGACGCATTTGTGTATGTGAAAAAACAATGAAATAACGATAAATAAAACTCATAGAACTAATGAGCAATTACATAAGTGTGTAAGATACCAAGTCAATATACATAAACAAATTGATTTCATATACATTTTAATGAACAATTGGAAGATAAAATTCAAAACACAATACTATTTGCATTAAATGAAACACCTAAGCATAAATCTAACAAAATATATACAAGAACTATGTAAGGCAAACTATGAAATGCTGATGAAAAAAATCAAAAGGAATATAAATCAATAAATAGTCCATGCTCATGGATAGGAACACTCAACATTGTCCAAATGGCAACTATGCCAGTTTGATCTACAGATCTAACACAAAGTAAATCAAAACTCCAGCAAGTTACTTTGTGGATACTGACAAACTGATTCAAAAAATTCTTAGGAGAGGCAAAAGAATCAGAGAGCAAATACAATATTGAAGAAAAATGCAAAGGTAAGAATTGGCACTGTCCCATGTTAACGCTTACTATAAAACTACAGTAACACTGTGCAATGCTGGTGAAAGAATTGACAAAGAGGTCAGTGAGTCATAATAGAGAACCTAGTCAACAGGTACAGTAGACTGATCTTTGACAAAGGAGAAAACATATTCAATTCACAAAGTTACTCTGCCAGTTCAGGACATCTTCATTCAAGTAAAGAAATCTACACCCTGACTTTTCATGTTTCTCAAAATTAAATCAAAATGAATTGTAGCATTAAATGAAAATTGCAAACCATTAAACTTCAAGGAGACAAAATAGGTTTGGAGTTTAGCAAAAGTTTTTAGATACAACACCAAAAGCATGATTCATGAAAGAAAAAAAAAGTTAGACTACATTAAAATTAAAAACCATGGGCTGGAGAGATTGCTTAGTGGTTAAGGCACTTGCCTGTGAAGCCTAAGGACCCAGGTTCGATTCTCCAGGTCCCATGTAAACCAGATGTACATGATGGTGCACACATCTGGAGTTCGTTTGCAGTAGCTGGAGGCCCTAGTGCACCCATTCTCACTCTCTCTCTCTTTCTCTCTATCCTTCCCACCCCTCTCTCTCTGTCTTTAATAAATAAATAAATAAATAAATAAATAAATAAATAAATAAATAAATATGAGTCTTAAAAATAAATACAATTAAAAACCTTTGCATAAGGGCTGGAGAGATGGCTTAGCAGTTAAGCACTTGCCTGTGAAGCCAAAGGACCCTGGTTCGATACTCAATTCCCCAGGACCCACGTTAGCCAGATGCACAAGGGGGCGCACGCATCTGGAGTTTGTTTGCAATGGCTAGAAGCCCTGGCTCTCTCTCTCTCTCTCTCTCTCTCTCTCTCTCTCTTTCTCCCTCCCTCTGTCTGTCTGTCACTCTCAAATAAATAAATAAAAATAAGCAAAAAAAGTTTAAAAATCCTTTGCAAAATACATTGTGAAGAGAACAAAAAGATATATCATAGAATGAACTAACATACTTTTAAAAATATTTTTGTTCATATTTATTTATTTATTTGAGAATAACAGAGAGAGAAAGAGGCAGATAGAGAGAGAGAGAGAGAGAGAGAGCAAGAGAGAATGGGCACGCCAGGGCCTCCAGCCACTGGAAACGAACTCCAGACATGTGAGCCCCTTGTGCATCTGGCTAAAGTGGGTCCTGGGGAGTTCAGCCTCAAACGGGAGTCCTTAGGCTTCACAGGCAAGCACTTAACCGCTAAGCCATCTCTCCAGCCCACTAACATACTTTTGAAATACATGTATGACAATGATATGTATGACTATGTTTATAGATATTTACATATATATAATCTGATTACAATAATGGAGAATGCATATATGTGTGATCATGTGTGTGTACCCCAAATATATTTAATTTCTAAAACCAAACAGAAAGAAAATAACCTAATTTAAAAAATAGTCAAACTACTGGATATCTCACCAAAAAAACATGATACAAGCAGCAAATAAGCATATGAGTAGATGTTCATCATTGTGTATCATTAGAAAGTTGTGTAATAGCCAGGCATGGTTGCACATGCCTTTAATACCAGCACTGAGGAGGAAGAGGTAGGAGGATTGCCAAGAGTTCGAGGCCACCCTGAGACTACATAGTGAATTACAGGAAAGCCTGAGTTAGAGCAAGACCCTACCTAAAAAAAAGAAAGAAAGAAAGAAAGAAAGAAAGAAAGAAAGGAAGGAAGGAAGGAAGGAAGGAAGGAAGGAAGGAAGGAAGGAAGGAAGGAAGGAAGGGAGGAAAAAGAAATTTATGTCATAAATAGAGCCAGGTGTGTTGGTGCATGCCTTTAATCCCAGCACTTGGGAGGCAGAGGTAGGAGGATAACCATGAGTTCGAGGCCCGCCTGAGACTACATAGTGGATTCCAGGTCAGCCTAAGCTAGAGTGAGACCCTACCTCAAAAAAAAGAGAAAGTCTTGTCATAAATAATGTTATATCACTACTAGAATATTCACCTAAAGTCCAGAACACTGACAACAGTAAATTCTGGAAAGGATGTAAAGCCAAAAGAATTCACATTGATTATTTATAGGAGCTAATATAAAATGGTTCAGTCACTTTTAAAAATCGTCTGGCAGCTTCTATAAAAGCTCAACCCTTATCATAAGAGCCATAAAAGTACTGACTTGTCCAAAACTTATATGCACACAAAGAAAACTGTACATGAAAGTTTGTAGAAGTTTTATTAAGAATTATCAAAACTTAAAAATCTAAGATGTCCTCTACTTGGTGAATGGATAAACAATCTATAGCACACTGAAATGGTCTGGCAATAAAATTAAACAAATGATCAGGTCATGAAAAGATATACAAGGTGCAAGCATGAGGACCTGAGTTCAAATCCCCATCACTCATATAAAAATGGCCAGCATGCAACCTGCAACTCCCAGTACAAGGATGTGGTTAACATGCGCAATGAGCTGTTGATCAGAGAGACCTACAAGGTTTCCCAAAAGAAGACAGACTTCTGTCAGAGTACTTGATTACCCACCAGAGGTTCATGTTAAGACCCTATAGCTGAAGACACCATATGCTATCAGTACAGAACATAGAGAGAACTAGCTGGAATCTGGAAGAGAGACAGTCCACAGACAGTTAGGCTGTCTGGTGCTAGAAGGTGTTACATGAGCTACTGGGGAAAAGTGGCCAACATCTGTCCAAGCAACTCAATGTCTAAGATACTAAGAAGTAAACAACCTGATGTGATATTCACCCAAGTGCAATAGTGGCACACAGCCATGGTGGGTAACTAACTGCTCTTGGATTGGCTAACTGATCGGCTCAATGGAACCCATATCTGGAACTGGGAAACAAGTCAGAATCATATCCAGATAATGAGTTTACTCTCCAATATCAAGCTCCCACCAATCTTGGGCTACAAGAGGGCCTATACCCATTAAATTCTCTCTAAACTAACAATGGTTATCCCATTTAACCTGTGCTGACCTCACTCTCCATTGGAGAATCTGCTTCTCTTTTTCAGATGGACACAGGACCTAAGGAGAGAAACAGCTCATCACTTCACCAGGGCCCCAGCTGAATCCACAGAGGTATTGTGGAAATGAGCAAGAGTGCTGCTTTCTCTGTGAATGTGATATCAGCACAGGGGTGAAGGAGATAGACATTGAGGACATTCAACTCCTACCAAACCAGAGATCCAGAAGCTCCTAAGAGCCCAACACTGAAGTAGACTTAAAATAAACCCAACATGGCTCAGGGAATTTCACAGAAGAGGGGGTAGAAAGATTGTTAGAACCACGAGTTGGGACATTATGCACAGAGACATTGCCTTTTCCCCATAACTGATGGTTACCCCCACAATGCATGACCCACAATCCCCATATGGACAACCAGCATCTCCAACGAGGAGGGTCCCTTTGGAGAGGGGGCAGGGATTAGGGTAAGGATGGTATCAACAAATGCTATTTACATTCTGAATATGTCCATAACTAATAAAAAATTGAAAAAAATGGCCAGCATGGTGTTGCCTGGCTATAATCCCTGATCAGTGGGAAAAGAAACAAGAGGATTCCCCCGAGTAGGCTGGCTAGCTTATTTAGGCAAAAAAATTGGCTCCAGAATTAGCAAGAAACTGTCTTAAAATAAGGTGGACTGTGATCAAGGAAGACAATATTAACCTCATTCATGCACATACACACACACACACACACACACGCACACACACACACACTACACTTGTACAAACACACATGCAAATGCACATGCTATGCACCACATACATACAAATGCAAAAAGAAATATAAACAAGAATTTCAGTGAATATCCCTAAATAAAACAAGCCATTCTGAAAAGGCTACATACAATATGACTCCAATTTCAGGACATTTGGTGGGCTGGAGTGATGGCTTAGTGATTAAGAAGCTTGCCTATGAAGCCTAAGGATCCATATTCAACTCTCCAGATCCCATATGGGCCAGATGCACAAAGGTGAGGCAAACACAGGTTCACACATGCCCACTAGGTGGCACAAGTGTCTGGAGTTTGATTGCAGTGGCTGAAGCCCTGTTGTGTAACTCTTTCTCTGTCTCTTTCGCTCTCTCTCTAAAATAATAATAATAATAATAATAATAAAGACTTTTGGAAAATACAACCTATAAAAATGAAAAAAAAATATATGAATGATTGTCCAAGGTCTAAATGGAAAATAGATGAGTATCTCAAACATGTCAGAGTTTTAAGGAAATGAAATTACTTTATATGATAGTATACTAATGGACATATCTACTGTTCAAGTTCAATCATCATCAAATCGTCAAACTAAGCCAAGTATGGCAGCTCACACCTTTAATACAGCATTTGTGAGACTAAGGCAAAAGGCCTGCCACAAGTGTGATGCCAACCTGGCCTTCATAGTTGGTACCAATTCAGCAAGTAAGTTTCATTCCAGGGAAACAGAATTGGATCAATATTTATAGTATATAACATGTACAAATGTAAGGACAGAATAACATAATTAATCATCTCAATGGATGCATAAAAGGTCTTTGACAAAATACAACATCCCTTCATAATAAAATCATTGGAGAGACGAGGTGTGGAGGGAAAATACACCAATATAATAAAGGCAATATAGAACAAACCTAAAACCACTATCATAGTACATGGGGGAAACCTTGGAGCATTCTCATGAATGTCAGAAACAAGATAGGACTGTCCAATATCCCCAGTACTATTTACCACAGTATTTAGACTCTTACCTTGACCAATAAGACAAGAGAAATAAAAGGGAAACAAACTGGAAAGGAAGAACCAAACTAGTTTTATTTGAAGATGATAACATTCTTTATTTAAGATACCCTCAAGCCTCCACCAAAATCTTCTAGAAGTGATAAACAATTTCATCAAAGTGGGACTCTATACAATTAACACAGAAATACTAGTAGCCTCCATATATACCAATAGCAAACACAGTGAAAAAAATTGGGGAAACAGTCTCATTTACAATAGCCCCCCAAAATTAAATATCTTATAATGTCCATAACCAATGAAGTGAAAGACCTCAAGAATGAAAACATTATAACATTGAAGAAAGAAACTGAGGAAAATATGAGATGCTGGAAATCCTACCAAAAGCTATATATCTATTCAATGCAATTCCAATCAAAATTCCAGCACCATCATTCAAAGAGATAGTAAAACTAGTTTCAAAATGCATATGGAAAAACTAAAGGCCTTGGATAGCCTAAATTTTCCTCAGCAAAAAGAATGGTATTATCACCATACCTGATTTCAAGACATACTACAAAACCATAGTAGGCATAGAAACAGACATATAGATAGATGGAATAGAAAAGAAGATTCACATGTAAGTTCAAGTAACTACAGCCACTTGATCTTGGCAAAAAAAAAAAAAAAAAAAAAAAAAAAAAAAAAAAAAAAAAAAAAAAACACTGGATAAAAGATTTTCAACAAATTGTGCTGAGGAAACTGGATAAAGTCATATAAAAGAAAGAAAGTATCTAGACCATCTTCTCTCACCCTGAACAGAAATCGAGACCAATTGGAAATAGAACTTCAACATAAGACTTGAATTTGTGAAATGACTAGTGAAAAGTAAGGAGAACACTCTACGATAAAGGTGCAGGGAAAGACTTTCTCTATAAGACTCTGGTAGACCAGGAAATAAGACAAAAACTCACAACCAGTGGGATTTCTTGAAACTACAATGCTCTTTTGCAGCTAAATAAACCATCTCCCAAGTCAGTAGTCACCCTACAGAAATAGAGAAACACCTGAGGTTAAAGATATACAAAGAACTCAAAAAAAAATCATTCAAAAAATGGGGTAGGGAACCAAATGGAGATTTCTCAAAGGAAGAAATACAAATGGCCAATAAACCTCTAAAACAATAACCAATAACTTCAGCCTTCTAGGAAATGCAAATTAAAACTATTTTGAGAATCCATTTCACTCAGGTAACAATGGCTATCATCAAAAATAAAATCACAACAAATGTTGATGAGTATGTGGGGAAAGAGGGACCCTTATTCACTATTGGTAAGAGTACAAACTGGTACAGCCAATACAGACATCAGCATAGAGGTTTTGCAAAAAAAAACAAAAATAGATCTACCATATGACTCAGCTAACACCATCCCTGGACATATACCCTAATGACTCTACACTTTACTAGTAGATTTGTTTGTAAGTTGTAGTAAGCATCTGTAATTGTGTTCATGAAGTTAGAATGAGGCTCGGGGAGAAGAGAAGGTGGGAAGGATTTAGAAGAGGAGATAGTAGGCAGGCAAGTGGAGGAAGAGAATACAGGCGCTGGAAATGTCTATGATAAGACAAGGGAAAAGGAGGGAGGGCAAGAGTAGGGATAAACAAAACTAAATTTGTATGAATAAACATGTTTCTTCATTATCTAATTAAAAGATATAAGTTTCTATAAAGGAGGGACAGACAGAGAGAAAGGGTGAATTTAGGCAGAAGTAACCTGCTGAGTGGAGAAAGCTTTGCTCTAAAACCATGGTTTGCTACACAATAAATTCCAGTGCCAGAGATGGGTCACTCCTGCCTCAGTGAGTCAGGGAGGCCTATGGCCCCCACAACAAGGCAAGCACTTGCCAAAGCACTTGGTTAATCTACCAGGACTAGATGGTAAGACCCTATTGCTAAAGACACTGCAGTCGGAAATTACAGAACATTGAGAAATCAAGCTGGAACTGAGATGTAAGCTATCTTCCCTGTTGGCTTGCTATGATAGTGCTCTAACATGCTATGTAGGCTGCTGGGAGATAAAACTCACCAACAGTGTGAACAAACAGTGGATCCTGCAATCTACAAAATCAACCACCCAACCATGATGTATCCATGGGTGCAAAAGTGGCACATAAATTATGGGGGGATTAAATGGTTCTCTAATTATATATGAGGTCTGTTTACTGAGAAGGAATTCAAAACTGAGTCAAAAGCCTAGGGCTTCAAATGTCATCAGTCCTAGAGGAAAGCTGCCACTGTTCCTTGGCTAAATGTAGATGTTATGTCCATCAAAAAGCCTTCCAAATGTGTATGCTTATCCCATTTGATTAATGCTTCTCTCACTATTGGATAGAAAACATGCTTTCCCCAAAAAAAGAAAACCTGCTTTCTATAGATGGAGGCTAATAACATGAAGACCCAAGACACACTGATATGACAAGATGAGAAAGCTGAATGCCTACCACTGAACAAGACATCTCTATCACACCCGCCAGGGCCCATGAAACATTGCAGAAGAAGTGCAGAATTAAAGGTGAGTTCTGCTCTTACTACTAGCCAGACAACCTTGTCTATGGAGATAGTAATATACACTGAGGAGACTTCAAACTCATCAAAACAGAAATTGATTATTGAGAGCTCAACACTAAAGGAGACCTGTAAGACACCTTCCAAGGCCCAGAGAACATTGCAGAAGAAAGGGTAGAAAGAATGTAACAGCCACATGGTGGGAATGCACACTGTGGGCACTGTTCTCAAGACATGAACCAACTGATTCATTCATGATCCCACAGTGATTACTGATACCCCCCCACCACCAAGGAGTGTCCTCAGTGGAATGAGGAAAGCAGGGGAGAGGGGAAAAAAGAGAATAATCTGATTAGGATATGAACAATTTGTAATATGTTCATATATTAAAGTTCACAGTAAAAATTTGAAAAACTGTTAATTTATATTAAAATCAGTATTATCTTATAGGAAATTAAACACATACACAAATATCTATAATATTATATAGGTGTTATAGCAGTTCATTTTGTGTTACTACAATGATATACAGAAAACAACCTTATAAAAACAAAAGTTTTACTTAGCACATGATTTTGGAGATTCAAAGGCATGGCATCCATATTGCTTCAATTCCAGTGGGAATGCCATGGGAAATATTGAATGGCAATGATAAGTTCCCATGTTGGAGCACATAGTCACACTTTAAGCAGAAGGGGAAAGAGGAAGGTAAAGATGAGACAGCCTTGCTTCCTTTACACTAATCATCTAGGAGCACAGAAAGGATCATATGTGAGCTGTCTCATGTCCCAGTAACTGTAGGATCTCCTAGTAGACCCCACCATCTAAAGATTTTACCACCTTAAATGACACCCCTAGGGATCAAATCTGCTATCATAATATAACCTTTGGGAAAATACACCATAGTAAGTTTGATAAGCCAAAAGGAAATCACTTCTATGTGATGAAGCAGAATAAATTTGCAGTAATTACTTCCAAACCTCAAAATGCTGGGAAAATTAAAGGAATTTTCATAAATAAGGAATATATTAGATAATATATTAAACTGTTCAAATTTAAATATACTGTCATGCTGATACCTGTGACCAATGTGTTTTATTTAATTGATGATAATATTTTTCAAAATAGAATGTAAATATAACTCTAATTATGAGTACTATTATTATTATAAATTTTATAATTCAAAGACAAGCACTAATTAGTAAATAATCAATTTATAAGGACTTATAATAGGTTCTTGCAGCTAGCAAGCACATTTTAGAGCATAGTACATTGAACTTTTGTACGTATCAAAAGCCAAAAGCAAAGATTCGTATTTCTACTGTCTTATTCCCCTATATTCTAGCACTTTAGTATATATTGTTTGTGGCAAGCAAAGATCCATGCAGTTTACAGACTATACATAAAATATAATATCCAATTCTAGGCACATTAGAGTTTAAGGACACTGAGAAATAATTATTTGCACAGAATTGAGTGACTAGAACAGTAAGGGTCTATAAATCATAGTTTATGAGAAACAAATAAAATGAAGAACATGAATGGAACCTAATGAGAAGACTAGGGCTAGAATGATAGATAGTTTTTTATTTCTAATGATAAAAGCATAGACATTTGCAAATGATTTATGCATGCCAGAAATGGAAGAGAAGTCTCTCTGTCTCTCTTCCAATCTCTCCCTTCTTCTCACCCTCCTTCTCTCTCTCCTCTTCCATCCATTCCTTTTTCATATTGTTTTATGTTCTTAATGATTCCAAGGTATAGTTATAAGTATAGCCAGTTTCCTATACTGTATTCCCATACACATGCCGTTTCCCAAAAGTAAAAGAGCATAACAGAAAATGTCTGACATCTGCTGCCATTGAGTTAATACAAATAGAAGCAGATAAATTCTAACTTCACCAAACAAAACACTGCACAATTGTTCTACCCTAGAAACAATATTCCTAGAAAGTACTGTGATTTTTCCATCTTGAATGTCACCCATGAATCTACAGGGTTATCTAAAAGTTTTATAAGAGCTCATCACCACAGTGAATAGGAGATTAATCTCCAAGACCTCCTTTAACAAATGGATGGAAATGTCTGAAAAAATGAATGTAGATATTTTAATTCAAAATCCAAAAAAGCAACAATATTTTACTTTTCTGATGGATTTCTCTCAGAATATAATCCTTTCAACAAAGGAGGAATTAGCAATAAACCTAAAAACTGAGTCTTATTCCTTCATGGAAAATTTTTGGACTCTAGGATTACAGGAAATACCACCACTTATAACTTTTTAAAAGAATGGGGACATAATTTCTCTAAGGGAAAATCATACAGAAGTAACATAAATAAGCATATGAATAAGGGGTAGCCCATAGATAATCTCTTTAAGATCTTAATCGTTTTGCCAAGTATGCAGAGCTGAATTAAAGACAGGCAATCAAAGATGGTAGTCATAAACCACTTATCTAGTTGGAGTCATGCTAACAATGGGATCATGTACCACTGATATTGTTTTGAAATTTCTATAAACAATCTGTAAGAGAAAGGCATCTTCAGATTTAAAGAATAAATGTAGCTTTTGCAACTACTGAGCTTTCAAATTGGTTAGAGATATACTGCCTTAAAAAGTCATGTGATGGGCTGGAGAGATGGCTTAGCAGTTAAGCGCTTGCCTGTGAAGCCTAAGGACCCCGGTTTGAGGCTAGGTTCCCCAGGTCCCACGTTAGCCAGATGCACAAGGGGGCGCACGCGTCTGGAGTTCGTTTGCAGAGGCTGGAAGCCCTGGTGAGCCCATTCTCTCTCTCTCTCTCTCTCCCTCTGTCTTTCTCTCTGTGTCTGTCGCTCTCAAATAAATAAATAAAATTTAAAAAAAAAAAAAGTCATGTGATTAAAGGAGTACCCGGGTAGCAGAATGAAGCAGATGGTCTTTAAGGTAAGTGTTTTCAGGCAAAAATTACCCCCACAGGATCAACTATTTAATAATGGATAACTTTCAAGTCACTATGTCTATTCCTGACTTCTGTTCATAAAAAGGCTTCTAAAAGCCAACTCTTAATTACAAATTTCCACCTGTGTAGATCCTATCAAATTCAGAATATCTCTATCTGAAGTCTTCATCTCAACCTCTCCACACACACACATTTTATCTCCTGCTCCTGTAATGTCTAACACATTGGCTGTTATTAATTGTCAACTGCTCAAGCCAGAAACATGGAAGTCTCCATGTTCTACTTGTCACAAAGTCTACTAGCTGGCCAGCACAGGACTTACCAGAACAATGTCTTTAAAGTGACAACCAAATAGTTCCTCACTTAAAATCACCCAAAGATTCCAACATACTGGATCCTTCCCTCAACCATCTCTCTGAACTCATGATACAGTCTTCCTATCTGCATCATTCACACTCTAACATAGCAAGAATTTCTACCTTTAATGTATGCAGTAATTCTTGTAATTATATATATATATTCTTACCCAATTTTAAAGGCAGGTACATTATTAAGAGACATTCATTGTAGCAATGTGTACATTAGTCAAAAGTTATCAACAAATCAAATACCCATAAGACAAATGTATAAATTAATGTTGGTATAGTCATGTAAAACTACAATGCAATAAAGTAAATAACATACCATGACTAAATCTCAAGCACATGGTTGTGAGAGGAAATGTCACAGAAAATTTCACACAGTGTGAGTGAAATATGCAAATCAATAACATTTACTGTAGAAGTACAAATGTGCTTGGGAATGATATTTTGAAAGAGGCAGGAAAACGATGTTAGAGAGAAGTACACAGGCACTTCAAATATACAATATTTTACTTCTAAAAATAATCTATTATATATATATATTGCAAAAAAACAAAGTGCAACACATCAGGATAGTGTTGTAAAAGAATGTTTATCCAAATGTTTTACAGTTTATTCCATGCATGAAATAAGATCTTATAAAATATATTTGTAAGCCTGACACAGTGGTGTGTGCTTCTAATGCTGCTACTGGGGAGGCAGAGAGGCAAGATGGTAGATAGCAGCGGACACACGGTATGCTCAAAGCCAGCATGAGCAACTTAATGTGAACCTGTTTCAATAAAAACATGCATTACACAGATTTGCATTTTGTAAAAAACGTATCTTATTTTTCCCTTACTAAGTGTATTAAATCTGACACCATGGCTGGTCTATAACTAGGATAATCATGAAGAACTGGTCTCCAGACTTCAGAAAAGTTATCATCAAGCCAAAAAAGGTACACAAAAACCCACTGAAATAGTACTGTGTATTGTTGGGAGAGTGAAGAAACAGCTTCTTAATTGCTATTAAGTTTTTAAAAGTTTCATAATCTGTTCATAAGAATGGTTTGACGAGGCTGGAGAGATAGCTTGGCAGTTAAGTCACTTGCCTGGAAAGCTTAATGACCTACGTTCGATTCCTTAGTACCCACATAAACTCAGATGCACAAAGTGATGCATGTATCTAGACTTTGTCTGCAGCTGATGGGGGCCCTGGTATGCCCATTCTCTCTCTCTCCCTCTCCCTTTCTCTCTCTCTCTCTCTCTCTCTCTCTCTCTCTCTCTCTCTCTCTCTTCTTTCTATATCTCTCTGTGCTTGCAAATAAATAAATAATTTTTTTAAAGAATGATTTGACAATGGCTAAAGGAAAGCAGAATTGAAAGGAAACAGTTTACTAGGATTTTGATAATACTCCTTGAGAAATTACTTTGAGCTATTCAGAAAGGCTTCTGAGCACATTAAATGCTTAATTTCTTAATAAATATGGCAGGAAGTAAGACAATTATATTTATTCATTTTTGGGTTTTTATTTTGTGTTGAGTCATTGTTAATGTTTTGGGATTGATTTTCTCTGTGTGTTTGGTTCTAGGGTTTGGTTTTGGTTTGATTTGGTTTTGCTTTTCTGAGACAGGGTTTCACTATGTAGCCTCAGGCTGTGTTCCAACTTGTTCTATTTAAGTTTTGGCAGGAAATGTCCTGTTCTCTAAGATTTGTCTGTAAAATCCCTGACATTTACATTTCTACTTAAATATCAGCCAAAGTGTTGTGTGGTTGCTTGCAGGGGTGGAGGTTGTAAGACTAAAACTGGCTTTCCATCTCTAAATCAAATGATTTCAAAGCTCTAAGTAGTGTTAATTTAAAAAAAAAAACATTCAAGTAGAAATTTTATACTTTGTTGCCAAAAGCAGACAGATAAATACACAAACATACATATTTATGAGAGATTGATACATTGATTTTAAGTGCTAACCAGCAAGTTTGCACTAACTAGCCACTAATCAGGTTTGTTTCTGATTACCAAGTGTAAAGAATCATAATAAACCTAAGTCGCTCAACAATTTTCAAGTTCATAGTTAGTTGCACATTTTCTTAAACACACAAGTCACAATTACTATGATGATTTGATTATGTCAGTCACTATGTTGTGAAACAGTACCATAAATTTTGACTATACTGAGATCCTGAGTGCTTGTTGTGTGGGGGTCAACACTAGCTTAATTATAATCTTACCATACCTTTAAATCATAGTTTAATTAGGGAGGAAAGGGTATTTCTAAGGAATTCAGAGAACAAACAAACTTATATTTGTAAAAGAAGACAAGATACAGGACTATTCTGTGGTACAAAGAGATGGAGAATGCTGCAAATATTCTAAACACTGATTAAAAGCTTTGCCTACTATAAATTTTCATTGTCTTAAATATCATTAACCTTGGATTAACTGGAAATCTAAATGTTATGCTTGTTCTGATTCATAGAATTCTCACCCTACTTAAGAACACTAGCATGCCACAATCATATTTGCAATTATTTACTAACCTTTGAACTGCCCATAATATACAATGCAAAAAATTCTGTAGGGGCACAAAATAAGTTGCTCAGAAAAAGTCATTTGCTGTTTTTGTATTTCCCGCCCAAAAGTTCTCCAGGAATTCTAAGTAAGAAAGGTCATGAAAACAAAAAGCAGTATGAGTGTGAAAATAGTTCACTAGAACTTATAATTTACATTAGAAAATTACAAACTATTCTTATGCTACTATAATAAACTATTTCTTATTCAGAAAATATATGTTAAGCATTTGTGTTTTGCTAGGGATTGAAAATATACAGCATGCTAATTTTTTCCTCTCTACAATCTATGGTATGAAATCAGGTATGATATTTTATGAATGCTACTTCCATCTTCCATACATGCCTGTTATCTCATCTCCTTTCCCTTTAGGTTGTCAATGCATTCATTCAGAACTTTATCTTTTGCTTGTTTTGGCAAATTAACATATGTGTATATACAATATTCACTTCTTATTTATTTATTTCAGAGTGAGAAAGAGGCAGATAGAGAGAATATGCATGACAGGGCCTCCAGCCACTACAAATGAACTCCAGACACATGTGCCACCTTGCACATTTCGCTTATGTAGGTCTTGGGGAATTGAACCTGGGTCCTTTGGCTTTGAAGACAAGTGCCTTGACCACTAAGTCAACTCTCCAGTGTTCACTATGGCACTTTTTTTTAATATTTTTTTTAAATATTTTTTATTTATTTGAGAGTGACAGACACAGAGAGAAAGATAGAGAGAGGGAGAGAGAATGGGCGTGCCAGGGCTTCCAGCCTCTGCAAACGAACTCCAGACACGTGCGCCCCCTTGTGCATCTGGCTAACGTGGGACCTGGGGAACCGAGCCTCAAACCGGGGTCCTTAGGCTTCACAGGCAAGCGCTTAACCGCTAAGCCATCTCTCCAGCCCCACTATAGCACTTTTTGAAACTACAGATAATTGATAACAGTTTACAATCTAATAATAGTAGGGAATAAGTTAATAAATGTTGATCCAATAGTGGAATTCAATAGCAAAGTGCCAAATTATCTATCAGATGTATTGGTACTGACTGGTAACAGTGTGGCTAATTGCATAGTCCTAGTTTATGTAAATAATGAATGAAAAAGAGAATAAAGACAATGCATTTTTTTTCTAAAAAAAATAAAGCAAAAAAGTATACCAATTTTATCTGTTTATGTGGGTCTTCATTTCCCTTTGAAGGCTTCATTTCATGGAAAACTTATGTAGATAAATCTAAGTGCTTTCTCTTATTAATTTTTTTATTATATGGACCTTAGCTATGACTTAACAAAGATGATGCAATCATTCTTCCATTGCAAGCATGCTACAAAAACTTATATATTGCTTTCTTCAATGATTATATAATGGAGGTTATCTGATATCAGTACAGAGAATGTTTCTTAATTTTAATAGCTGTGTTATAAGACAAATATGTGTTGATTGAGTGAAATGTCACTACATTCTCCCTACAGACAGAATTCTGTATTATGTCTAATTGTAATCAAAAGTTTGCTTAGCAAAGGCAGCATGTGGATTAAAGGAACTGGATTAGGATTTGCCCAATGTAAGTCTATTTGCACTGATGTCCTGAATTAGTCATTAGTATCACTACTTCCCCTCTCTATAATAATGCCACAGGTCAGACAATAAATTAGTGAACCTGTAAATAAATAAATACAAGACAGGAAAACACATTTGATTTGTGTGTGAAGAGACTATTTCTGAATAAAAAATATTCAAATTTCTACCAACAAAATTAAGGAGCTGAGAAAAGTAGAAGAGGAACTCAAAATCTACTTCTTGAAAATTGTACCTAGAACAGGAAACCAAAAATGTTTAAATGCTACCCAAAATAACTCTGTGTGTTTCTGAACCCTGAGATTCAGCTCTCAATATTGCTGGCTTTATGTAGGATATTTTAAAATATATATTTGTTGTTGTGACCCTCCTTGATGAAAAGTGAGCTTATGAAGTAGAGATAAATATTAATTTCACAGTTGGGAAAACTTGGCAGTGTGCAGAGAGGTTTTCAGTGCCAGAAATGTTTGAAAAGACTTGAAGCAGCCCTGTCTTGCCATATTCCTTTTCTCCAATGTTTCCAATTCTCATGCCACTACTGATTGGATTTTTATCATATGTCAAAACTGTGGTTTCATCTTAGCAGTAGCAACAACAGTTTACACCTATGTAAATGATGGGGACTTGGCAGCTATGTCTGGGACTGGGGAAAAATTAAAACACAGAATTCAGGCAGTCTTCTTTCTGCAACTAGGGTATGCAGAGATCTTTGAGATGACATGACATTATGAAGGATCTTTTAAAAAGCCTTCTCTCCATCCCCCAAGCATGACCTTAAATATATATTTTAGTTTCTACAAGACTGTAATCCTCTGGAGTGATGAGTCAAAAACAACATATCAAGAAATATTGATGGATAAGATTATTTGAAGAACTTCACTAGGCTAGTGTAGGAGAGCCTTATGCTGAAGGAAAATTCCAAATATCATATCTACCTGTCAAAAACCTAAATTCAATGAAAAGAAACAGGCTAGATTTAATTAATATTTCTCCCCTATATTTCCTGTCTCAACAAGTATTATAAATGCTTCTATATAATGTTAAAATTCAATTGCACATAGAAGACACCATATAAGCCAAATACCTTTTTATTAAAACAAAGATTTCTAGGAAACTATTTCTCTAATGTTTAACAAATTGGAAAAATAATAAAAAACTTGAAAAAAATATTACAATTCAATGTCACAAACTATGACTTGAAAGCATAGGAAAGAAATAGAATTCTGAAACAAACCAACACAGTATGACATGGCATTTAACTTGTTTCCTTTAAACCTCAGAAGCCAAACTGTGAGTCATAAACATCACAGGAATTCTCATGCTTATTCAAAAATTTATAGAGTATTTAACTGGGATGGTTTCTTTCCTGTTTTTTATTTTTATTTTTTTAATGTTTATTTATTTATTTATTTATTTATTTATTTATTTATTTATTTGACAGAGAAAGGGAGAGAGAGAATGGGCATGCCAGGACTACCAGCCACTGCAAATGAACTCCAGATGTATGTGTCCCCTTGTGCATCTGGCTAACATGAGTCATGGAGAATCGAACCTGGGTCCTTTCACTTGGCAGGCAAGTGCCTTAACTGCTAAGCCATCCCTCGAGCTCTCTTTCCTGTTTTTAACAGAGGCACAATAGAAGTGACCAGGAGAAATGGATGAGACAAATATTTTTTAAAAGGTTAATTTTAGAATGACTTAGAGAATAGAGCCAAAGTCTATAGGCCAACTCCCCCCTTCCTAACCACCACAAATATCTTATTTTCAGCTGTTACTCATAGTACAAATAACACTGACCTCAGATAAAATAGGAAGTAATGAATGTAGTTATCTATGTAAGATCAACAGTTATAGAGCTTAGTAAAGTAGGAGAATAAAAATAACAAGGAAAATATGCAAGCACATTGCAGCAAAAAGGCAGAGATGGGAGGAAAAAAAGGAAAGACAAAGAAACTAGTCCAAGGCAACACATTATCGAAGGAACAGAAAAATATGTCATAAATAACAACTTAACGAATAACTAATAAAGTAATATAAAGTATTAATTATTAAGATACATAAAAATAATACAGTTCCATATTACAAAGGCTTTTTTAAACATTATATCTTATTTCAACATGGGTTAACTCCAAAATGGCACAGAACTCACTACAAGAATACTAGTTGTATATAGAAGACATCAACTAGATAATATAAAAGCTTTTCTTATGCTCACTTTGGCAACATGTGTAATAAAATTGGAACAATACAAAGATTAGCATGACCCCTGCACAAAGATGACACAATTCTGTAAAAAAGCTTTTCTTAATTTTTTGAAAATTATTATTACAATACAAAGAGTTAGGTTTAATTATGGTGTTTTTTTAAAAAAAAGATTTTGATTTTGGTTTCCGCTCCCCTCTCTTTTTTCTACACTCCTTCCCTGCCTCTTGCCCTCACCCCCCACTAGCTTCCATTCCACTAACATGTAAGTGGAGACCTTTTGTTCTCCTCCACTTCTTATCATCTCTTGTTTCCTTCTCATAGTTTCCCATCTCAAGTCATAGCCCATATTCACTCCCACATCCTTTTATACACATACATACATACGTACATACACACATATATACACACACACATACATACATACATACATACATACATACATACATAAAATGTTAGGTTCCAATATGGCTCAGGGAATTTTATGGAAGAGGGGGCAGAAAGATTGTTAGAGCCACAAGATAGGACATTATGCACAGAGACTTTGCCTCTCCCTCATAAGTGACTGCTGCCCCCACAATCCCCATGTGTTTGACCTGCATCCCCAATAATGAGGGCCTCTTTGGAAAAGGGACAGGGAGGACAGAAAGGATGGTACCAACATGTGTTGTTTACATACTAGGTATGTCCATATCAAATTAATGTTTAAAAAATAATTTAAAAATTAAAGAGAAGAAAAGTGTTAGGTTACACATATGAGAAAGAGCATGAGATTGTCTTTCTGGGCTTAGGTTACCTCATTTAGTATTTGTTTTTTCCAATTCAATCCATTTTCCTGCATATTTCATAGCATCATTTTTCTTTACAATTGAAAAAAAACTCCATTGTATATGTGTACATTTTTATTACCCAGAATCAGTTGATGAACATCTAGGTTGATTTTGTTTATAGCCATTGTAAATAGAGCAACAATGAACATAGATATAGTACAAAAAGCCCATTAGGTATATGTCCATAGTGGTATAGTTAGATGATATGGTAGTTTAATTTTTAAATTTTTGAGAAAACTCAATATTTATTTCTACAGTGGCTGTACAATTTACACCATCAATAGTGAATAAGGGTTTCCCTCTCCCCACACCCTTACCAGCATTGGTTGTCATTTGCTTCTCTGATAGCCCTTCTGACTGAAGAAGATGAAATCTAAAATGGTTTTAATTTACATTTCCCTGATGGCTAAAAATGTGGAACATTTTTAACATTTTATTGACAATTTTTATATATGTATAAAATATATTTTGATCATAGTCCCCTCCCATCATTTTCTGTTCTACTGAACCCTTTCCTCCCTCCAACCAGTCCCACTAGCATTTTTTCTGTCTTCATTATATTTTCGCCTTCCTTCATCATACATTATGGCATGTTGATGGCCCTGATATTGGGGAGGTGTAGCAGTCAGATTCAGGTTCACTGAGATGAGCTTCCAGACCAGGCACAGTTATGGAGGAAGGGATATTTATTGAAGCTTACAGATCCAGGGGAAGTTCCATAATGGCAGAAGAAACTGGCCTGCCTTCACAGGACCAAGCAGAGAGAGAGAAGTACAAGCATAAAAAGTCAAAAGCCACACAGCACACTTCAGGAACTCCAGCTAGGCCACACTTTGCATATCTTTAGATTGAAATCTGAAACCAACCACCACACCTTAAGATCCACCCAGTGACACTGCCTCCAGCCAGGTGACTGTAGATGCAAACTACAAACAAATAAACAACTGAATATATTGGGGGCCATCTATTCAAACCACCACATTCCACCCCTGGCCCCCAATAGATTTATAACCATCACACATTGTCAATTGTACTCAGTTCAATTTCAAAAGTCCCCACAGTTTTGACCAATTTAAGATATAAAGATCTGTAAGATCAAACAAGTTAAACACTTCTAACATATAAAGGCACAGAGTAAACATTTTCAACTGGTATAAGGCATAGCAAGGAGAGACTAAAACAATGCAAACTCAACCACTATCAAACTTCTGCAGTTCAAGTTCAATACAACCAGAGACTGACTGTCTCCAGATTTTCCAATTCTGCCCCTCCAGCTGGGCAGAGTAGCCAGGGAACACTCATATCTCAGGCAAATAGTACACTCCATGGTAGCCTTTGCACAGTCCTGGTATATACAAAACACCTTGAGGTCTTCATGCAAACCATGGTCCATCTTCCAAAGGCTCTTTCAGCCTATCAGAGCATCATGCCCTGTGTCATGCCACATCTCAGCAGCAGCTCCTGGAAGCATGTGCAATTCATGACCACTCCTCACATCTTCCATGCTTCTGAAACCAATACCAAGTGTGCAGGACACAGCCATATTCCTAATTCACAGATAAAATAAATCATAACCTTGAAAAGCAGGTTCCTTCTCCAGTCAACTCTTTCCAAAAGTGTTTGCATTTCTATGATAGTCTTTCTTCAGGCATCCTTTTCATGGTAAAGCAATTGGACCATCTTCCTTTAAGATTGCTAATGTGTTTCACAATAGCAGATTAAGCAACCTAAAACCAGTCTCAGTGCCTGTAATTTTAACTTGCTTGAGGTTTTCCAACTTAAAATCTTAAACCTCTCAGTCCAATATCTCTAGCCAAGCACATCAGTCCATTACAAATTTAACCTTGATCAAACTCTCCAGGCCTGGGCAGCAGGACGCAGCCAGTCCTTATGCCAGTAGCCCAGTTCCAACAAAGTCCTCTGCAGTCATTCCTTCCCCTTAGAAAGCTCATAAGCCAGGCCTTGAAGTCAATGCTATCTGTACTTAGCATTCTCAGACTCTCATCAGAATAGTCCATAAAACTTGGCTTACCAACCCAGAAGACATCTTCAGTTGCAAACACCAAGTCCATGCCTATTCTTACAAAACAAAGGTTCCAAAAGATCAACATCCACATGGTAAGGTTCATCTCAGTCCACTCCTCGGTGCCAAGTTCTGTAGCAATCAGATTCAGGTTCACTGAGATGAACTTCCAGACCAGGTACAGTTATGGAGGAAGGGATATTTATTGAAGCCTACAGATCCAGGGGAAGTTCCATAATGGCAGAGGAAACTGGCCTGCATTCACAGGACCAAGCAGAGAGAGAGAAGTACAAGCATAAAAAGTCAAAAGCCACACAGCACACTTCAGGAACTCCAGCTAGGCACACTTTGCATATCTTTAGATTGAAATCTGAAAACCATCACCACACCTTAAGAGGCACCCAGTGACATTGCCTCCAGCCAGGTGACTGTAGATGCAATCTACAAACAAATAAACGACTGAATATATTGGGGGCCATCTATTTAAACCACCACAGGAGGTAACAACAGCAGCTGTAAGGTCACAAATGCAACAGCCACCACATGTACAGAGTATGACATGGAATGTATTTTTTAAATGTCTGTTGGCCATCTGTAGTTTTTTTTTGGGGGGGGGCATGGTCTGTTCATTTCATTAGTCTAATCATTGATTGGTAGGTTGGAGATGTTTAATTTTTGAAGCTATTAATATATTCTAGATATTAGCCCCAAGTCAGGAATAGCTGACAAAAACATTTTGAACATTATGTGGGCTTTCATTGTACACTACTAATAATTTTCTTTCTTTTATAGAAACTTTTTAAATTTCATGTAGTCATATTTGTGTTTTTTTTTTATTTTTATTTTACTTATTTGAGAGTGAGAGAGAGAGAAGAGAGAGAGAGAATGGGCACACCAAGGCTTATAGCCACTGCAAACAAACTCCAGACACATGCACCACCTTGTGCATCTAGCTTACATGGGTCCTGGAGAATCAAACCTGGGTCCTTTGCTTTGCAGGCACATGCCTTAACTGCTAAGCCATCTCTCTAGCCCCACATATTTCATTTGTTGATGCTTGAAACTCTTTTCTGTGCTACTGGAGAAATTTCTTACCTATACCTAAAACTATGTTTATGCTTTTCTATAGTATTTTCAGTGTTGTAAGTTTTTTTGTTTGTTTGTTTTATGTTTATCAAGGTAGGGTCTCACTCTAGGTCAGGCTGACCTAGAATTCACTATGGAGTCTCAGGGTGGCCTTGAACTCACAGCAAATCCTCCTACATCTGCCTCCTGAGTGCTGGGATTAAAGGCTTGTGCTACCATGCCCAGCTGTTTTTAGTTTTTTATTAAGGTCTTTGATCCATTTTGAATTGATTTTTATGCAGGGTGATAGATGTGGATCTAACCTCATTCACTTGCAGGCAGACATCCAGATTTTTCATTACCATCAATTGAATAGGCTGTTTTATTCCAGTGTATGTTTTTGTTAAATAATAGGTGACCATAACTCTGTGGGTTTATAATTGAATCCTCTGTTCTGTTCTATATACCTGTTTTGTGCCAGTAGCATGCTATATTTTTTCATTAGTTCTCTGTAGTATGATTTTAGACCTGGACTTTCTGCTTATATTCTCTCTGGCTATGTGTGATCTTTTGCATTTCCATATGAATTGTTGGATTTTTTTCTAGTTCTGAGAAGAATGTCATTGGAACCTTTTGTGGGAATTGCATTGATTCTGTAGATTACTTTTGGTAGCCATTTATCAACATTGATTCTGCCAATCTAGAGGTCTTGCCAATGTCCCCAGTTGTTGGCACTGTTTGAGAAAGTTGTGGAACCTTTAGGAGGTGGAGCCTTGCTGAAGGAAGTAGATTACTAGAGGGAGCCTTCAGGTTTTATAGCCCAGCCCTACTTTCTGTTCACTATAGGCTTCCTGACTATGGATACAATGTGACCAGCTGCCCCTTAGTATGCTTCCCCTGCCATGATGGGCCATGTTACCTGAAACCAAAATAAACATTCTTTAAGTTACTTCTTGTCAAATATTTGGTCACTAATTCACTTTCTATGCAGGTACAAAAAATATTTACTTGGAATAACAGTGACTAATACAGGCATCATTTGTTTTAAAGTTTTAGGTTTTGGTATGATTTCCTTTCTTTATTGCCTAACTTTTTCTAGTAAAATGAGTAACTTTATCAAAACAAAAGAAATCATGTATATTAAAAGTAAGCCAGGTTCACAAACAGTAAATAAGTTTTCAACTCAATTCTATGATTTTTATGTCATACAATATGACATTTCTAATGTTCTCTGAAGAATAAAACAAAAAAATGATAAAACTTGTTATCTTATAATGCATAATCTACCATCAAAAAAATCAAAGGTTTTTACTTCATTCTCCTTCACTTTCCTGAAATCACTGAAGCCCCAGTCTCCACAGCCAACTCTATTTAATGGCAGTCAAGTTCACAGAAGGCTTGTCTTTGAGCTGAACTTATGAGGAGACCATGAAACCAGTTGAATTAGTGTAATATTTTCTATTCAACTTTAAAGTCATTCTAATTTCTGTATATTTTTCACAGGCTGACTCTGGTTTTGTAAAGAGATGATGTGGGAAGTTAGGCATGAATTCACACCCCAGCTCCTTCACTTAATGCCAGTAAGGACTAGATAAGTTGTTAAATCTGAGCCTCCCTTTCTGTTCCTATGAAAATTGAGGGTTAAAATGTACAATTTTGAGGGGTTGGCTAAATTTAAAACTCTATCAAGCATCTAGAATAACACATGAGATACAGTAGAAACTAAATGCTAGGTATCGCTATTTTTAATTGTGCTTCTTCTGTCAAAAACATAATCTATTGAGATAGACTTTGCCATCTTTATTTGTTCCCTTATTAGTCATAAAGGTAGTGTAAAATTTATAAAACATCTCTAAGCTGTGTAAGCTCATAATTTTTTTAAAAAAATAAAAATTAAGGAGGGTTCTGTTTTGGGTTAAGAAATTTATCTGCAGTAAATTAATTCTTTAAGATTTTTTGATAAATAAAACAATACAGTCATATCAGAAGTTACTAGAGGCATATAACAAGAGGTTTATAGTCACCAAATTACAAGGTATTATTATAAAAGTATAGAGTATATGTCTGATTAGCTTTGAAGTAAAGAGCTTGAAGTGTCTTAACGGCTTGTTACATTTCTTCTACTTTTGTATTGATAAAATTGAAGATAAAAGAGGATAAATTTGATTCACTTGTGGAAATAGAACAGATGTTACATGTTGTAAATTTTTCTAAAAGCCAACTAGATAAGAGAATGCATTTGCATGGCTGTTTCACTATTTCCAATTTAATTTATGTGGTACAAGTGGAAAGATTAGGAAAGTTTTGCTTCTTCCTGTCCAGTGCTGATTAAATCAATGTAAGGAATCTTCCATTAAATTAATCACCATGAAGACAGTGTTCTTTATTGCTTCTAGTGTTATGACAAGAAGAAAACTAAGAATCATAGACTTCTGATAACAGAATCAGGGAGCAAACCAAGAAAACAGAATGTTACATAAGATAAGTGAGAATAAAAATAATTTATAAATTAGGCTTAGGTTCAAGTTGTCAACTATCAGCTCTTTCAGTAAAGAGTCTACTATATATAGTCTGAAAGGAAGTTGGAAATCAGCAAAATGTGATATAGGACACTGAAGAGAATGGGTTGGTTTTAGTATAATGTGAGCTTTATAATGAACTTCTGGGTTTCTCTTCTTGGTCGGCTACAGGTTCCTATTTTAATGTTCTTCAAGGTGGAGTAAGATTGAAACCCAATCTCAGTGTCAAGAGATCTCATTAAACCATTCTGTAAAGGCATACCTTCATTTTTTACTAGCATACAAAAGATTGGGGTTCATTATGCTTTTCAAACATTTTGGTTTCCCTTTTCCCCTTTTCCCTTTCCTCCTCCCTCCTGTGCCCTTCTTTCTGATTTCATACTACATGTTTCCTTTTTGTTCTTTCCAAATTCTCAAAAACTCTTGTTCCCTTTCATGTGTCCTATCTTGACTCATAGTCCATACTCAGTCTCACATCCTCTGATTTACAAACACTAGAATCCGTATATGAGAGAAGATGTTATATTGATCTTAGGGGGCTTCAGTTATTTCATGTATATTTTTTTCCAATTCCGTTTTTCTGCAAATTTCATAACTTCATATTTCTTTACAGATGAGCAAAACTCCATTGTGTATATGTACCACATTTTCACTATACACTCATCAGTTGATGGACATTTAGGCTGATTCCATTTCCCAGCTATTATGGATAGAGAAGCAATATGTAAGTATCTCTATGATAGTCTACAAAGGACTTTGGGTATATGCCTAGGAGTATAGCTGGGTCATATGATAGTTCAACTTTTAGATTTTTGTGAAACCTTCACACTGAAAAAAAAAAAACTTCCGTAAACTTTTTATACTACAAAATAGGAAGAAAAGGTGTATCTGGAATTTGTTTTCAGTGGCTAGAGGCCCTGGTGTGCACATTCATTCTCTCTCAAATAAATAAATTAATTAAATATTTTCATGGTGCATGCATCTGGAATTCATTTGCAGTGGCTAGAGGAAGAAAAGGAAGATGGCACACAAGAAGGAAAAATAAGAAGGAAGAAGAAGGGGAGTTATACTTAACAGAGTAATTCAAACAATGGGAATAAGTCAGAATGAAATGTGACCCTAAGTGCAGTGTAATCCTGCATGGGCCAAGAAGGTCCAGGCAGGATTCCAGAATCACCTCTGCACCACATCAATGTCTTTGACATACAACCTTCCTTCAGGGCCCTCCCACTAGCCTAAAGTTCTCAACTACCCTAAGTAGACCTCAAGCTTAAATCGGTACCTAAAGCCCTAGTAGCATGACATTTATAATCTATATGATGTTGAAAGCTTTCAAATACCATAATTCTAAGCATAATCATATTATATACAGACTAAAATGATACAAATAATTTTGATTTTTGTGGGTTTTTTTAATTGAGAACTTTTATATGTGAACATAGTAAATTTTGTCACATTCCCACTGGGTTACACTCATGTCCCCTCTCCTCTACTGCTATTCAACTGCAGCCCTCATTAGTGTGGTTGTAAATATTCACTGCGGAGTCATAAATGATGTGTTCCTGTCAGTTTCATGGTAGGGTGGGAGATGATGCCTCAGAATACCCTTTGGCTCTTACGTTCTTTTTGCCCCTTCTTCCATAGTGTTCCTTGAGCCTTGAAGGGTATGTTATAAGTCTCTGTTTATCACTCAGCAACCTTTTTGATTTCTTCAATGACCAATTTATTGTTCAACCATACATTGTTCATTCTCCAAGAGATTGTGTAATTTTGGTGTTTGTTCTTCTGCTGATTTCTAGCTTTCTTGCATTGTGGTCAGATATAACACAGAGAATAAGGTCATTTATTTTCTGAATTTGCGGAGATTTGCTTTATGTCCTAATATATGATTTATTTTAGATAAGGTTCCCTGAGCTGCTGAGAAGAATGTGTATTCTGTAGAGTTTGGGTTAAAAGTTCAGTAGATGTCTGCTAAGTCCATTTGATCTATGGTATTGTTTGCCTACTGTAGCAGACAGCTTCAGGTTCACTGAGATGAACTTCCAGACCAGGCACAGTTATGGAGGAAGGGATATTTACTGAAGCCTACAGATCCAGGGGAAGTTCCATAATGGCAGAAGAAGCTCGCCTGCCTTCACAGGTCCAAGCGGAGAGAAAGAAGTACAAGCCTAAAGGTCAAAAGCCACAGCACACTTCAGGAACTCCAGCTAGGCACACTTTGCATATCTTTAGATTGAAATCTGAAACTCACCACCACCCCTAAAGATGCACCAAGTGACATTGCCTCCAGCCAGGTAGTCAGCAGATGCAAACTACAAACAATAAAGAACTGAATATATTGGAGGCCATCTATTCAAACCACCACACCTACCATGTTTCTATATTTATTTTGTTTAGAGGACAACAGTGGGTATTAAGGTTACCCACTATTAGTATATGGTGATATATTTGGATTTAATGTCTAGTAGATTTTGCTTTATAAAATTTGGTGTACCTATGAATGGTGTACATATGTTTATAATTGTAATATCCTCTTACTAAATATTTCCCTTGGTGACTATAAATGGCTTTTCTTGTCTCTTGAGTGTTTTGGTTTAAAGGATATTTTTTCAGATATTAGTACAGCCACACCAGTTTGCTAACTATTTCCATTTGGTTGTATTATCTTTTTCCATCCTTTCAACCTAACATGAGACCTGTCTTTAGTGGTAAGGTGAGTTGTATTAGACAGTCACACATCACTGGGATGAACTTCCAAACCAGACACAAGTATGGAAGGAAGGGAATGTATTTGAATCTCACAGACTCAAGGGAAGTTCCATAATGTCAGAAGAAGCTAGGCCCCCTTTCACAGGACCATGTCAATAGGCAAGTCATCACCAAAAGCAAGCAAGCACACTTCAGGAACCCCAGGCAAAGTACAAGCACTTTGCATATCTTTAGCTGAAAAATCCAAATTTATCCCCATACCTTAGGTCTAGACCCTAGGATCCACCCACAGTGACACCTCCTCTAGCCAGATT
Organism: Jaculus jaculus; assembly: GCF_020740685.1. Classification (NCBI taxonomy): domain Eukaryota; kingdom Metazoa; phylum Chordata; class Mammalia; order Rodentia; family Dipodidae; genus Jaculus; species Jaculus jaculus. The sequence goes on from NC_059125.1 coordinate 27,134,951, forward strand.
ACTGGAGATCTAAGTTACAAGTTTGAATAAAATTCCTGTATCTATTCAAATTACCACATTCTACCCCTGGCCCCCAAATAGATTCATAACCATCTCACATTGTAGATTCTGTACAGTTCAAATGGAAAGGTCCCCACAGTCCTTACCAACCTTAGATAGTTCCAAAGTCCCAAGTCTCATCTGAGATTTAACATGGTCTCTTAGCTGTAAGTCCTGTAAAATCAAACAAGTTATGTACTTTTAACATATAAAGGCACAGGGTAAACATTTTCAACTGGTATAAGGTATAATAAGGAGAAACTGGAGCAATTAAAACTCAATAACCATCAAGCAAACATCAAATATCTGCAGTTCAAGTTCGATATCATAGCCAGTTAGTAATAGTCTCCAGACTTTCCAAATCTGCCCCTTCTACTGGGCTGAGTAGCCAGGGAAAACTTCCATCTCTAGACAATAGCCTCCATGGTAGCCCTTGTACAGTCTTGGTATATCCAAAATATCTTTGAGTCTCCATGCAAACCAAGGGAATCTGCAAGAAAACAAGTAAATTACAAAAATTAATACACAAGGATTTCAGACATGACTTGGTGTGTAAAAGTGCTTGCTGTGAAAGCCTGAAGACCTGAGTTCAGAACTCCCTGGACACATTAGAAAGTATTTATAATCCCAGACCTCCTACTTCAAGATGGGGAGGAGAGACAAGAATGCCAGGAAGTAGGACCACTAGCCTGGCATATGCAATAGTGAAAACAAGAGACTACTTCAAATAAGGTAGGAGGCAAGGAATGACCACACCCATACTGTGGCATGTGTTTACCCACACTCACACCTACATACACACACAGAGAGAGAGAGAAAGAATAAAAATACTACTACACAAAAACTAATAGTCATCCTATATATGAACAACTACCATAAGCCAACATAATAGGAGATAGTCTTCTATACAAGACCAAAAAAGAAAAGAAAATATCTTGGAATAATTTAATAAATTATAAAATCCACATGAGAAAGACTTCTAAACAATCTCGAATGACACAAAAATAGACTTGAAAATAGAATATCATGCCATGTTCTTAAAAAGAAACTCAGCATTATGAGTATTCCATTTGCCCTAAAATCATTTTCATATTTACTATAACCCTCATCAAAATACCAATGTATTTTTTTCACATTTACAGGATGTTTCCAACATCTTCATGGATAAAAGCAGCAAGAATAATCCAAAAGAACACTCTAAAAAGAATAATAAAGAACTAACACCTCAAGACATGTCAGAGCTATCTGAAAATTTTTTTTTAAAAGACTATCAGATCCACATTTCACAGGTACTCCAGATATATCACACATTTAACAAGGAATACTCTTGTCTCAGTCTCCCATATCATCATCCTAGGTGTGCAGGGATTACAGATGTGTGCTATTGCATCCAGATATATGTGGGTTCTGGGGATGTGAATTCATGTCCTCACACTTTCACAGTAAGCACTTTACACACTGAGTTGTCTCTCCAGCCCCATGATGAAGGCCATTCTTAACTATGGCTTAAATATTCTAAACCTTAAAACAGAAGATAAAAATGAGTTAAATAGGGCTGGAGAGATGAGTTAGCAGTTAAGGCACTGGCCTGTGAAGCCAAAGGATCCAGGTTTGATTTCCCATGTAAGCCAGATGCACAAGGTGTTGCATGCATCTGGAGTTCATTTGCAGTGGCAGGAGGCCCTGATGCACCCATTCTCATTCTCTCTCTCTCTCCTTGCAAATAAACAAACAGCTAAATAAACATTTACAATTTTACCTTTGAAAAAGTAAGTAAAAGAGAAAAAAACTAGGGGATTTATTTGAAAATCTCATTGAATATTAATCTTCATATTATATTTTTTCAAAGCTTCTGGAACTAGAAATAAAAAATATAACATTCCATGAGAAAAATAGACAACAAACATGAATAGTTATTGATATAAACACATGAACCTTACAAATTTGATACTAAGCTTCACTGTACTCATAAGATCCAAAAAAATGACAATAGACTCAATCTTTTAGTGAGGCTATGAATGTCATAAACTTATGACTAGTTAAAATATCAAATGGTAAAATTCCTATGTAGAACATTTTTGCAAGATCTACCAAACTTACAAATAAATTCACTCTCTGGCCTAGAAATCCTACTTATAAAAATTCATTACATTGCTTTATTTAGACATAGAGGTGGTTTTGTTGTAGCACTATCAAAAATGGAAACAATCCACATTTTCAACACGAGGATGCTGATAAAGTGAACTGGCATGTTCACACATTAAATGATGATGAAATCACAAAGCTTTATGGTTATTCAGAAAGATTCCCATATCTTACTGTTAAAGAAGAAGGAATGATGCTGAGCAGTATATACAGTATGCCACACTCTATATAAGAAAAAGGAAAAAACAAAACAAATATATATATATACAGAGAATAAACAAGAAAACAAAGAAAGTGCTCACTCATAGGGAGGAAAGGGTGATAATCAGGTAAAGCAAAAACAGGAATGGTACCATGAACTCTGACTGTATCCCACTTGATATCATCTTGAATTTTGAATAATAAAAATATGCAATGGAAAAATTAAACAAATATATTCACTAGCATGTTTAATGCTATAAAATATTTCCTTGGACTTCTTTGTATTGCTTATAATTATAGAAAGTAATTTAATAAATTTTAACTTAACTGCCCAAAATGTCTTGTTTCCAGAAGAAATCATCAACTCTTTACCTTCTCTCCAAGTTGATCTCAAATTATTTACCCAGCTTCAAGTCACCAAAAGAAAACTTCATTCCAGACAGAGTACCACCATTCATAAGTGTTACCAAATCTCATAGAGGAAAAGAACAAAGAGCTAAAGATTATGAAGAGGAGACAGAGTCGGGTACAAGTATTGAAGGGAGTATGTAAAGAGATATTCTGTAAGTATGGGTTAGGACAGAGTAGATGCAGGCTCCTGGATGTCTGTGAAATTAGCATACAACCTCTTCAAAAATATCAACTATCAGGAAGTATTAAGTCTACATCATCTGTTGTAGAATTAATATAAGTTATTTCATAAAGAAAAAAATATATTCTTAGCTTTCTAAATTGTTACTAAGGTAATGGGCATTTTCATTCAGACTTTTAGTTTATACTTTCTCCTCAATACCCCACCATGATCCCTTAGGTATCCCTCACCTCATCTCCTTCATTTCCTACCAATTCCCTTTCTGCTTTTATGTCACGTTTATGTTTTGATTCTTGTTTTCCCCTTCCCAAGACACACAAGAGGCCCCCTTTACTCCTCTCAGAGATCCTCTTCTAGTTTCATGGCTTATACCTACCTACTTACTCACAAAAAATTTACGGTCTCCATATGAGAGAAAAATATGGTATTAGTGTTTCTAACTCTTTGACACTTTGTTTAACATAATAATTTCCAGTTCCATCCACTTTCATGCAATTGTCATGAATACATTCTTTTTTTTGAATAATTTCTATTCATTTATTTGAAAGGAGAGAAATACACAGAATGGGCACACCATGGCCTCTACCCACTGCAAATGAACTCCAGACACATGTGCCACTTTGTGCATCTGGCTTTACGTGGGTACTGGGAAATCAAACCTGGGTCCTTTGACTAAGCAGGCAAGACCTTAAACATGGAGCCATCTGTCCAGCTCCCTGTATTTTTAATCAAGTCCATGGTAGTGGGGATGAAACTCAGGGCCTTCTAGATCACAACACAGAAGTGAAGCAGGCTCATGCACTTGGGTGTTGGCAGGGCACACACCACACTGGCCATTTCCTCTGGAACTTTACTCAGTCATGAGCAGCAGCAAGGCTCTAACACACACCATGGAATGGGGCACCCTTGAGTATATTGAGTACAGAGAGATCACACACAAGAGCCACATAGTGAGATTGCAAGACAGGAAAATCATTCTTTTCTTTACAGTAAATAAACGTCCATAGTGTAAATGTAACACTTTTCCTTATACATTCATCTGTTGATGGTCACCAAGGTTGACTCCAATTCCTAGCCATTCTGCATAGCGTAGTATTAAACATGGATGTCAAAGTATATCTATGATGGGATTTAAGAGTATTTTCAGTATATGTCTTAGAGTGTTTAAGTTGAGTCATAGCTAGTTCTATTTTTAATTTTTAAAAAATCTCTTCAGGGCAGGCAAGGTGGTATAGAATGAGTAGGCCAGACCCCTATCTCCTGGCTCCTCCCAGCTCCCTGGTCTGAGTTCCCTACTGCAGACAGTGTGTGGGCCAACACTATGATGTGGAGTAGGCCAGACCAGTTTCCAGGCTCCTCCCACATCCCTGGACTGGGTTCCCTGCAGGGACACTGTGCAGGCAAGCCTGGCAGTGTAGAGTGAGTATTCCAGAACCCTCCTTCCTGGCTCCTCCCAGTTCCCTGGTCCAAGATCTCTTAGCCAATCTGTGTGCTGGCACAAAGTAGGCCAGATCAATGTTCCCTGATACTTCCCAGTCCTCTGGTCCTGGTAGGTCTCACTTTGCCTTGCTTGGGGAGGCCTGGTCCCTGTGTGAGCTGTGTATTCAGTACTATTGCTCTGGTAACTGGCTAGCCACTAGATACCAACATCCCTGTTCACCTGAGTCAGAGGGTACACAGTCTTTTGAGACAAAAACTTGCTTCCTCCTCAATAAAATGAAGAGTCTGCCTAAAATGGATAGACAACAGCACACAAAAGCCAACAAAAGTCAGAAAAATAAGAGATCTCCACCAAGGAATCTTGTCCTACAATGGAAGCCTCCAATGAAATCATAGAAAAATCAATATAAATTCATGCCCCAAATGAAAACACAATTACCAACCAGACTCTGATAAAAAAAAAATCACTGAACTAGAAGCAAACTATTAAAGAACGAATAATCATATCAATGAAATTGAACAGAATAGCTTCCTAGAGTGTTCAGCTTTTGATAGTAGGCTTAACTTGATTGAAGAAAACAATAGAACTCTCCAAAGAGATATGAATAAATTAAAGGTGAGTTAAGAAATGGAAGATCTTAATAACCAGTTGATTAAGCTTAATAAAGACTTGATCAAATGCAAGAATGAATTCCAGGAAGCATCAGGAAAATCAGAACTCAAACTGAAATCATACCTCAAGAAAGAGATGGACATGATGCAAAATAACACAACAGAAAACAAAAATCAAATAAAAATTATAAAAAAACTTCTCTAGAACCCCTCGCCAACAGTTACTCATGTGAAAGACAGAACCTATGACTTGGAAGAGAAGACAGAAGAAATTGACTGGGAGGCAAAAAACTTTGCTAAGTTAAAAAAATCAAGTAAACATAATATGAGGGAAATAAAACAACCAAACATCTGTGTCATGGGTATACCAAAAGGAGAGGAAGTCCAGGCTAGAGGCATAGACAACATATTCAACAACATTATTGGAGAAAATTTTCTGAATCTCTCAAAAGAGAGGCCCATCCAGATACAAGAATCCCACAGAACACCAAACAGACATGACCAAAGAAGAAACTTGACAAGACACATCATATTTAAAATTCTTAACTATGAAAACAAATACAGTCTTAAAATCAGCAATAGAGGAACAACTCACAACATACAAAGGCAATGCCATCAGAATTACCTCAGATTTCTCAATGGAAACCCTGAAATCCAGAAGGGCCTGGAATGGAACACTTCAAAGTCTAAAAAACTAGGCCTACCAACCCAAGCTATTCTACCCAGCAAAAGTATGCCTCATAATAGATAGTGAAAGAAAAATATTCCATGAAAAAAATCAACTCTATGATTATAGGAACATAAGCCAAACCTACAGAGAATTATTGAGTGGATATGCCACACAGAACAGCCAAACAGCCAATCTCAAGAGCCAAAAAGAAGAAGATCCCAATAACAAAATAGACTAAGGAACTTCCGGCCAAGATGGCGACCACCTAGCTGTGCTGCAAATCCTAGGGAAATTAAGGCAAGACATTAAGGGTTCATTGGGTCTTTTAGGGGAGAGAAATCTCTAATAGATTGCCAGTGGGAGGGCACAGAGGGAGGAAAAACAGGGAATCACTGATCTCCTCATGGGCGGGTAGCCCACCCATCCCTGCAAATAGCCACTGTATCCACCATGCCGCCAAACGCCAATCAATCCCTGCCTGCGGAAGCTTAGACTGCTGCACCCACTCACCCACTTACTGCTCCGGCCACCTCACATTCAGCGAGTCCTGGCAATAACAGGGAATCACTGATTCCCTTGTGGGATGGTAGCCCACCCTTCCCCCCAAGTAGCCACCATATCCACAGTGCTGCTGCGCACCAATTGATCCCTCCATGTGGAAGCCATTTCCTGTGGCAGGGGAGCACAGACTGCTTCCAGGTCCTAGTGTTCCCATGCCAGAGTTTGGGCTGCTTCAGTGCTTGGTGCCTCAGTGTCTCCTACCTTGAACACAGGTAGCTTTGGCGCATTACATTGAGAGATCAGATAACTTTGGTGCCCCAGCAAGGAAGCAGATCAGGCAGCTTTGGCAAGTGAAAGCCAAAGCCGAGGTTGCTTGGCAACTGCCTCAGGCTGCCTCAAATTCCCATTGTGCTGGAGCCCAGGCTGATCCACCAACCTATGTGCCCATACACTGTCATAGGCAGACCACAGTACAAAAGAAATAACATGAAAAATCAAATGCAAGGAAATCCAGTTAGATCACCCAGTCCTACAAAAACCATATCCAATCAAAACATAGAGGAGTCATTAGGATCAGAACACCAAAATGAAGCTATGAGCAATGCAACCCTGACTAAACTACTACTAGAACTTTCAGAAAAGCAACAAAGGACCAATAATCATGTGGATGCTGCCATTACTAAACTAGACCTAATAGATTAAAAAAATGGAAGGAGTTCAAAGACAGTTAAGAGAATTGAGGGAGAGTGGAAAAAAAAGAAGACCTCCTTAAAAATCAGTTGGCACAAGGGTGAAGGAAATCAACAGAGAGAAAAATCAACTCCTACCAAATCAGAGAGTCAGAGACCCAGAGGCCCCCAACACCTCATCACTAAAACAGACCAACAATGAACCCAACATGGCTCAGGGAAATTTTGCAGAAGAGAGGGCGGAAAGAATGTCAGAGCCACATGTTGGGTCATGATATGCAGAGACATTTATCCTACCCATAACTGAGGACTAACTCCACAATGCATGACTCATATACCTCAACAAGGAGGGGCGAAGTGGAGGGGGTAAGTCATGGATGAGCCTAATAATGGTACCAAACTGGCTGTATTTGCAAAATACAAAAATAATTAATTAAAAAAATCAGCTGGCAATGCTAAATGAAGACATAAAGAAATGTAAGGATGAATTCCAAGAAGCATCAAGAAAATCAGAAAATTATGTGAAAAGGGAACTTGACAGAGGGATGAAAATTATGCATAGAAAAGTAGTAGAAAATGCAAACTTAATTGAACAAGCCCAAAACTCTCTACAAGCTATCAAGAATAGAGTCAGCCATTTGGAGGATAGAAACTCTGATCTGGAAGACAAGATGGAAGAAATAGTTTGAGAATTCAAAAATTTCAGTAAGTTCAAAAGTTCCTGTGAACAGAACATGAGGGAATTGTGGGATACACTTAAGGTCCTAATATCAGGATCATTGGAATACAAGAAGGAGAAGAAATTCAGACCAAAAAAATGTAGAACCTATATACCAAAATAATTGAAGAAAATTTCCCCAGTCTCTTAAAAGAAAGACCCATCAAGATACAAGAAGCCATCATAACTCCAAACAGACTGGATCAAAGAGAAACTCTCCAAGACATATTGTCAGTAAGACTCTAAACATTGACACCAAAGAGAAATTCCTAAAAGCAGCTAGGGAAAAACAGCACACTACTTTCAAAGGTAACCCCATCAGAATTACTTCACACTTCTCAATGGAAACCCTTAAAGCTAGAAGGGCCTGGAATGAAACACTGAAAATTCTAAGACCCTATGGCTTCCAACCCAAACTACTCTACCCAGCAAAAGTATCCCTCATAATAGATGGTGAAAGAAAAACTTTCCATGACAAAACTCAGCTTTACAAGTATATGAACACAAAACCAAACCTACAGAGAGTATTTCAAGAAATTCTCCTAAGAGAAGATACAAATAACCAAACTCAAATGCCTACAAGAAGCAGATCACAATAACCAAACTCAGAGTAGGCACAAAAAACTTCAAAGTCCATGAAAACACCAACCCACATCTGCCATCACAATATGACAGGGATCAATTCAAATCTCACAGTCATTACCCTAAATATTAATGGCCCTAATTCACCCATCAAGAGACACAAGCCAACAGGATGGATCAAAAAATTAGACCGCACAATCTGTTGCCTTCAAGAACCCCACCTCACCACTAAAGACAGACACCTCCTCAGGGTGAAAGGGTGGAAAACAATATTCCAAGCAAATGGGAATAAGAAACAAACAGGTATAACTATATTAATATCAGATAAAATAGACTTCAAACCACAAATAATAAAAAAGACAAAGAAAGCCACTTCCTACTTATCAAGGGAACAATCCATCAAGAGGATATTACAATCATAAATCTGTATGCACCAAACACAATATAGTACTGAAAGTCCTAGCTCAAGCAATAAGACAGGAGAAGGAAATAAAAGGATACAATTTGGAAAGGAAGAAGTGAAGTTAGTTCTATTTGCTGATGACATGATTGTATATCTAAGAGACCTGAGAGACTCCATCCAAAAACTCCTGAAGGTGATTAACTCCTAGAGCAAAGTAACAGGATACAAAATTAATGCACAAAAATCAATAGCCTTTCTATATGCAAGTGACAAATATACAGAGAAAAAATAAGGGACATAGTCCCATTTTCAATAGCAAAAAAATAATAATAATAAAATACCTTGGAATAAAGTTAACCAAGGAAGTGAAAGGGCACTACAATGAAAACATAAAGACACTCAAAAAAGTAATTGAGTAGGACTTGAGGAAATGGAAAGATCTCCCATGCTCCTGGATAGGCAGAATTAACATTGTGAAGATGGCAATCTTACCAAAGGCAATATATAGATTTAATGCAATTCCAATTAAAATCCCTACAGTGTTCTTCACAGACATAGAAAAAATGATCTCAAATTTCATATGGAAAGGCAGAAGGCCTCACATATCCAAACATATCCTCAGCAAAAGAAATTCCTCTGGTGGCATCACCATACCCGATATAAAGTTATACTACAAAGCCATAGTAATAAAAACAGCATGGTACTGGCATAAAAACAGGAGTATAGACCAATGGAATAGACTTGAGGACCCAGACTTTGGATCAAGCAAATATAGCTACTTGATATTCAACAAAGGCCCAAACAATATAGACTGGAAAAAAGACAGCATCTTCAACAAATGGTGCTGGACAAACTGGATAACCACATGCAGGAAACTGAAACTTTATCCACACATTTCACCATGCACTACACTCAAATCCAAATGGATCAAAGACCTCAATATAAGACCAGAAACTCAAATACTACTGGAAGAAAATTTAGGAAGTACTTTCCATGATATAGGAATGGAAAAAGACTTCCTGAAAAAAAAAAAAAAACCCAGTAGCTCATGATCTTAAACAGTCACTCAACCAATGGGATCACATGAAGCTGAAGAGTTTCTTTACAGACAAGTATACAATAAGCAAAACCAATAGATTACCCACAGAATGGGAGAAAATATTTGTAGGTTATCCAACTGATAGAGGCCTAATCTCTAGAATCTACAAAGAACTCAAAAATCTAAACAGTAAGAAGTCAAACACCCCACTCACAAAATGGGGCAAAGAGCTGAACTTGCAGTTCACAGAGGAAGAACTCCAAATGGCAAACACACACTTAAGAAAATGGTCATCATCCCTAATCATCATAGATATGCAAATTAAAACAACTATGAGATTCCACCTTACCACAATAAGGATAGCAAACATGAAAAAATCAAATGAAAATAAATGCTGGCGAGGATGTGGAGAAACAGGAACACTCATCCACTGTTGGTGGGAATGCAGGATGGTACAACCACTTTGGAAAGCAATATGGAGGCTCCTGAAAAAGCTGACTATAGAGATACCAACAGACCCAGTTATTCCCTTACTGGGCATCTACCCTAAAACCTTCAAACCACAGGCCAGAAAGATTTGCTCGACCATGTTTATAGCAGCTCAATTCATAATAGTTAAGAACTGGAATCAATCCAGATGTCCATCACTAGAAGAATGGATAACTAAGATGTGGTATATCTACACAATGGAATTTTATACAGCAGAAAAAAATGACATAATGAAATTTGAGGAAAAATGGTTGAACCTAGAACAGACCATTCTCAGTGAACTTACCCAAACACAGAAAAAAAAAAAAATCACCACATAGTCTCACTCATCTACAGCACCTAACCTGGATCTACCCAAGGTAGCTTACATACCCAGCAAGCATCTCATGGACTAGACACTAGGATGGAGGGGGAGGGAGGAGAGGGCATGAAATGGGTGGGAAACACTAATCTAGACCCAAACGGCAATTGTACCATGTAATTCTACTTCCTAAAAGGCAGACCAAATGGCTGAACCTTCACCAGGCCCTTACGGGAAACACCTCAACCACAAGACACTAGAGAGGGTAGGATCAAGTCTAACCTAAATCTTCTACCTCTTTGCTCCCTCTCTCTCCTTCCCCCTCTCCCTCTCTCTCTCTCATCTCTCTAACTCTTCTATATTAGTTATCTTTTTCCTCATTTTCTTAGTAGACACAGACCTGTAACTCCCAGTACCAGCATGGGACTATCACTCACAATGACCTTTTGATCAGAGAGACCTACACAGTTTCCTAAAAGAATGACAGATTTCTGTCAGAGTACTTGATGACCCACCAAAGGTTAGTGGTAAGACCCTACTGCTGAAGACACCATATGCAGCTGATACATAAAATGGAATGGCATGGCTAGAAGCTAGGAGAGAATCAGTCCCCAGACAGTCAGCATGTCTATTGCCAGAAGGTGCTACATGGGTGACTGGGGGAAATGACCAGTGTCTGTCCAACCAACTCATGGTGTAACCTACTTAGCAGCAAATAACCTGTTGTGATGCCCATACAAGTGCAATAGTGGCACACAGCCATGGTGGGGAACCAACTGCTCTTGATTTGGCTAACTGATCCCCTCAGTGGTATGGAACCCATAGCTGGAGCTTGGAAACAAGTCAGAACCATATCCCAACATAAGCCCATTCTCCAATAGCAAGCTACCATCAATCATGGGGTACAAGAGGGCCTACACCTACTAAACTCTGCATTAAAAAAAAAGTAAGGGTTATCTCATTTGTCCTGGTGCTAACTTACTCTCCATTGGAGATTCTGCTTCTCTTTTTCAGATAGATGCAGATCCTTAGGAGAGAGCCACCCCATCATACCTCAAAAAGGCCCTGACTGAAACTAAGGAAAATTGGCAAAACAAGCAAAGGTGCTGTTTTCCTGATGAACCAGATACCAGCACAAGGGGGAAGGAGACCAACACAGAGAAAAATCAATTCCTATCAAATCAGAGAGCCAGAGCCTCAGAGGCCCCCAACACCTCATCACTGAAACAGACCAAAAATGAACCCAACATAGCTCAGGGAAATTTTGCGGAAGAGGGGGTGGAAAGAATGTCAGAGCCACATGTTGGGTCATGATATGCAGAGACATTTATCGTACCAATAACTGTGGGCTAACTCCACAAGGCATGACCCATATACCTCAACAAGGGGGGCCAATGGGGCAGGGGTAGGTCACAGATGAGCCCAATAATGGTACCAAACTGCCTCTATTTGCTGAATACAAAACTAATAAAAATTTTAAAAAAATAAAAGCATAAGAAAGGCAGGGAATTATCCAACATGAGTACATCACAGACTTATGACTGTGATATACTTATATATATACCCCAAACCCAGGGGCACAACAGTTTATAAAACAAAATCTACTCAACAATAAAACTAAATAAACACCAACACCATCATAGTTGGAGATTTCAGTACTCAACTATCATCAATACACAGATTATCCAAACAAAAAAATCACCAGGGAAATATAAGAGCTCAACAACACTATAGATCAAGTAGACCTAACAGATATCTACAGAGCTTTACACCCCAAATCCACATAATACACATTCTTCTCAGCAGCACACAGAACCTTTTCCAAAATTGACCATATATTAAGCCATAAGGTGTGACCTTATAAAGCCAGGAAAATTGAAGCAACTTCCTGCATCATGTCAGATCACAATGCCTTAAGGCTAGAAATTAACAAAGAGAGACAGATCAAGAACTCCACCAGCTCCTGAAGAGTAAAGACCACACTTTTAAGCAATGCATGAGTTGTAGAAGAAATCAAGAAAGAAAGTGGGGCTGGAGAGATGGCTTAGCAGTTAAGACACATGCCTGTGAAGACTAAGGACCCAGGTTCGATTCTCCAGGTCCCACATAAGCCAGATGCACATGGTGGCACATGCATCTGGAGTTCGTTTGCAGTGGCTTTAATCCCAATTCTTGGGAGGCAGAGGTAGGATTGCCATGAGTTCGAGGCCACCCTGAGACTACATAGTGAATTCCAGGTCAGCCAGAACCAAAGTGAGACCCTACCTCAAAAAAAAAAGAAAGAAAGAAAGAAAGAAAGAAAGAAAGAAAGAAAGAAAGAAAGAAAGAAAGAAAGAGTAAAATTCCTAGAATTAAATGATGATTAAAAACACAACCTGCCAAAACTTATGGGACACAATGAAGGCAGTCCTAAGGGGAAAAGTCATAGCCCTAAATGCCTTCACTACAAACATAGAGAGATCCCAAATTAATAACCTGACTGTACACCTAAAGGCACTGGAAAAACAAGAAGAATCGAACCCAAAGAGCTCTGTATGGAAAGAAATAATCAAGATTAGAGCAGAAATTAATGAATTGGAAACTAAAAAATTAACAACTGGTTCTTTGAAAAAAATAAGATTGACAAACCCCAGGCCAAATTGATCAAGCAAAACAAAAGAGAAAGAGAGTAGTTTCAAATTAACAAAACCAGAAATGAAAAAGTAGAGATCACAAGAGTCATCAATGAAATTGGAAGAATCATCAGGGAATACTTCCAAAACCTCTACTCTACAAATTTAAATAATCTGGAAGAAATGAATGAATTCCTAGACATATACCACCTACCAAAACTGAACTCAAAGCAGATTAATCTCCTAAACAAACCTATCACATCCATGGATATTGAAATCAAAAGCCTCCCCCAAAAGAAAAGTCAAGGACCAGATAGCTTCTTAGCTGAATTCTTTCAAACCTTCATTGAGGAACCAAAACCATTTTTTCTCAAATTATTTCCAATAATCAGAGACCAGGAATCCTCCCCAAATCCTTTTATCAAGCTAGCATCACCATAATACCAAAACTAGACAGAGATACAACAAGGAAAGAAAACTATAGGCCTACATCCCTAATGAACTTAGATACAAAGATCCTGAACAAAATCCTTGCAAACCAAATTCAACAACACATCAAAAGCATTATCCACCTTGACCAAGTAGGCATTATCCCAGGGATGCAGGAATGGTTTAGCATATGGAAATTAGTAAACATAATATACCACATAAATAAACTGAACCATAAGAACCACATGATCATCTCAATTGATGCAGAGAAGGCCTTTGATGAAATACATCACCACTTCATGATCAAAACACTGGAAAGAATAGGCATGGATTATTTTTATCTCAACAAATTAAAGGCTATATATAAAGCTCCTAAAGCCCAAATAATACTTAATGGGAAAAAAAAAAACTCAAGCAGTTCCCACTGAGATTGGGAACAAGAGCCACTGCTCTTCAACATAATAATAGAAGTACTAGCCCAAGCAATAAGACAGAAAGAAAGACATAAAAGGGATTCAAATTGGGAAGGAAGAAGTCAAGTTAGCCCTATTTGTAGATGACATGATCCTATATATAAGCAAACTGAAAGTATGAATCTCAAAACATCTAAAGATGATAAATTCCTTCAGCAACGTGGCAGGATATAAAATCAATGCACAATAGTCTGTAGCTTTTTCTATATGCAAAGGGCAAATATACAGAGAAAGACATCAGTGATGCTGTCCCATTTTCAATAGCAACAAAAAATTAAATACTTTGGAATAATACTAATCAAAGACATGAAAGGCCTATATAATGAAAATAATAATTAAAAAAAAAAAACCTCAAGAAAGAAGTTGAGGAGGATTTGAGAAGATGGAAAGACCTCCCATGCTCCTGGACAGGTAGAATTAATATTGTGAAAATGGCAATTCTACCAAAAGCAATATACACATTTAATGCAATACCAATAAAAATACCAGCATCAGTATTAACAGTGATTGACAAAACGATCTCAAAATTAATATGGAATGGCAGAAGGTCTCAGATATCCAAACATATTGTAAGAAAAAAAAAAAAACTATGGTGGTATTATCATACCCAATCTAAAGCTATAGTGACAAAAATAGCATAGTACTGGAATAAAAACAGAAACATACACCAATGGAACATCATTGGAGACCTGGACCTTAGGCCAAGTAACAACAGCTTCTTGATCTTTGACAAATTTGGCAATAATGAAGACTGGAGTAAAGACAGCATCTTCAACAAATGGTGTTGGACAAATTGGAAGACAATATGTAGAAAAATGAAATTAGACCCACACATTTCACCATACAATAAAAATCAAGTTCAAATGAATTAAAGACCTGAAACTCTTCAACTACTGGAAGAAAAAGTAGGAGGCACTCTCCATGATATATGACTGGGAAAAGAATTCCTTGACAAAACCCCAGAAGCCCAGGAAATTAAGCAAGCACTCAACCAATGGGATCTCTTGAAGCTAAAAAGCTTTTGCATAGACAAACATACCATAAGCAGACTTTATAGATTACCCACTGAATGGGAGTTTCTGGTAGAGTCTGTAGGGAATTTCAAGTATAGGATAGTGTCATTTGCAAATAGGGATAATTTCTCTTCTCCATTTCCTATTTATAGCACTTTTATTCCTTCCTCGTATCTTATTTCTCTAGCTAGGAGTTTGAGCACTGTATTTAATGAGTGGATAAGAGGGCATATCATTGTCTCATTCTGGATTTTAGAGGAATTACTCTACTTTTCCCCCATTTAATATAAGGTTGCCCATAAGTTTGTTATATGTAGCCTTTATTTTGTTGACATATGTTACTTTTATTTCTGGTTTCTTCAGTACTTTTTCCATGAAGGCACATTGAAATTGCTAAAATATACTTTCTGCATTGATTGACATGATCATGTGATTTGTATCATTACATCATTTGTATAATACATTATATTTATTGATTAGAATATGTTGTACCAATCTTGCATCACTGGTGTGAAACTAACCTTGTCATGATGTATCATCTTCTTAATGCACGTTTAACTTTGGTTTGAAAGTATTTTGTTGAGAATGTTTACTCCCATATTCACCTGGAAAATTGTTCTGTAATTTTGTTTTTAGTGTCCTTATATGATTTTGGTGCTAAGGTAATATTAGTTTCATAAAATGATTTGGGTACTGTTTCCTCCCTCTATATTGCTTGAAACATTTTAATATATATTGGTATTAGGACCCTTTAAATGTTTGGTAGAATTCAGCAACAAATCCATCTGATCAAAATCTCTCCTTGGTTGGAAGAATTATTACTGCTTCAAAGCTATTGCTTTCTACAGGTCCATTTTTATATCTTCTTGACTTTATTTTGGTAGATTATATGTGTTTATAAACATATCTATTGCTTCTAGATTTTTCAGCTTTTTGGAATATAAATTTTTAAAGTATTCCCTAATGATCCTTTGAATTTCACTGGAGTCTGTTATAGCAATTCCCTTTACATTTCTAAATATATTTTACTCTTCTCTTACTTTTTGCATATGTTTGGCTAGAAGCTTACCAGTCTTGTGTATCTTTCCAAAGAACCAACTTTTAGTTTCATTTTATGCATTATTATTTTAGTCTCCATTTCATTAATTTCTCCCTTAATCCATATTTCTTGACATCTAATGCATTTGGGCTTGGCTTCTTATCCTTCTAAAAATTTTAACTGTTTTATTAGATTATTTGAGATCTTTGTGTGTATGTATATGTATATTTGTGTAAGTGTTCATGGGTATGAATGCAAGGTAGGTACAGACTAGAATGCACATATGGAAGTCAGAAGGCAAACTCTGGTGTTGTTTCTCTCCTTCCACCTTGTTTGAGGCAGAACCTCTTGTAGTTCACTGTTATGTATGCCTGGCTAGAAGACCTCTGATCTTCTAGGGATTCTCTTGCTCTGTTTATACTTCCCATCTTGTCATATGTGTGCTGGTAGTAGAGACATGTGCTAAATTACATCCAACTTCACGTGGGTTCTGGAGACTTAAACTCAGGTTGTCACATTAGCTCAGCAACCACATTTACCCACTAACCCATCTCCCCAGTCCTGAACTTTTTAAATGAAAGCACTATCATGGCTATATCCAAGAGATTCTGGTAGTTAGTGCTGTCATTTCCATTTGACTCTGGAAAGAAATCCCAAATTTCTTTAGTGATACACTGTTCATTCCAAAGTGTATTTCTGTCTCTAAGTATTTATGTAAGTTTCTCTCTTATTCTAGTTTAACTACCCTATGTTATGATAAGATATAAAGGTTCATTTCAATTTTATTATAATTTTTATTAGCTATTGCATGGTAGTATAATTTATATATTTTTTTATTTTTTTTAATTTTTTTCTCAATTTTATTAAATATTTTCCATGATTATAAAAAAACATATCCCATGTTAATACCCTCCCTTTCCCCCTTTTCCCCTGAAATTCCATTCTCTATCACATTCACTCCCCATCTCAATAAGTCTCTCCTCTATTTGGATGCCATGATCCTTCCCTCCTCTTATGATGGTCTTGTGTAGATAGTGTCAGGCACTATGAGATCATGGATATTGAGGCCAATTTTTGTCTGGAGGGAGCACATTGTAAGGAGTCCAACCCTTCCTTTGGCTCTTACATTCTTTCTGTCACCTCTTCTGCATTAGACCCTGAGCTTTGGAAGATGTGGTCGAGATGTTACTTGGTACTCTAGTTACTTCTTTCCAGCACCATGATACCTTCTGAGTTGTCCCAAGGTCACTGCCATTTGAAAAAAGAAGATTCTCTATCCAAAGTGAGAGTAGCATTAATATAAGGGTATGAATATTAAGAGAACTGTTTACTGGGAACTTTGATAAGCATAGTATATATACTTGTCCAGTATTTTTATTAAGAACATATTTATTTGTACAGTATGTGTTGGTAGCATCATATCTTTGACCCCTGCCACCATTCCTCTGAGGGCCCTCCTTGGTGGGGTTACTGGTACTCCCCCTGGGCTGTGGGTTATGTGTTGTGGGAGCAGCAGTCAGTTATTGTAGGGTGAAGCAAGGCCTCTTCTATCTCCATTGTGTCTCTGCTGCAATCCATGGTTCAGCTTAATGGCTCCATAGGGTCGCCATGCAAGTAATCCAACAAGACTGCTTCACACTGCCCATAACCATTTCCAAATTACAATCTGTGTTACAAATCCAATGACCCTTTTTCTTGAATTTGTTATACTCCATAATACCAAGTGGCCTGCTAATTTGTTAATCTGGGATGGAAGGAGCAGACTTTGAAGAACAGAACTTTCCTTCATATTTCAGACCCTTCAAAAGACTATGCATTCTTCCTCTTGTCCCAATGCAGGTCACCTGGCTTAAGATTAATGGTTTTGGGTTTTAATCTCTCACACAATTGCAGCTGAACAGGCAGCAGTTTCAGCCAAAAGATTTCTTTTTATTTTTTCTGTGCCATATCCCTCTGCTCATACCAGTCTATTTCTATACATTGCAACCCTGCACAAGTTCCTAAGACACAGGCAAGCAGAATGCAGCAAGCCTTTCAAATAAACCACTTCCATCCCAATCCAGGCAAAGCTCATTCTTACCCTTACAATCCAAATCTCATAGTTCATAGTTCTTATTGCATTCAGATCTTTCAACTCTGACTGGAATGGTCCATCAAGCTGTACTTATAGAACTTCAAGGAATCTCTTAGGCCAACGTTTCAAATTCATCCATATTCCTCTTGAAAATCAGGTACAAAAGGCCAAAAGGCATGTTTCCAGCAGCAATGATCCCACATCTTGGTACAATTTTACTGTTGCAGTCAGGTTCACATTGTTGGCAGGAAAACACCCAACCAAAAGTAGCTTTTTTGGGAGAAAGATATATTTTGGCTTTTAGACTTGAAGGGAAGCTCTATGATGGCCAGGGAAAATGATGGCATCAGCAGAGGGTGGACACCACCTTCTATACAACATCAGATGGACAATAGCAATAGGAGACTGTTGCAAACACTGACAAGAGGAAGTTGGCTATAACAACCATAAGCCCACCCCAGCAGTACACTGCCTCCAGGAGGCTTTAATCCCATATTGCCATAAGCTAGGGGCCTAGCATTCACAACACTAAAATTAATGGGGGGCACATGGATCAAACTACCACATTACCCCACAAACTTAAGTGTGGTTAGGAGGCTGTCATCTGGAACAAAAGGCTTCATTCATTTATCTTGATAACAGCAGGTTTGGTTCTATGGTACCTACTTAAATCTTTTGTTGTTGTTGTTTTGTTTTGTCCTATAATGTGATCAATTTGGGAAAAGTTTCCATGGCCCACTAAATGCATGCATTTTCTGTGTTGGTTGAAATATTCTGTTAAAACCAATTGGTATGTTTTAGGATTTAACTCTGAAGATTTTTCCTGATTTTTTTTTTTTGTTGTTGTTGTTGTTTAGAAGTCCTATCTAAAGATGAGAGTCATGAGATACCCAGATAGTTCAGTGATTAGACCAATAAATTCAAAAATAAGAGGCAAGTATTAAATTTCTACCAGTTACTATTGCAGCAAGACCTGTGTGATCTTTCATACACTACTGTTTTAGGAAATTTGAAGTTCTAATATTTGTTTCATATTTATAACTGTTACAGCTTCTTAATGAACTGTTCCCTGTTTAATATGTAGAGGCCTTATTGATCTCTTCTGAAAAGTTTTCATTTGAAGTCTACTTTATCAGATATGAAATTAGCTGTATTAGCTACTTTATTGCTACCATTTGCTTGGTAATTTGACCTCATACTCTAGGTGTTTTTATTATTATTTCTGTACTAGTCAGTTGTGTTTCATAGAAAGAAGAGAGTTGAATCTTGGTTTTTAATCCAGGTAGTCTATGACTTAATTGATGAATTGGGGCCATTTTCACTAAAGTTATCATTTTAAGGGGGTTATTATTTCCTATGACTTTATAAGTTGTTCTGGCTGGCATGAACATAACATTCCTTGTTAACACTATGGCTTTTCTAATTTATTGTATTGGACGTAATGTACTCCTTTTCAGTTCTTCTATGTTCTATCTCCTCCTGTATATGTTTTGTTTTGTTTTGTTTTTGTTTTTGTTTTTCGAGGTAGGGTCTCACTCTGGCCCAGGCTGCCCTGGAATTAACTATGTAGTCTCAGGGTAGCCTAAAACTCACTGTAATCCTCCTACCTCTCCCTCCCCAGTGCTGGGATTAAATGTGTGTGCCACCATGCCTGCCATTGTATGTTCTTTATATTCTTCTTACCAAATGTATTTTCCAGTGCTCATTGATGAAACAGCCCTTTTGATATTTCTGTGTACATTATTCCTTTATGTATTTTTCTATAGTGCCAACTTAGGTGTCATGAGTTCCTTTAATTTATGCTTATCTTGTATGGTGTTTTGAATATAAATGTTCCCCCATAGCCTAAGGTATTTTTGATCAAGTTTCCTACTTAGTCTTCAACAGGTGGAGCTATGCTGGAGAATGTGTGTCACTGAGTTCTTATGTCTAGCCTATTGTGTGTTCATAGCCAGCTTGAGATCTGGCTGTTTGTTCTCTCTGCTGTGGATGTATGATGAAGTAAGACAGCTTCTGCTACCATGATGAAGTTTCCCTTTGAAATTACAGGCCTGAAATAAACCATTTCTTCTCATAAGCTGCCTCTAGTCAGGTGTTTTGTCCAAGCAACAGGAAGATAACTACAATAGAAAATTGATACCTGGAATGGAGTTGAAGCTGAGATGACTCTGAACATGTAGTTTTTGGTGTTCTGGAATGTGTTTGGGGGAAGAATATGGAAGGATTTGGTACTTTGGACTGGAGAAGCCTTGAATGCTATAATAAGAACTTAATGGGATATTCTGATGAAAGTCTGAAAATCATAAATGCAGAGAGAATTGTGGACTGAGAAGGTGTGTGTGGTGGTTTGAATAGATGGCCCCCAATATATTCAGTTTTTTATTTGTTTGTAGTTTGCATCTGCAGTCACCTGCTGGAGGCAGTGTCACTGGGTGATATTAAGGTGTGGTGGTGGGTTTCAGATTTCAATCTAAAGATATGCAAAGTGTGCCTAGCTGGAGCTCCTAAAGTATGCTGTGTGGCTTTTGGCTTATGCTTCTCTCTCTCTCTCTGCTTGGTCCTGTGAAAGTAGGCCAGCTTCTTCTGCCATTATGGAACGTCCCCTGGATCTGTAAGCTTCAATAAATCCCTTCCTCCATAACTGTGCTTGGCCTGGAAGTTAATCTCAGTGAACCTGAAGCTGTCTGCTACAGAACTTGGTACCGAGGAGTGGTCTGAGATGTAGCTGACCATGTGGATGTTGGTCTTTTGGGACCTTTGTTTTGGAGGAATGGGCATAGACTTTGTGCTTGCAAATGAAGATGCCTTCTGGAGTGGTAAGCCAAGTTTTATGGACTATTCTGATGAGAGTTTGAGAATGCTAAGTGCAGACAGTATTGAACTTCAAGGTTTGGCTTATGAGCTTTCTAAGGGGAAGGAAAGACTGCAGAAGATTTTGTTGGAACTGGGCTACTGGTATGAGGGCTGGCTGCATCCTGCTGCCCAGGCCCAGAGAGTTTGATCAAGGTTAAATTTGTTATGGACTGATGTGCTTGGCTAGAGATATTGGACTGAGAGACTTAAGAATTTAAGTTGGAAAACCTCAAGCAAGTTAAAATTACAGGCACTGAGACTGGTTGAAGTTTACTAAACCTGCTATTGTCAAACGCATTAGCAATTTTAAGAAAGATGATCCAACTGCTTTACATTAAAACAATGGAAATGATGCCTGAGGAAAGACTTTCATAGAAATGCAAACTCTTAACTGGAGAAGCAACCTGCTTTTCAAGGTTATGATTTATTTCATCTGTGAATTAAGAATATGGCTGTGTCCTGCACACCTGGTATTGATTTCAGAAGCATGAAAAATGCATGGAGTGGTCGTGAATTGCACATGGTTCCAGGAGTCACTGCTGAGATGTAGCATGAGGGAGGGCCTGATGCTCTGATAGGCTGAAAGAGCCTTTGGAAGATGGACTGTGGTTTGCATAAGGACCCAAAGATGTTTTAGATGTACCAGGATTGTGCAAGGGCTACCATGGAGTACACTGTTAGCCTGGGATGGAAGTCTTCCCTGGATACTCTGCCCAGATGGAGGGGAGGAATTAGAAAATCTGGAGACTGTTAGTGTCTGGTTGTATTGAACTTAAATTGCAGAAGTTTGATGTTTGTTTGATGGTGGTTGAATTTGCATTGTTTTAATCTCTCCTTGCTATGCATTATACCAGTTGAAAATGTTTACTCTGTGCCTTTATATGTTAGAAGTGTTTAACTTGTTTGGTGTTACAGGTCTTTATATCTTAAACTGGTCAAGACTGTTGGGGAGACCTTTGAAATTGAACTGGGTACAATTTACAATGTATGATGGTTATAAATCTACTGGGGGCCAGGTGCGGAATGTGGTGGTTTGAATAGATGGTCCACAATATATTCAGGTTTTTATTTGTTTGTAGTTTGTAACTGCAGCCACCTGGCTGGAGACAGTGTCACTGGGTGATATTAAGGTGTGGTGGTGGGTTTCAGATTTCAATCTAAATATATGCAAAGTGTGCCTAGCTGGAGCTTCTGAAGTGTGCTGTGTGGCTTTTGGCTTATGCTTCTCTCTCTCTCTCTCTCTCTCTCTCTCTCTCTCTCTCTCTCTCTCTCTCTTCTTGGTCCTGTGAAAGCAGGCCAACTTCTGCCATTATGTAACTTCCCTTGGATCTGTAAGCTTCAGTCAACCCCTTCCTCCATAATGGTGCTTGGTCTGGAAATTCATCTCAGTAAACATGAAGCTGTCTGCTACAGTGTGGTAGTTTGAATCAGATGCCCCCCCCCCAAAAAAAAACCTCATGTTGTGTATGTTTAGACTCCAGGTGGTGGCATTTTGGGAGGTGTAACTCTGCTGGAGGAAGTTTGTCAATGGGGGTAGACTTTGTCCATGGTAGTTAATCTCATTCTCTTGATATTTCCACCTGCCATGGTAGAGGTAGTGTCCCTCCTCTGCTCATGATATTTTTTTATCCTGCATCATAAATGTTTCCCTAAAGAGTATAAGCCAAATTAAATCTTTCTCTCCATAAGCTGATTTTGGTCAGGTGTTTCATCCCAACAGTGTGAACATAACTATATCTCATGTCTTAAGAATATAAGCAAAGTTGAATTTAAGAGTGATAGACTGGTGTGTTTGGTGGAAGAAAGTATTAAACGGAAAAATATGAAATGTGTACAATTTACCACAGAAAGAAACGTAAGCAAAACTAAGACATAATGAAAAAAAATATATAATTAAAAGTAAGCAAAAGTGAAATAGAAGGTGTGGTGGTTTGATTCAGGTGTCCCCCATAAACTTAGGTGTTCTGAATGCTAGGTTCCCAGCTGATGGAGATTTGGGAATTAATGCCTCCAGGAGGGAGTGTATTGTTGGGGGCGGGCTTATGGGCTTTATAGCCAGTTTCCCCATGCCAGTGTTTGGCACACCCTCCTGTTGCTGTGGTCCATCTTATGTTGGCCAGGGGGTGATGTCCACCTTCTGCTCATGCCATCGATTTCCCCTGCCATCATGGAGGTTCCCCTCGAGCCTGTAAGCCAAAATAAATCTCTTTTTCCCAGAAGCTGCTCTTGGTTAGGTGATTTCTACCAGCAATGCGAACCGGACTACAACAGAAGGCATTATGATCTCTGTATTTCTTCATAGTTGGAAGATATGTCTTCTCCATGTCTTGTATTATCTTTTGCTTCAGTCTCCAAAACACATGGGGATTCTAATGTCGGGAATTCAAACAAGTTAGTATGCCTTTCTAGCTGAGAAGGAGTTCTATTACCAAAGTCTACTTTCTGCCAAAATTCCTTGGTCTGAAGCCTCCAGCCTGCAAATCACAACCTTGTCTATAGTGTTCTTGGATCAGTCTTTCTGCACAGAGCTTTCTGTGACTGAGGCTCCGAGGTGTGTTCACCTTTTGTTCATGCCTGTCAAGATACTATAGCCAATTTTTCCCTGCACTTCATTTGATCTTATGTAGTATGTACAGATAATAATGTACAGGGGGTAGAGGAAAAGTAGGAGAAGCATTGAGAATCTCTTAGCTTTTACTTATATCTCCACAGCCTGCTATATTCCAGCTGACTCTCAGAGCATAATGAATCCAGCCTCTTGAATGGGTTTCCAGAAGTCTGGACTATCTCTTCTTGGAGCCAGATACCTGTCAATGTACTTTTTGGCAACTACAGGTAGACCCTACTCAATGAAAGCACCTGGTGTGGCAGGGGAACTTCATTATGAAGAAAATCCCACCTATATAATAATAGGATATAGGACACAGACACATGTACACAAAAGGAAAGTCATGAGGAGAAAATAACAATCTACAAGCCAAGGAGAAGGCACTAAGGATAAGACACCTTGTTTTCAAATTTCTTTTAGGTTCTTAGCCATATATGCTTTTTGGTCAGTGGATATAAGTCTATATTAGAAACATTATACCTATCGAATGTTTTCATTAGTAACTCATTCTGACTTTTAATGGCTCTTCCAAAGTTTTACTACTAGAGCATATTTTAAGATATTACATTAAACATTCATGAAGTCCATCATATATAAAATCTCAAACTTTTGTTAGATAGCTTGCTGCTATCAAAATTGGAGCTTACAGGGCTGGATAGATTGCTTAGTGGTTAAGGCTCTTGCCTGTAAAGCCCAAGAAATTATGTTCAGATCTCCAGGTCCCATGTAGGCAGCTGCAGTGATGCAAGAATGCAATGTCGCACATGCATCACAAAGGGGCTCATTAGTTTGGAGTTCGTTCATAGCAGGCTCAAGTTCTTGGTGTGCCAATTCTCCCTTTCTCTCTCTCAAATAAAAATAATAAAACATATAACTTATATAACAATAGAAAATTCATACATCAAACACTTAGGAGATCATTGTCTACAAAAACATCATCATAAGAACTTTGAGCCTGAAAAGCAGTATTTACAATGTTCTTGAAAACATTATCCCGCAAGTACTAATTTTCTAACTCCTTTATGACCCTGATATCAATTAAAGGA
Organism: Jaculus jaculus; assembly: GCF_020740685.1. Classification (NCBI taxonomy): domain Eukaryota; kingdom Metazoa; phylum Chordata; class Mammalia; order Rodentia; family Dipodidae; genus Jaculus; species Jaculus jaculus. The sequence continues at coordinate 27,159,519 of NC_059125.1, forward strand.
CTACAATAAAACACCAGTGAAATGAAAGAAATGATTTTATCTCATCTTAAACATAAGAGTCTACTCTAATATAATCACTGTGAGTATAACTTAAAACAGACAGAGAGCTGAACCATAAGCAAAATTTTTCACTAAAAGGTCAACATCTTTAGGACACTTTAGTCATATTCTTTAGTAAACACATTAAATTCTAGGATAATAATTATATGGTAAGTAAGGCCATGTGTCTGGACCAATTCCCAGGACTTATTCTAAAATTTTACTAAAGTAACCAAGATTTGGTATGGAAACACTTGAAGATAGTTTTTAATGTAGTCAACAGATAGAAGACACAGAATTTTCTAGAAATTAAGTAAAAACTAATTTTTCAAAATGTGAAAAATAATGAAGACATCAAAAATATATATAAGCTCACCTCTTGCAAACTACATAGTGGTCAGGGTTCACAGAGCCAATATTTTGACATCTTTCTCCTTGGTAAGAAACTAGATACTGTGGTAATGGTCATGTTCATTAGAAGTCTAAATATTCCAGTTGGAAGCGATTCTTGCTAATGGAGCGAAAAATCCTAAGTGGTTCCTACAGTAATTGTGGTGGCCTCATCATTGTTTCATTATAGCCAACTAAGCTGAGGTCCTCCCTCTTTCACAAAAGCCTTTAAAGGATGTAAAACAAGAATATTCTCCTGTTCTGAGAGAATCATAGAGAGAGACAAGGACAGACTTAATAGGGAGGAACATTTCATAGAATAGCATTAAAATGTCAACATTAAAAAGGAAAAATGCAAAGCTCATAGACTTCACCAACTTCTAGAAAATAAAATTTCATATTCTACTAAGGAAGCATAGAATATAGTATAAATGACTCTGAAATCACATTTATTTACTCTAAAAGATAAATGACAAGGGTATACTACTCAAATTAGATGATTATAGTGATTCTCCAATTTGGTTACACTATCAAGTTAATTTACTTCAAGATTCTTAGGGTTAAAAGATTTATTCTCAATAAAGTCTCTACTTGAAATTGTTATTGTTGATAACAGATTTAAAATGCATTAGGTATATTCAGAGAACTAAACAGAAAAATAACACTAATTGGGCTGACCCTCTTGCCTCTAGAAAGTTAAGATATATGTTTAACAGGTAATTATATGCAATATTCTAAAATGGGAGTAAAAGCAACATAGAAACTCTGCAGAATACAAATACAGAGTGGCTTATGTTTTTCTTCCCTTTTATTTGACTCCCACATAATTCCACCAAAGCACTACCAAAATGGATCTTTTTGCCATTGCAAAAACAGCTTCTCTTTGGAATTAATGCATACTTTAGATGCTGAACAATTTGGTACTAGAGAAATATGGGCTTTACCATTTGGTAAACACAGGCCCAAATTCTGGATTGTCACTTACCAGCTCATAATGCTCTCTCTAATCTCTCTAAGCCTGTGTGGGGGTTCTTCCACAAAATGGGAACAATAATATCTTCATTTCAATACTTTTAGAATAAAATTTAAAATAGTTATATAGCCCATTACAGTGCATTAGCATAGTATATTCACAATAAATGTTTGCTGAAATATATATAGTAAAAATATCTGTCTCAAAAGTTCCCCCTGAAAGAGAACACCATCATTACAATGATAATACATATAATTTTCCTGAAAAGTATGTAGTTAGCTACTATTGAGACTACCTTTATTATTCACAACTTTCACAGATGTACCTTTCCTCTTAGTACTCAGGTCTAGCCACAAGCATATTTAATTCATGTCAGTATTCTCTTTTAAAGGGGTTATAATATTATCAAACATTGAAGGTTTTGATTGGAAATCTCAAAGAATTTCCCACCTGCTGTGATTCTGATTGGTTGAGTAGAAACAATAAACCAACTACATGTGGGTTTACCTAAAAATCTCATCTTCCAACAATAAAAATTGATATTTCAGAAAAATAATATCTCCAAGTTGTAGGAGAGAATTATTTTTAATCACATTATTCAAATAGGATATGAAAATAAAATAGGAGTGCCTATGTTACGTTTAAGGGTTCAAAATGGTAATGAATTATTTAACTGTAAAAATCATCATAAAATAAATATATATTAAAATGAAAATTAATCAAAATAACTGCAGAAAAATTCAGAGAACTTGGTAAGTATTATATTTCAATGAATAGGCCTGCTTGGGTTTAACAACAATAGAAAAAAGAACTATGCCTATTTGGGGTGATTTCCTTCAGTTTGAGTATGGACAAATTTTCTTGCCACTAAGAATGGGTTCTTTTATTCTCAGTTTCATTCAAGTAATAGTGGACTCAACTTTTCCTTAGTATAGTGGGATACCATGCTGTGGAAATGGCTTCAAATAATGAGCACTGGGGGAGTGACTGAAATGCCGCTCATGTTTACACTGGCACACAGGCACAAACAAAAGCTCCAGCACACCAGCAGCATTCTGTTGATGTGCTGATTTCCTCCGATATGGTTCCTGCCGAGACACAATAACAAGGGAAAATAAAAAAAAGTCAGCTAAAAGATCTGTTATGGGGATGGTGAGCAGTGTCTTTTTAAAATAAGACTATAATGTGCTCATGTAGTGCTGAAATTCAGTTGTACTGGTCAAAATAATTCATGAAGATGAAGTTTTAGGTCTATTGAAAATATTCCCACAGGGAGCTCTACTGGTGCATGTCAAATAATGAAGTCTGAGGATGTCAGCCAGTCTAAAAGAGATGTTCATTATCTATATTAGTCTTTCTACTAACCCTAATTATCCAGTATCCTCCTCAAAGGTATTGTTAGAAGCAGCCACAGTAGGTTATGTGGCCTTAAATGGTCACAGTTCATATGGGCATAGAGCACAACCTGAATGGAGTAACTTTAAGACCAGTGTACTTGGTCACAATACAACATTTTTATGAAACAATAGCAATTTTTTATTAATTTATGAGATTTTTATCAGTTGGCTGTAATCAACATCATGTAGCTGACTGATTTCCCCATGCTAAAAGTCATTAATTTTATAAGACCTTTTATCAGAAGTTTAACTTGTATACACATTAGAAAAAGGAAACAGAAAGAACTAAAAGCTGGGATACACTTAATTTGTCATAAAGTTCTTTATTTCTATGAATAGTTTTGCATCAGAACCTCAACATCAGTTCCCATCATGGAAGGCATACAAAATTTTGTAGTGATTTGTTCTTAGTAATGAATCAACCGCATGCTGTGGTGCTTGTAGACACCTAACAAAAAGAAATCTAGGCATAAGGAAATGACTGCCCTTAACCCTCAGATTGTTAGGATATGGAATAAAAGTAAAAGCAGCACAAAAAGCCATGTGATGAATTTAATGACACTCAAATAGCTTGGTCTCTGTTGGATGCCACTGGCCTCCCTCTAAACATCCTATTCATGCCACTCACAATACCAGTAGCATCACTTTTACTAACAATTTTCAATTTGCCCTGACTCTGGACCAATTCTACCATCCAATCACTCTAATTGAGAGTTGGAACAAAGGTAAGGCTCAAAGAAGGAGGGAATTTTTATATACCATAAAATCTTGTTTCACTTGTTTTTAAATATATATGCATGAAGTTCTTCTTCCTCTATGACTCCCTTCTCTGCATAATATAACTCCTATTTGCCTTCTCTACCACTGTATTAGGTAGAGGAAAGGTTAAAGAGAAATAGAAGGGCTAGAAGAAGAAAATCAATCCATTTATAATGGTTGTCCACAAGATCCAATGCCAAAATCTGTGATATCATTCCACCAAAGAACCAAAATTATATTTTTTGGTGAGGTAACATCAGAGAGGACTCTTTATCTTAAATGACATTATTTGAATTCAAGTTTTCCTAAATGGAAAAGCACTGAGAAATTGCAGTTTAGTAAGGGCAAGTGGATTAATATTCTATCTTTCTACTACATCCAACAGGGATCCAAAACAAGATGTCCCATATAAAATAAATGAGATTTTTAATAATATCTAAAAGTCCAGGAAGACTGGCTTTGGGATTAATACCAACTAGGGTCTCAAGCAATTGATTTGGGATTCCATCTCTCCCTCCATTTATATTCTTCATCTCTATATTTTTCAGTAGGTTCTCTTATCTTTCATTCCAAAAATTCAAATGTCCCTACAGGAGAAAAAATAAAGCTTCATCTTCTCAATACTTATAATGTTTCATTAAAGTGTTATTAGTTTAATAGAGAGGAAGGGAATCATGACAGAACAAGGTAAAAATGTCTATGCTCATACCATCCAGAATGCACCCAATCTCATTTGATCTCAGAAACTAAGCAGGGTCAGGTCTTGGTTAATACTTGGATAAGAGTACAAGGCAAAAATATCCACTACAGTAGGACTATATGCTTAAGAAGAAAAAGCCATCTAAACATATACAATTTAGTTAAAATAAAAGAATTTCTAAATGTCTTCCAAAATCTATTTTCTGTTCCTTTTATAAAATGGCCTCCCCAAGTTTTATCTGACCATAGCTACCCTAATATCAAAGTATAGCTGTTTGACTAAATTAGGACTAATGTGATATGAAAGTTCTATGTGACACTTTCAAATAGTATCAGAGCTAAAGACATTTCTTGGGAATAACAATAGCCATAACTACAGCTGCCTCCTTGGAGCAAGATCCAGAGGTTGCATACTGAAGATGGCAAACCTGACCCACTAACTTGAGTCACTAAATGGCTGATTAAATACAAATGTTTATCAAATCTAAATTATCCACATTATCTTTCGATAACTCCAAAGAGTACCTTATCTATCTGTCTTATATGTCTTATTAAGCTATTCTACTTCAGGATGTTTGTTTTTGTTTAACCTATTCCCTAAATGATATATTAAAAGTCTCAATATTGCCAAATACAAGAGATAGTTAACAGAAATATAAAACAATGAAACTACAGATATTTATAATGATGTACAGGTATGCTTATGCTACATCTATTTTATATGACCACCATGTTGGGATATATAATCTTTCTTAATCTTTACAAAATTATATTGTTATACAAGTAAAAAGATAATGGTGGTTATCCCTGAGTGATAACCACATGATCATTTCAATACATGCAGAAAAGGCCTTTGACAAGATACAACATCACTTCATGATCAAAACACAGGAGAGAATTGGCATAGTTGGTACATGTCTTAACATAATAAAGGCAATATACAAAGCTCAGAAGGCCCAAATAATACTTAATGGAGAAAGACTGGAGGAAATCCCATTAAGATCAGGAACAAGACAGGGTTGTCCTCTCTCACCTTTGCTTTTCAATATAGTACTGGAAGTCCTAGCTCAAGCAATAAGACAGGAGAAGGAAATAAAAGGGATACAGTTTGGAAAGGAAGAAGTTAAGTTAGCTCTATTTGCTGATGACATGAGTGTATATGTAAGAGACCTGAGAGACTCCACCCCAAAACTCCTGAAGGTGATTAACTCCTATAGCAAAGTAGCAGGATACAAAATCAATGCACGAAAATCAGTAGCATTTCTATATGCAAATGACAAAGATACAGAGAAAGAAATAAGGGACATAGTCCCATTTTCAATAGCAACAACAACAAAAAAATAAAATACCTTGGAATAACGTTAACCAAGAAAGTGAAAGATCTATACAACAAAAAACATAAATTTGCCAAAATTAACTTATGTTTAAAGAAAACTAGAGGTTATTACTGATCTTATAAAAAGAAGTAAATGGCTTGTCCAAGGAACTCTATTTACAATACTAAGATACACTTACTTGTCAGTGACATAGATAAGGCATAACAATGGTCAGCAGACAAATACATTATCTCAGAAGCCACAATTTTTTTGTGTTGCAACACAATGTTTATAGTGTAGAATAATAATACAATGATAAGCAAATAATAATATGTTACATTTCTTGGATGCTCATATCAAAAGTTTTAATTATAGAATATTTTATTTAATAGAATTTTTTATATAATATTGTGGTGAACACAAGCCTCTAGAACCAGTAAGATTATGTTCAGACCTCAGCTCCAATGTAACTTAATCTTAATACTTGGACTTTTTCATCTGTAAAATGGGATCACATGTAATGTAACTATCATGCCTGATAGATACATTATATGAATTAAGTTAGTTAATAAAACTCACAGCATTATATATGACATAACAATGGCCATTGAGAAGTCACAATTTTTATCCATTTCTGTATCTATGCCTTTTGTGATATGATTTGTCAGCATTTTCCATAAAGAAAAGGAACATATTTCTCCATCCCTTGGAATCTGAATTTGGCCATGTACCTTGCTTTGGCCATAGGACAATAGCAAATATGATGTAAGGTGAAGATCAAAAAGAAGTATCACACATTGGCACTTGCTCTTTTCCCACTGTTCTGGGAAACCCCAATGCCAATACATGTGAATGAGTCTAAGATAGCCTATTTGATGGTAACTTGTTCCCAAGTCAGCACTGTTAGCCAAGCTGATACCAATCAAACCATCGAGCATGCTGAATATAGCATTATTATACCATGTTGTCCTTGACCACAGAGCTACCTACTGATACACGGAAGTGTGTGAAATAGTCTCATTTCTTTAAAGCCACTAAATTTTGTGGTTTATTTATGTACCTTGTTTTCAGTTGGGAAAACTAAGACTAAGAGAGGTAAATTGGCTTCCTATGTTTTACATGGCTTTATACAAGCTCTCAATAATATTCCATTGTATTGACAATGTATCTTGATTCTATCCCCCAATCATAGCACAATTTCAAAATCTTAAGTAAATTGGGCTTGAGGATTTTAAATCAGAAAACTTCCTAACAGTAAAGTTCAACATATGAAAATCACAAAGAGCTAAATGATGTAACAAGCTCTCAGCTAGCCAAAGGAGCTCTCTAAAAACATGGGCTCAACTCCAAAATTGCACCCTTATGCTCTTTCTCTAAAATACAGCAAAAAGAAGAAACTAGAATAGACACAATTTTGAAAGTGCAAGGATAGTTGCATTCTTATTGCAATCAGATATAAAAAGAACTTTGTTAAAGCCTTAGATTTCTTTTCTGCCACTTATGATGTAAAAAAAAATGCACAGCTGAGATAAAAATCCTCTAGAATTTTGAATTCAGTTTATTGCTATAAACTAACTACCTCAAACCTCAGTGGCTTAAAACAACAATTTATCGTTTCACACAATTCTGTAGGTTAACTGGATGGTTTTCTGCTACTTTTCATGTGACTTACTCATATGGTTATATTTGAATAGTAGGCTAGCTAGGAACTGGGTTTATCCAGGACATATGGCATAGCTAAACTTGTCTCTCTATATGGTCCCTCGCAAGACATCCTCATGGAATGGTAGTCCCAGAGTAGTACTCAATGTAAACCAAGGCTCTGAAGCTCCAACACCACATTCTGTTGGTCAAAATAAGCCATGTGGGCAACCCAGACCCAAGGAATATGGCAGTAGATTCTACTTTTAAATGAGGAGAAATTCAGTATTCTCTAACCATGCTTTTCAATCTACTAAAAGCAATTCTGATCTATGTAAAACATCTGGTTTTCTGTAATTTATATCTAATGAAAAAATGAAAATCCCCTAGTGTTGTGCAACTAAAATTTTAGGCTGCACCAAACTCAAATACAGGACAGTATTTGTTTTATTGTGATTATCAAGTATTCTACTAGGAATTATACCAAACTTTTGCCAAGATCAGTTATTCCAACATGAGTATAAACTCAGCATCACCAATATAAAATGTCACAAAGACACGGGCATAGTGGCACATGCCTTAAATCCAAACACTTGGGAGGCAGAGGTAAAAGGATTGCCATGAGTTCAAGGCCACCCTGAGACTCCATAGTGAATTCCAGGTCAGCCTGGTCTAGAGTGAGACCCTACCTCAAAATACCAAAAAAAAAGTCACAAAAGAAAATATTAGGGCTTTTCAATATTGATAACTTTATGACTTGAATGTTTAAATAATAAAATAATAGGCCCGTTAGCATCTCTCTTTGCCTCCTTGCCAGGTGCTGACCAGCTGCCATTTGCATGCATGAGTACAGTGACTGAGATTGACCCCCAGCACACTTTCCTCCCTCCAGGGCAAGTAGGGGTAATATAACATTTGAACTTGTACCCATGTATCATTTTGGGGTCTCATATTCACCTGTAGAGTTTTCTTTTCCTCCAGACTGGGCCAGAAAAATCTTCCATTTGATCTAATATCTCTGAGTTTGGAGACTGAGATTTCCCCTAGTACCACTGTTTTTCTCCCTGGTGGGTGCATACAACCCAACTTGGGACCCATTTGAGTTTGGGGGCTCATATGCCTCCTAATACTCCTTCTTTCTCCACCATGTAGGCAGCTGAGAGTTGTGCCATTATAGCCAGGGACTCACAAGTAAGTTGATTCACAGTTGCAACAAACTGAGATCACCAGTTACCCAATCAATAAAACCACATCAAGTATCTCCAAGACTGAATTCCAAACACTACAAAACAGAGGAAAGACAAATGAAAATACAGAAACATCAAGCAATGTTACAAACACTTAACAGATGTGCAAGAGAGACATGACTGTCTCCAGATGAGTATCAATACAAAATCAGTAACACATAACACCAAACCAATATGTCTCAATTAAGAACTACCAATCTTCTAGTAAAGATCTTCATAAGATCTACTTAGAGAAAACTCCAGACAAAGAACTAAAAAGAATGAGAATAAATATGAACAAAGAATTCAAAGATGACACAGATAAATGGATGAATGAAATCATGAATGACTATAAAGAGGACACTAATGCCTAAGTAAATTCCAACAGAAGATAAATAGATGCATGAAATGAGGAAGTAAAACCAGAATATAAAAACAGAATTCAATACAGAAAAAGAAATCCTTAATAAAAACCAAACTGAATGAAAGCTAGAAAAGAAAAGTACAATAAGTCAAATAAAAAGAACCAGAGATAGCTATGACAACAGAATGAATGGGTCAAATGGAATCAATAAGGCCTTGAAGACAAGGAAGAGGAATTGGATCAATTAGTCAAAACCAATGAAAAGGGCTGGAGAGATGGCTTAGCGGTTAAGCGCTTGCCTGTGAAGCCTAAGGACCCCGGTTCGAGGCTCGGTTCTCCAGGTCCCACGTTAGCCAGATGCACAAGGGGGCGCATGCGTCTGGAGTTCGTTTGCAGTGGCTGGAGGCCCTGGCACGCCCATTCTCTCTCTCTCCCTCTATCTGTCTTTCTCTCTATGTCTGTCACTCTCAAATAAATAAATAAAATAAAAAATGAACAAAAAAAATTTAAAAAAAAAAACAATGAAAAGTTCAAAAAGACACATGAATGGAATGTGATGAGTATTTAGGACACCATAAAAAGATCAAATGCTGAAATAATAGGAATATAAGAAGTAACTTGAGGCCGGTGGCATAAAATATTTTAACTAAAATTATAGAAAAATTTCTCATATCTAGGGAAAGACATGCTCATCTAAGTACAAGAATTATACAGAACATCAGATAGATAGGACCAGCAAAGGAACTCCCCATGTCATATTGTAACCAAGATACTAAATATACAGAACAAAGACAGAGTATTGAATGCTATAAAAGAGAAACAACTTGCCACATGTGAAAGCATGCCCACTAGTATAACATCAGATTTCTCAATGGAAATTGTAAAAGCCAGAAGGGATTAGAATGATGTATTTTAGTATATTAAAAGAACACTTACACTAATATACCCATCAAAATGTTATCTCATAATAAAAGGAGAAAGAAAAATTTCCCATGGTAAAAGGAAGCTAAAGAAATTTATGAGCACTTACAATGACCGATGCTAGACTAACTCCACAATGCATGACCCATTTACCTCAACAAGGAGGGGCCAAGGGGCAGGTGTAGGTCACAGATGAGCCTAATAATGGTACCAAACTGACTGTATTTGCTGAATATAAAACTAATTATTAAAAAAATTAAAAATTAAAAAAATGAACACCAAGAAAACACCAAACCCCACAGAATCATCAACATAACAGGGATTAATGCACACTATTAAATAATAACTCTGAATATTAATGATCTCAACTTACCAGCCAAAAGATATAAACTAACTATATCAGAATGCAGGCCCCGTCCTTTTGCTACTTTAAAGAAACTAACCCCATTATCAAAGATAGATAGTACCATAGGGAGAAAGGATGGAAAACGATATTCAAAGCAAATGGACATAGGAAACAAGCAGCTGTCATATTCTAATAACTAACAAAATAGGCTTTAAAATTAATCAAAAGAGATAAAGAAGATCACTTCAAACTGATCAAGGAAACAGTTAACCAAGAATATATTACACTTCTAAACATATATGCACCAAACACAGATACAAATAATTTTGTAAAACAGAATCTATTAGTTATAAAGTGAGAAATAAATCCAAACACAATAATAGTGGGTTACATCAATAACCTACTATCACCAAAAGACAGATCATTTAGACAGAAAATAAACAAGGAATTCAGGGAGTAAAATAACACCATAGCTCAAATGAACATAAATGGACCAAACAGACTAAGCATACTATCCAAACACTATAGAATACAAATTCTTTTCAGCAGCCAATGGTATTTTCTCTTAAATAGACCACATATTAGGATACAAAGAAATTCTCAACAAATTTAGGGAAATTGATATACATGCATTTTATCCAACCACAATATATCAAAGCTAGAAATGGATAACAACAAAAACTACAGAAAAATAAACAAACTGCTATAACTCCTCAGTAAGGAATGGGCCATTCAATAATTTGAGAAGGAAATTTTTTAAGTTCCTATAATGTAATGAAAATGAAAACACAAACTACCAAAACCTATGGAACATAATGTAGGCAGTCCTAAATGGGAATTTTTGAGGTAGAGTCTCACTCTAGCCCAGGCTGAGCTGGAATTCACTATGTAGTCTCAGGGTGGTCTCGAACTCATAGCTATCCTCCTACCTCTGTTTTTTGAGTGCTGGGATTAAAGGTGTGTGACACCATACCTGGCTCCTAAATGGTAATTTTATAGCTTTGAATACCTAACATTACAAAAATGAGAAATCTCAAATAAATATTTTAATGATCCATCTGAAGGCTTTGAAGGAAGAAGAACAATCCAAACACAAAAGTATCAGATGAAAACAAATAATTGAGGTCAAGGCAGAAATTAGTGGAATAAAAATTAAAAATTATGAGAATCAATGAAACTAAGAACTGTTTTTAGAAAAGATTAACAAAATTGATGAATCTCTAGTGAAATTTACCAAAAGAAAGAAAGAAAATCTCTAAGATTGGAGATGAAAATGAGACATTACAACAGATACAAAGGAAATTAAGATAATTTTAAGGACATATTTTTAAAAATCACAAATGAAAAATTAAATAGATAAAATTTCAGGTATCTATGATCTACCAAACTTAAACTGAAATGAGATAAATAAATCAAATATATCTGTAACAAGCTATACGATTTAAGTAGTAAGAAAATATCTTCCAACCAAAAAAACGCCTAGATCCAAATAGGTTCACTGCAGAATACTGTCAGATATTGAAAAAAAAAAAAACTGAAACCACATTATACTAATACCCAAACTAAATGGAAACACAACAAAAAAGAAATCTATAAACCAATATGCCTGATGAACATAGATGGAAAACTTGCAAATAAAATAGTTGCAAACTGAATCCAAGAACATGTTACAAAGATCATTTATCACAAGTCAGTTTAGGTACAAAGATACAAGGATGGTTCACTATACATAAATCAATAAATGTAATACATAATACAAATAGAATCAAGGACAAAATTCATGTGATCCTCTCAGTAGATACAAGAAAAGGTTTTTAACAAAATCCAACATCCTTTCATGATAATAATACTGGGAAAACTAGGTATAGAGGGTATTTCAACAGAATAAAAGCCATATATATGTCAAATTTATAGCTGACCTCACACTAAATAGAGGAAAATCTCACAGCATTCCAATTATGATTTGGAATAAGACAAGGCTATCCACTCTCTCTACTTCTATGTCCTAGCCAGAACAATAATACAAGACAAAAAAAGGGATACAAATAGCAAAAGAAGACAAAGTATCCTTATTTTCAGATGATATGGTTCTTTATAAGAGATCCTTACAACTCTAACAGAAAACTCCTAGAGCCAAAAAATGCTGTCTGCAAAACAGCACAATACAAAATTAACACAAAAATTAGTAACCTTATATAACAATTACAAACATACTGAGAAACAAATCAGTGAAAGAATCCCATTCACAATAGCCACAAATTTAAATATCTCAGAATATCTGTAACAATGGAAGTGAAAGACCTCTACAATGAAAAATTTAAAACACTAAAAACAAATTGAGGCCCATTTCTGGGAACAGAGTAGGCTCCCAGGATCCATTTGACTAAGCTCCATGGGTAAAACCCCACCTCCCTACTCCACCCATTTGGACTAGAGATCATGCCTATTTGATGTTGTCCTCAATCTCTTATCTGCCTTAAGTTGGGACATCCAGGATGATAGCACTTGGGCACTGAATAGGCTTCCCACAGTACAGTTGAGCACTCCCCTCACCCCACTCAGTCCCAAGGATACAATCCCACTTGATTTGCTCAAATTTGGGATCAAGCCCAGTTGGTCTTAACCTCACTTCTTGGTCAGCCTGCTTGCACCTCCCCAAGTAGTGACCCTTGAGATGGTCACATTCACTAGCTCTGACCCACAGAGAAAGGAGCAAAGAAGAGGCTGGCTCAGCTTCCAGTATGGCCATCCCAGACCTGCAGATAACCGGTCATAGCACCCATATCTGGATCAAAACCAACCAGGCCACTCAGCAAAGGCTCCCCAAGAGCCATTGATGCTGCATTCTTAGCAACACAAAAGTACTATTTTCAGAGACTTCCCGTTAAGATGGCGGCGTAGGTACCACGCCAAAGCAGCCTGGGGGGGGGGAAAGACCAAAAAAAACTCAGCAAAATACACACTTTTACTAAAAAGTGAGGTGTATAGGAAGTTGAGGCGGCAGCGGAGAAGTGGAAGAGTTATAGAGCATCCAGAACCTGCACAGGCGGGAACAGCGGCTCCGGGGCGGCTCGGCTACCCGCCGCAACCGCGGAGCGGCAGAAAACCGCCGGACTCTCGGCTCGAGCCGCAGGACAAGCCAGGTGCGGGATTTTCCCCTCACACCGCGCTCTCCGCAACTCGGGAAACGTGAGGGGAGAGCGGCAGCGAGCAGTGGAGGGAGGAGCAGACCGCGAGGTAAAAGCACACGTGGAGAAGCGATACAACCAGAGCAGCTGCGGCTCCCTCCCCTCCCCCGCCGCCTGAACCCAGCTCCAGCGAACACAGCAGCGGCCCGGGACCTGGCCACGCCAACTTGGGCTGACGGCGGGACCCAAGCAGGAGCAGAATTCGGCAGCAACTTCAGCGGCTCCAGCACCGGTACCAGTGACCCCAGCAGCAGCGGACCCAGGAGCGGCAACGGTGACAGATCCCGCAGCAGCGGCTTCGGGGTGAGCAGCAGCGGTGGACACGGCAACGGCAGCTTCAGCAGTGGTGGTGGCTCCGGGGGTGGCAGCTACAACAGCTGCAGAGGCGGCAGCAGCGGCTCAGTTTGCCCCGTAGGAAAAGCAAGTGCCCAGCTCCAGAAATCAGAACAGCAGCCCGACGACCCAGGCAGCAACTTGACTGAGACCACAATCACCCAAGGTAACTGGGATTGCACCAGGGAAGGGTCTCACTTGGTCACAAGCTGACTTGGATACCTCAACAGACCAGAAATCTAAACCTCTTTGTTGATAGAGGATCTGGTCATTATAATAACTACTCTTGCATACATACTCGGGGCTGTTTTTGATGGAATGGGTACAGTGTTTAGTTAAATTTTAGAATCTACCAGTATATTATTCCACTCAGCCTGCTTGAATACTCCTATAGCAGGGAAACTCAACCCCTAAGAACATCTTTGTAGATACTCTGAGAGTCTTAAGAGCCACACCTAATACCTTAAGGTCCTACCCTGAAAATATATTACATCAAATCAATTGATACAGCTAAGAATACACAGCTAGCTAGAAAATCCAAGCATTAACTTAATCCAAGATGCAAAAATATATACATTATAACACAAGAAACACTAAAAAGCAAGACGATATAAATCCACCTAAAAGTATTAATGCATCAGAAATGTCCTCCAGTGAGAAAGAGTTAGAGGAAATGCCTGAGAAAGAGTTCAAAAGAATAATTATAAATATGTTCAAAGAGGTCAAAGAACACATGAAAACAATCAAGGAAGAAATCAAAGAGGAAATCAAAGAGGAAATCAAAGGAATCAAAGAAGAGGCAGGACACCAATTTAATGAAATAAAGAAGGCAATACAAGACATAAATAGAGAAATAGAAATAATAAAGAAAAACCAGTCAGAATTACTAGCAATGAAGAACACAGTTAATGAAATAAAAGTACTATTTTCAGATGGGCAAAACTCAGCACAAAACAAGTAACACAAGAAATCAAAAAGACCAAGAATGTCTCTTCTCATAGTGGAAGCCTCCAATAAAAATTACTTCAAAGAAACTCTAGTCATAAAATTCCAAAAGACAATTATGATAGGCATACTCAAAAATATCAAGGAGGCAAAAAAAAATCCTGTTGAATTATTTTTTTTAATTTTTTATTTATTTATTTGAGAGCAACAGACACAGAGAGAAAGACAGAGGGAGAGAGAGAGAATGGGCGCGCCAGGGCTTCCAGCCTCTGCAAACGAACTCCAGACGCGTGTGCCCCCTTGTGCATCTGGCTAACGTGGGACCTGGGGAACCGAGCCTCGAACCGGGGTCCTTAGGCTTCACAGGCAAGCTCTTGACCGCTAAGCCATCTCTCCAGCCCAATCCTGTTGAATTAAATGGAAGAGAAACAACAAAGAGAACTCAACAGCCAGGCATGGTAGTGCATGCCTTTAACCCCACCATTCAGGAGGCAGGCAGAGGTAGGAGGATCACCTTCAGTTTGAGGTCTGTGGTGGTTTGATTCAGGTGTCCCCCCATAAACTTAGGTGTTCTGAATGCTAGGTTCCCAGCTGATGGAGATTTGGGAATTAACACCTCCTGGAGGGAGTGTATTGTTGGGGCCCGGCTTATGGGTATTAAAGGCAGTTTCCCCTTGCCAGTGTTTGGTACACTCTGCTGTTGCTGTCGTCCACCTTATGTTGGCCAGGGGGTGATGTCCACCCTCTGCTCATGTCATCATTTTCCCCTGCCATTGTGGAGCTTCCCCTCGAGCCTGTAAGCCAAAATAAATCTCTTTTTCCCAGAAGCTGCTCTTGGTTGGGTGATTTCTACCAGCAATGCGAACTGGACTGCAACAAGGTCAATATGAGAATACATAGTGAATTCTAGGTCAGCCTGAGTTAGAGTGAGACCCTACCTCAAAAAGCCAAAATAAATAGAACTCAATAGATATCTTTATGAATAGAAAGAGAATCAAAAGCAACTCAATAGATGGGTGAATGAAATGGATGAGAATCAAAAAATACAGAGCAGAATAAATTCAAAGAAGATATGATCAAATACAGGAATGAATTACAATAGACAATGAGAAAGACAAAAATGAAAACAGAATTCAATGAAATAATGGAGGTACTGAAGAAAAACCCAATGGAAAACAAAAGTGCATTAACTGTTTTAAAAAGTCTCCCAAGAAATCCTTATAAACAAAATAGATAATGTACAGGATAGACTATTAGGGCTCAAGGACAAGACAGAGAAAATAGATCAGGAGGTCAAAATGAATGACAAGTTCAACAAAACATGAATAAAACATTAGTGAAATGGGGGACATCTTTAAAAGGCCAAATATTCAAATCATTTTTACACAAGGGGAAGAACTGTAGGACAAGGGCATAGGAAATATCTTCAATAAAATCATGTAGGAAAAACTTCCAAATATTATGAAAGCAGAGTACATCCAAACATAAGAGGCACACATAATACCAAAAGGCAGGACCAGAGAAGAAATTCACCATGCCACATTATAGTTAAAACATTCAACACAGAAAAAAAAAAAAAAAGAAAATACCAAAAGGTACAAGAGTAAAACAGCTCTTCACTTAAACAAAAGTTAATCCCATGAGAATTACAACTGATTTTTCAATGGAAATACTAAAAGCCAGAAGTGCTTAGATCAAAAGAATTAATGTTGTAAAATGGTAATCCTACCAAAAGCAATATACAGATTCAATGTCATTTCAATCATCATTCTACCACTATTTTTCACAGAAATAGCAAGCATAGCCTCAAAATTCATATGGAATCTCAAAAGACTTTTCATAGCCAAAGTTTCCTCAGAAAAACTACTGGTAGTATCACTGTACCTGAGTTTTAAATATACTACAAAGCCATAGTAATAAAAACAGCATGGGACTGTCATAAAATCAGATAAACAGATCAATGGAATAGAATAGAAGTTCCTGGTATAAATTCTAGGAACTACAGCCACCTGATCTTTGACAAAGAGGCCAAAAACACATACTAAAGAAAAGACAGCACTTTCAACACATAATTCTGGAGAAACTGGATGAGCATATGTGGATATGAATCTATACCTTCTTCTCTCAGCCTGAAGAAAAACAACTCCAAATGGATCAAGGACCTCAATAAGACTCTATATAAGCTCTAAAATGACTAGAAGAAAAAAGTAGGGAAAGCACTCCAAGATATGGTTGTAGGGAAAGACTTTCTGAATAAGACTACAGTAGTCCTAGGACTTAGACAAACATTCAGTCATAGGGATCTCATAAAACTAAAAATCTACTGAAGCTATTGAATAGCTAAGCAAACTATGAACAGAGTCAACAGATAACATACAGAAAATGAGAGATGCTTCACCAGCTATACATCTGACAGAGGTTTAATATCTAAATTATATAAAAGCTAAAAACAACTAAGCCATAAAACATTAACCAAGCCACACAAAAAATGGGGCAGAAAAATGAACAGAGCTCTGAAAGAATGAAATACAAATGGCCAATAAACACCTAAAAGATGTGCAACAGCTGGAGAGATGGCTTAGCCATTAAGGTGCTTGCCTGTGAAGCCTAATGACCCTGGTTCTATTCTCTAATATCCACGTAAGCCAAATGAACATTGTGGTGCATGCATCTAAATCTCATTTGCAAAAGCTGGAGGCCTTCGCACACCCATATTATCTCTCTCTTTCTCTCCCTCTCTCTCTCTTTCTCTGCTAGCTACCTCTGGTTGAAAATAAATAACATTCTTTTAAAAAGATGTACAATATCTTTAGCCATCAAGGAATTGCAAATAAAAACCACTTTGAAGTTCCATCTCACTCCATCCAGAATGGTTATCATAAAAATATCAAATGGCAACAAATGCTTGTGAGAATTACAGATGACTCTTCATCCAATGTTGGTGGGTGTACAAAATTGTACAGTTACTTTGGAAATCAGTATGACGGTTCCCAAAAAATCTAAAAATAGATTTACCATTTGATCCAGCTATACCACTGCTGAGTATATACTCTAAAGACTCTTCCCTTTACTACAGAGATACTTGCTCAGGCATATTTGTTACTGGTCTATTCATAATGGCTAGGAAATGGAATTAGCAGAGACGTCCATCAATGGATCAGTGGATATTAAAGATGTGGTGCATACACACAATGGAGTTCTACTCAATGATAACAAAAAAAGGAATAACGAAATTTGCAAGAAAATGGATGGACCTGGTATGAGGGACATACTAATTGAGGTTACATAGGCTTAGAAAGACAAAAGCTGCATGTTCTCTCTCATATGCAGATCCTAACATGGAATAATTTGATTGGTTTACATTTTTTAATAAGCATCAGAAGTACTTTTAAGGAAACTAGAATGAGGCTTGGGGAGAGGAGAAGCAGGGATGGATAAGAGGAGGGGATAGTTGAGAGGCAAGTAGTAGGACAATGAGGGAATTCATTTCTGGTACTGAAAATCGAGTCAAAAGCCTATGGCTGAAAATGTCATAGTCCCTAGGGGAAAAGCTACTCTTTTTGGCTAAATGGATATGTAGTGCCCATAAAATTGCACTCTAATATTTATATTATATTTGTGCCCATTGATTAGTACTTCTCTTACCCTTGGTCAGAGAAACATTTTTTTGCTGATAGTGATGGATACTGGGGAAACTCAAAACCCATCAAAGTGCTGAGAAAAAAGTGACATTTGAGTGATCAGTACTAATTGAGACATTTCTATCATGCCACTCAAGACTCAGGGAACATTACAGAAGAGGGGGATGGAAAATTGTAAGAGCCAATTTTACTTCTAGTAACTTTCCCATAGATAGAATCAGACAAATACATGGAAATGTAGGTTAACAAAACTTATAACACTAAAGTATAACAAATGGAAGGTTTGGTATGATATGGTTGATCTAGATATGGAATATTATTCACCTTTACAAACAATGATACTTATTTCTACTTAGTGACTTAGAAAGAGGATCATATGCTATTGTTAAGGAAAATAGTAGTTTTCAGCAACTATATAAATAAGTATAATCTGTTTTAAATTTGGGGTATACCATGTATATGCATATATATTATATGCTTTCATAATGTTATGCTTTAGTTTCTATATTACTCTTCACATATTTCATATATTACTTTTATAGTTATGATGTGGGAGATGATCACCTAATATCTAGAAGTTTAGAGAACTAAAAATCTTCCTAAGCTTTAACATGATTTTCTTGAGGAAAACCTAGCCAAGAAGACTTTTCTGTTCCCCCAGTCAGTCCACAATTTTGTGACTGGTTTCTTTAGAAACATGGGGAGCACATTTATTGTTACACAGTAAAGGCTGTTTGATAGTACTACCCAGGGCTCATGGGCCTATGGCCTTCCACACCATATCTCCTTGGTCTACTTTCTAATTATTTGCCATCTGAGAACTGAAAATAATCATAGAGATCACAGTTCCCCAGAGCTCATCAGCCAATCCAATTCAAGGGACAAAAATAAGCCCAGTAATACATACTTTTCCATGGGTTTGGAGAGAGAGGATGAGAGCCCAGGAAAACTTACTTTGTAAGTATAAGCAATTAACAGTCACCACATTGCAGGCCTTCTTAAGCAAAGATCCCACATGTACAGAGTCAGGAGCTGTAGAATGTCTTTGCCTGCTGACTGATGAAAATAACTGACACTGGGGCACCAGCTGAAAAATCAATTATTCACATTTCCCAGGCAGCTTCCCCGACACAGTAAGCAGCAAAGGCCGCAGGAAGGGAGACTGTTGGGTTGTTGTTAACATGTACTATCCATTTCTCTAGCCTTGGAGCTCAACAACAGCAAAATCAATATGCCACTGCAAGCTGAAAAACAGACAAGTTGGGTACCAACTGAATGCCAAGTACCTAGAAAACAACTAACAACACAGCCATGGACAAATGGCAAGAGGAAAAGATTATTTGTCTCTTCTGCTAAAAATGTAAAATAGAAATTCATGTTCAAAAGCTCATTGGCTGTTTTTCATTCTTTTTCCATGTCCTCTCAGTGTCATATGTCCTGCTGGTCCCAAGATATGCACAGTTGGCTTTTCAAAGACATAAAAATGTTAATAAACTCAGAAAACACATTGTAAAATAAGGAAATACAAAGTTTGTCTTGTTAGATCATTTATATTTGAACTTCTTTTTATAAAAATACTTATTTATATGGTTCTAGTATCTGTTAATCTTTATAAAATAAAAGTCCTAACATGATTTTATTGAGGGAATATGTGGGCCCGATAGACATTTTGTAAAAAAAAAAAAAAACATTTGACAGTTTCTTATAGGTATAACCTCACTAAATTCCATTTCCAGATGAGATGAAAAAAATAATTTTTTTTCAAGACAGTGTCTCACTCCAGCCCAGGCTGACCTGAAACTCACTCTGTAGCTCCAGTCTGGCCTCAAACTCAGGGCAATCCTCCTACTCAGCCTCCCAAGTACTGGGATTAAAGGCACGTATCACCATGCAGAGCCTGAAATGAAAATTTAAGTTCATATAAAAAGCTGTGCAAGACATGTTGGGTCATGATTTGCAGAGACATTTGTCATACCAATAACTGGGGGCTAACTCCACAATGCACGACCCATTTTCATTAACAAGGAGGGTCTAATGGGAGGGGGTAGATCACAGATGAGCCTAAATAATGGTACCAAACTGCCTGTATTTACTGAAAAAAAAACTAATAAATTAAATTTAAAAGAAAAAGTTGGGTGTGTGGGCTGGAGAGATGGCTTAGCAGTTAAGCGCTTGCCTGTGAAGCCTAAGGACCCCGGTTCGAGGCTCAGTTCCCCAGGTCCCACGTAAGCCAGATGCACAAGGGGTGCACACGTCTGGAGTTCGTTTGCAGAGGCTGGAAGCCCTGGCGCGCCCATTCTCTCTCTCTCCCTCGATCTGTCTTTCTCTCTGTGTCTGTCACTCTCAAATAAATTAATTAATTAATTTTTTAAAAAACCTGTGCAAGATTGTTGATAGTAGCATTATTTATGCTATCTAAAAATAAATAAACAATTAAAATTTCATTCCCTAGTCTATGGAGAAGAAATAAACTGTTGTGCATAAACTGAATGGAATACTGGTCAATAATAAAAAGTAATAAATTTCTGATACAGCAAATATATGCAAAAATGTAGTGTATTATAACAAATGGATAAAAGTTAGGTTAAAGGTTACATACTATAAGATTCTATTCATTCTTAGTAAGCAAAATCATTAGAATGGAAAAAAGATCATTAGCTAACAGGTGACACAGGCAATGAGGAGAGGTTTACCAGAAATGCACAGCTAATAAAAGTTATTTAGAGCAATAGACCTGTTTCATATTTGATTTGTTGTTCAAGTTATATAATTATATATGCTTGTCAAAACCAAAAACATAGGGTTCAGAGAAGTAAATTTTACTATAAATAAGTTGTGCCTTGGCTTTCTTCAATTAAAAACAAAATGAGGTAGAAGAAAAATTCAAGGAAATCCTCTACAAAAAAGCATGTTATAATTTGTCCCAGTACAATTAGCTAGTGTTGCATCAGTGTTGCTTATGAAATTGCCTTCAACCATTATGCTAAGACTTTTCTTTCATCCAAAGTGTGACAGTTTGAATGGATGTCACCCAATTGATACGGGAGTTTTATTCAAGCTTGTAACTTGATGTCATTGTGGGTGGATCCTAGAGTCCAGCCCTAAGGTGTGAAGGCAAACTGGAATTCCAGTCTAAAGGCAGTGTTTGAGCTCTGCCTGGGTTCCAGAAGTGTGCTTGCTTATGCTGATGGTGGTTGCTTTTCTCTCTACATGGATCTGGTAAAGGTACAGCTTCTTTGGCCTTTATGGAACATCCCATGGATCTATAAGCTTCAATACATCCCTTTTTCCTCCCACAAACTGTGTTTGGTTTGGAGGTTGATCCCAGTGACATGAAGCTGACTGCTACACAGAGAAACTAAATTTTACCCAGTGGGCATGGTGGATGGTCAATATCCTCAATCAAGCAGAGGTACTTTAGGAGGATTTTAAGTTACCTATAAAAACTTTAACCAAGATGCTTGAAAGAAGTAAAAATGAATATATCCTTACTTTTATAGCTAAAGAGATAAAGTTCCCAGCTAACAAGATAATGATCCCAGAGATTTGTTCACGAAAACCATACAACCATCTGGTGGGATTTCCTCACTCTACCATCTCAGGATATGAAATTATGGATATAATAAAGTAGAAATAGTATAGAATTCTCTTGCCATTTTTAAAATTCATTTTTAATCTGCATATAACATATGTCTATCCTGAATCTATCACTGTGCAAAAGGCTATGAATACAAACACACACACATATAATCTATAGTATGTATATATTTCCATAACTAAGACATAAGCTATATGCCAACTGAGATCATTTGAAGATGAAGAGTATGTTTACAGTCCTAGAAACACTGCTTAGGGTGACAAGTTATGATAGATATGATTTACTATGATGTATTTGCATAGTCTACCATGTGACATTCTATTCTTCCCTTCAGCTCAGGAAACTCTTTAATCTTGGTGTGTATTTCCAACTGCAATGGGAACTTCACAAAATCCTCTGCAACATGAGAAAGAAATATAAAAGGGAACAAGTCAAACCCAGCCTTAAGCAACATAACCTCGGTGTGCTCGTAAGTCCACAAATTACATGCAGCATGACAGTGGTGCTTTCACCCAACACATCCTAAGCCCTGAAGTTCTTTCACTGAACTCTCAGTGGTGGTCATGTCTAAGGCACTTCTTTTTTAATATTTTATTTATTTGACAGAGAAAGATGGGGAGAGAGAGAGAGAGAGAATGGACGTGCCAGGATCTCCAGCCACTGCAAACAAACTCCAGATACATGTGCCCCATTGTGCATCTGGCTAATGTGGGTCCTGGGGAATTGAACCTGGGTCCTTCAGTTTTGCAGGCAAATACCTTAACCACTAAGCCATCCCTCCAACCCCCAAGGCACTTCTTGAGATAACATAAGTACTACTGGGGCTATTCATTCCCTGTCAAAACATCTATGCTTTCCATCTATAAAGCACTGAGTTCTTAGGCTGATGCTGTAAGTACAACAATGCATTAAGCAGGTTGTCTAGGGTTCCTATAATGAAAACAAGGAGCTTAATAACCTAAGCATTGTTGACATCTTTCCAAATTATGTCTTCCTGCAATTTAAAGAATACTAGAATTCAAGTGTAGCCAGAAGGCCATGGCTAGGGTTATGCCATATAGATTTCTGAGCAGATCCATAAAGGGTGAGGAAACAGTTGGCTTATTTGCCTCACAATATTAAGGTAAACATTTTATAGCAGTACTCAAAGGGCTGCATAGGCAGATTCTTAATATCATATGAGTGATTCCAATTCTAACCCACATGTAATGCCTAATGGTAAAAGTGAAAAAGATGCTTCTTAGAAAGATTTCATTATTTCTTTCTGAATTGGCCTTCCACCTCCAGCAGTTTATCCTCTCTTCTCCATCCTACTCTCATAATGATCTGTGACTTTCAACATCTCCAATTGGTCAGACATCTCTGGATGACTGTCCTTCACCTAAAGAGTCCCTCAATCTAAAATCATTTCTAGCACTCCTTAAAATATAAATGACTGGGGAATTTAATACCACCTAGTAATATCTGAATTTTGAGCAGTAGTTATCAAATATCACATTAGAAGAAAAAATAAGAAAACAGGCTTCACCATTTTCAATTAACTTTGCCTTCCTAATATGCCAAAGGCAAAGTCAGTAGAGGAGGAAAAGAATTCTCCTTCATATCAGACTTCCTCAAAAGGAAATATAATGCTATTTAGTGTCCTCCAGGAAGCATCCTCCTTGTAGAAGCTGTCATCTAGCTTATGATACCCCATTTCTACCTATAAACTAAATTCTACTTAATTCATTCAACAAATTTTAACAATTACATTGAAATATCATTTCTGTAGGTGTTCACAGTTTATCACAGCTTCCTAATGTCTAAATTTATGCTACTTAATTACATAATTTCAAATTACTGTTTTTTAATTAATCTATAACTCCAGGAATCATTTTTCTCATAATTATCCTAGATTTAAATTTTACTCCAGGTAATCTATTAAAATATGCTTTGAAATAGATATTCTATAATAAATGTCAATAAAATATGTGTGACGCCTTAATAGACAATAAATAATTATCCTAAGTCCAGGAACTAGCACTGAATTAGCAGCTCATACTAGGATGAAAAGGCTAATATGGCAATAAATTGTTGGCACTTTCTTCATAGAATTAGACTCATCAGCTATTCCAACACACACACGTTAATCAGAGTGACATGTGGAAAGTTGGGTCCCAAACTAAACTTCCTTTCTCAAAGGGTGTCTCCATCTAAAATGGTATCTCAAATTCCAAACCAGCTCCACCCTGCTCCTACTAACATTTTCAAAATGCAAGAAGATCGTCATAGACCATTTCTTGTTGTGTTGGGTGCTTTTTAAAAGAGAAAGTAAGATTGGCAAATGGCTCCTAAAAACCTATTAAATAAATCTATCAACAAAATGCAGAATAAGCATGAAAAATAATGAGACTGTTGCTGAATGAGGCAGATGGCTTGGCAACCCTAAAAGACTAACATCAAACAAATATTCATTTCAGTCTTCATCTAGCTTCACTAAATTATTATGTGAATTCAAACATTTGTCTTTCTATATTTCTTTCCCAGTGACGGGAGCTATGTGAGTAAGGACCACCAGCAAGAGAAGGAGGAAATGTTAGCCAAAGAAATGGTACTTGTGAGTCATGCTGACACTAAAGGCATATAAGGGTATAATAGAGACTATTGGAGACCTTCCATCTATACCTCAAAGGCCTAAGGACACATCTGAGTTCTTCCCTCATATGTAATTAGCCATAATTAATACCCCAAGTTTTGCAAACTTTGCCACCACATTCTTTGTGCATTGAAGTAGAATCCTTGTCATGCTATTAATAATTGGTCTTCAGTGATAAATGTACTCACAAATAAGAAAAAACACACTTTCACTCAACATGAAGTTCACAAGTCTTTTTGCCAACCTTGTACATAAAATAAGGGTTACAGTCACATTAACAAAACATATCCCTCAAAGAACACTTAGAAACAATGGACTTTGGCTACCAAACCACAAAAAACTAAACTGAGAATAAACATACACACACACAAAAAGTGGAGCACATGGAATAAGAGACCACAAAATATAACTCACAGTTTAAAAATAAGCTGCAACAAAAGAAAAGATTTGCCATTAGTTTTGGGAAAGTCCACGATAATCTCTTTTTGAAGTGACTCAATATGAAAATAAAAGGTTCAAAATGCATCAATAGAATATGTGAGCAGCATTGAAGGCATTAAGACTAGTTTTATTCTACTTTTGGTACTGTCAGTTAAAAGTATTCCTATGGCACTAGAAAAAAAAAGTTACCTTTCTAGCCATCTCATTGAATAGACTCAATAAAAAGAAGCATAATAATAAATAAATACATAATATTGACACAGGATGTGAGGCTGTGTTCAATGAGTTAAGATTTCCAGATAATGGCTAGAATTCTGAAGAAAGCAAGTCCCCAGACAGTTAATTAGTGCTAGAAAATGCTACATGAACTTTCCTGGGGGAAAGTGGCCAACAAGGGGTCTAACAACCAGAGGTCTAAGCTATTCAGAAGCAAACACTCTGACATGATGCAATGCCAGCGCAATAGTGTCACACAGCCTCACTGGGTAACCAATAGTTTTATGATTGGCTAAGAGATCTGCTCAGTGTAAAGCGATCCATATCTGGAATTGGGCACCAGATCAGAATCCTATGGAGACAAAGATTATGTTCTCCAGTGTCAAGCTCTCACTAGTATTTGGCTAAAAGAGGGATTACAAACATCAAATTCTCCCTAAATTAATAATGCTTATCCCATTTAAACAATGGTGACTTCACTCTGCATTAGAGATTCTGTTCTTTTTCAGCAGGTATTGAGACCTGAGGAGATAAACTAGCCCTTGCACCTCAGCTAAGACACAGCTGAAACCACAGAGGAATTGGGAAGGCAAGCAAGAGTGCTGCTTCCATGCTGTTTCTAATAATAAGCAAAAGGTTGTAGGAGACAGACCTTGAGGATACTCATCACCTACCAAAGCAGAGATCCAGAGGCTCCTAAGAGCTCATCACTGAAGTAGATTTAAAATTCACCCACCATGGGCTGGAGAGATGGCTTAGCAGTTAAGCGCTTGCCTGTGAAGCCTAAGGACCCTGGTTCAAGGCTCGGTTCCCCAGGTCCCACGTTAGCCAGATGCACAAGGGGGCACACACGTCTGGAGTTCCTTTGCAGAGGCTGGAAGCCGTGGCGCGCCCATTCTCTCTCTCTCCCTCTATCTGCCTTTCTCTCTGTGTCTGTCGCTCTCAAATAAATAAATAATTGAAAAAAAAAACTCACCCACCATGGCTCAGAGAATTCTGAGGAAGAGGGGGTGAAAAGATTGTAAGAGCTACAGGTTGAGACACCATGCCCAGAGGCATTCCCTCTCCCCAAAAATAACTGACTACTGCTCCCACAATATATAAACTACAACCTCATGAGGAATACCTGCAACCCCACTGAGAAGCATCCCCAATGGAATGGGGGCAGGGACAAGGGAAAAGAGGGTACCAACACATGATGTAGCCATACAAAACGTTGTTAATAATAATAAACATTTTAAAATATTTTCAGGTAAGAAATGAACTATCTCTTCACAATAGCAAAGCTTTCTTTGTACATTAGATTCTGTGTCTCAAATCCTAAAAGACTTAACCAGGCTACTATCCCAATAACCCTATCAGCAATTCTAGCAGCAAAATGTAGGTGGGTACCTTTCCATAAGCAAAATGAAATTGCCTTTTTGTCTTATTTATATATAAGTGGTTGAACAATCCATCCAAGTTGTTCCCTAAACTGAAGGAAAGTAAACAAACAATAAAAAAATCTTTCTTCATCCAGTTTTTCTTTTTGTTGAGGACTTCAACATATGAGCATATTACAAATTGGTCATATTCCAATCAGGTTATACTCTTATGTTACCTCTCCCTTGACCTTATTCCACTGAGGACCCTATTCAATGGATTTATCAGTATTCACTGTGGGTTGATCACCAGTCAGTCCTGGGGTGAAGGGCAATGCCTCAGAGAACACCTAACCACCCTGTGGCTCTTACATTCTTTTTGTCCCATCTTCCACAATGTTCCCTTAGCCTTAGAGACTGTGTTATGTCTACTTTAGTGTTGAGCTCTCAGAAGCATCTAATTTTCTGCTTTGATGGGTTTTTTTTTTTTTTTGGTTTTCTGTTTTGTTGTTTTGTTTTTGAAAGAGTCATGTTATGTCATGCAGGCTGGCCTCAAATTTTTGATCCTCCTGTCCCAACCTCCCAACACTAATGACAGGTATATTCTACAACACTTGACTATTTATATTCAAGTTAAAGGCATTTTATTTTTAAATTTTTATTTATTTATCTGAGACAGAGAGAGGCAGATAGAGAAAGTGAAAGATTGGGCATGCTAAGGTCTTCAGCCAAACTAACTCCAGATGCATGTGCCACCTTGTGCATCTGCCTTACATGGATCCTGTAGAGTCAAACCTGGGTCTATTGGCTTTGCAGGTAAGTGCATGAAATGCTACACCATCTCTCCAGCCCTAAAGGCATTTTAAAATGATATTTTTATAATCTTGAGATATTTTAAACAATATCACTGTCAAACGTTAGAAGTATTCTAGCACGTTCAGTTAATGCCATTTGTGAAGATTCTCTGCAAAATGAGAAAGCATTGTTTTTATATGGGAAAGCAAAAAGTGATGAATCTCAGTACATATGTATAGTCATGATCAGCATTGCATACAAAATTTTTATACTTTTCTCATTTTCTAATCATATAGTAAGATGGACTTTCATGGTCCACATGAGTAGTTCTGGACAACAGCTGTGTGAGTAGGAGTGATACTTGTCACTTCAGAATAGAACATTTAATTTCTGGTATAAGAGTGTCTAGTCTGCCACAGTAACTTCCAAATAAGAGCTTCCTATCAGCCTAAGTACAATTCTAAGAAAATGGCCTTATGGAGCAGAGCACTTGATACATCTATGACAGATCTAAAGCATGACTGAGGAGTAAGCCTTTGCTGTTTAAACTCGCCGATATTTGTGAATTGTTTATGATAGCATCATGTCCCAACTGCTCTGACAATTACAGTCTATGCAGTCTGTGTTCATTATAGCTCAAGGAGAAATTTACTGAGAAGAAAGAATACTAATATGTTGAGTTAAAGTAAATGGCGTTGCATGGGTCCATGAATAAATCTTCATCAACACTTTGTAGTGCCCATATTTGTGTAATAAGCATGCAATAATTTTAAAATCAGAAGAAAAGTACTTTGTAGATTTTTAAAAAATGGTAAGGTATATTATAGAGATAAATTCTGTACATTGGTTTCCATATTTACCAATTAGATACATTAGGCCAGCTTCTACCTTGCAGCTCTCATGAGAAACACACTTTTACTTGTATTTCTAAAAGTGATATTTGTCATCCATTTAAAAC
Source organism: Jaculus jaculus (assembly GCF_020740685.1). NCBI lineage: Eukaryota > Metazoa > Chordata > Mammalia > Rodentia > Dipodidae > Jaculus > Jaculus jaculus. The sequence continues at coordinate 27,187,701 of NC_059125.1, forward strand.
CCATATGAGGGATGGGGAGGTGGCCTAAGAGACAGTTCAAGTTCAATTCCCAGGATCCACCTAAAAAGCTGGACATGAACACATGCATTTGTAACCTCATTCCCATAGGGAAGCAGAGACTCAAGAATCACCAGAGCTCAATAAAAAATGGTAAGCTCCAGAATCAACAAGAGACTCAACTCAAATAAGAATGAGCTGAAGAGCAATGAATCAGGACACCCAACACACTTCAGCCAACACGGGTGAACAGACAGGGTGCTATAAGAGCACATATACATGCATACATCACACATACCACACATATATCACACTGAACACAGATAAGCAAAATAGAAAAAAAAAACATGACCTGAAAAATTAAGAAGTAGCTTCCTGAATTTAATATTTTAATGTCTAAAGCATCCTCTGCATATAGAATTATTAGTCAAACTGAAATTTAAAAAGGTTTCTTGGTTTAGTGCTATTTCTTATGAAACATGGACCCAACAAAGGAGGAGTTAATAGATGACAGGCTTTTCCTCTAGATACCAGTTGTGTTGTATCAATTATAATGTAAAACTGAAGTGTATAGAAATTCACTTGACAGCTACTAAACAAGACAGCATGAACAAGAGTAATAAAATACATACTAATTTCAGCAGAGGAAATAAATGTTTGTGGGAGGAGGAATTTAAAGTGGCATTTAAATATAAGTACTATTGTAAGTATTATTTCATTGTACGTTCCCACTGTGCTTTATACAATGCTCAGCACACAGTAAATAGTCAAGTGATTTAGTAGAAATAATACTGGATTAGAAGACAAGAGATTGGATTCTTGCTCCAGCTCTACCAATATGTAATTAATTATGTTTTAATCTATCATTTTATCCATATCCTCGTCAGTAAGTCAGGAATTTAATCTACCTTGCCTGTCGCAAATGTAGATAGGGAAAGAATGAATGGCAATAAGTGTTTTATTAAAATTATGAAACATCCTAAATCTTCTTCAGGTGATGGATTTTACCTCCTTTATATAATCCCAATATACAAAGGAAAAACTTTCTTATAAGATTCCATTTTACTATGATGATCAATAATGATCAAATTCTACTTGCTTCTGAAAGTGAATCTCAGGACATAAAGAAGATATATGTCAATGAATGAAAGATATGCAGTTCTGCTCTTCAGACTACTAGAAATCCCTACTGACCTCAGTTTATTTTTAATCTCTCTTCTGAGACTCAACCCAATGTCATTGTTTAACATTTTGACAATTAACCTAGAACTTCACTTATTCTGTCAAACCCTCAGTGTAGAAAGTTATAGCACTTCATCCACACAGAGGACTGTGCCAGAAAATCCTAAATAATTCATTTCTACCTGAAATAACAGAAAGATAATTTTAAAAAGTTAAGGGTGATATAAGAGCACTGTAAAGATGTACAGACTAAAATCCAAATAACCAATAGGTGATAATACCTTGAAAATATTCCATTAAAAAGCTAGTTCAGGGCTGGAGAGATGGCTTAGTGGTTAAGCGCTTTGCCTGTGAAGCCTAAGGACCCCGGTTCGAGGCTCAGTTCCCCAGGTTCCATGTTAGCCAGATGCACAAGGGAGCACATGTGTCTGGGGTTCATTTGCAGTGGCTGGAAGCCCTGGCATGCCCATTCTCTCTCTCTCCCTCTATCTGTCTTTCTCTCTGTGTCTGTCACTCTCAAATAAATAAATAAATAATGGACAAAAAAATATTTTTAAAAAAGCTAGTTCAGGGATGGGGATATTGCTTAGTGATTAAGGTGCTTGCTTGACAAGCCAAAGAACCCAGGTTCAATTCCCCAGGACCCATGTTAGCCAGATTCACAAGGAGGTGCATGTATCTAGAGTTCGTTTGCAGCAGCTGGAGACCCTGGCCCACCAATTCTTTCCCTCCCTTTCTCTCCTTTTCTCCCCCCCAAAAGATAAATAAAATAAAATAAAATATTTTTTTAAAAAACATAGTTCACTTTAGACCAAGAATCAGCAATTTTTCTGAAGATTCTGAATAATAAAAGCAATATTAGAGGTATCACAATACCTGGTTTCAACTTATATTACATATTCATAGCAATAAAAACTGCATGTTGCTGAAATAAAACCATATAGGCAGATGATAGGATAGGATAGGAGGATAGGATAGGGTAGGGTAGGATAGGATAGGAAGAAACAAACCCACTAAGCTTACTGACAAAATCATACATTGGAAAAAGGACACCCTCTTTAACAAGTGGTTCTTGGGAAAGTGGGTATTTGCATGTAGAAGACTTAAAGTAGAACCCTATCTCTCATCCAGTATATAAAAAAAAAAATAACTGAGGGTTGGAGAGATTGCAGAGCACTTAAGGCACTTGCCTGCCAAGCCTAAGGACCCATGCTGGACTCTCCAGATCCCATGTATGCCAGATGCACAAACGGGAAGGCAAGTGCAAGGTCACACATGCCCAGTAGGTGGCACAAGTGTCCATAGTTCAATTGCAGTGGCCAGGGTTCTGGCACACAATTCTCTCTCTCTCTAAAAGAAAAATGACTACCTGAAAATAAATTATATCAAATTACAGTACATTCATATATTAAATTTTTCAATTAAAAGGTTTAAAAATGAATCAAAGACTTTAATGTGAGACCTGGAACTTTGAAACTACTAGAGGAAAATAAAGAGAAAACACTTCAAGATAGAGGATAAACAATGACTTTCTGAATAGGACACTAGTAGATCGGAAAATAATAGGAAGAATTGAAAAATGGAATTGCATCAAGTTAAAAATCTTCTGCACTGTAAGGAAAACAATTAAAGGAGTAAAGGGACAGCTTACAGAATGGGAGAAAATGCCAGCTATTCATTCAATAAATTATTAATATGTATAGTATATAAAGAACTCAAAAACATCAAATTCAAAAAGAACAAATAATCCAATCAATAAATGAGCAAGTGGACTAACATTTTTCAAGAATTACAAATAGAAAATAAATACATTAAAAGTGTATAGCCATAAAAATAATGAAACTGTTTTAGTTGCAGAAAAATTAATGGACCTGGAGATCATCACTTTTAGTGAAATAAACCAGACTCAGAAAGATAAGTATCACATTTTCTTGTTATCAAATATGTAGAATCTTGATTTTAAAAATAAGAGATAAAGTAGAAGGGAAAATATTTGGGTAATGGAAGGGAATGTGGGAGGGTTGAAGAGATATAAGATAGGATATTTAAGGATTAAATGTGTTCAAAAAATATACATGTATGGAAACCACAATGAACCCCATTCTTCTGCACAATTAAAATATATGGATAATTAAGAAATGCAACAGACTTTTTTTTTTTTTTTTTTTTTTTGGTTTTTCGAGGTAGGGTCTCACTCTGGCTCAGGCTGACCTGGAATTCACTATGTAGTCTCAGGGTGGCCTCGAACTCTCGGCGATCCTCCTACCTCTGCCTCCCGAGTGCTGGGATTAAAGGCGTGCGCCACCACGCCCAGCTGCAACAGACTTTTTAAGCAGTACAAAAGATCAGTGAAGCCAAGAACTTGTTCTTCAAAAAGATTTAAAAATCCCACAAAATTAGAGATTAAAAAGAAGATAATACAACTAACACCACAAAAATATAAAAGGACATTAGAATATATTAAGAGCAAATATATGCCAACAAAACTATAAGAAATTAATAAATGACTACATACATGTTCCTTAAAAGGGCTGAATTATAAATAAATAGAAAATCTGAACAAACAATAATAAGGAAAAGACTGAATCAATAAAAATCTACCATCAAAGAAAAGTCTAAGATCAGATGACTTTACTGTTGACTTCTATACAACATTTGAAAAACTAATACCAAATTTCTCAAACGATTCCAAAGAATCAGAGAAAGAATTGTTCTGAATTCATCCTATAAAGTTAGTCTAATACCAAAACCAGACAAGGATATAACAATAATAAAAGCTCCCGGCCAATATTCCTGATGAATATGGATGCAAAAAATATTTGCAAAACAAATACAATAGTGTCCTAGTCACTTTCATGCTGATGGGACAAAACACCTGATGAAAAGTAGCTGATTAGAGGAAAGGATTTATTTCTGCTTGCAATTTTGAGGGGAAACATCAAGAGTGACCTGAGCTCTGGCAAGGGGGAAGCTGGGCTATTACTCCCCCAAAGCTCACCCACAGCAACAAACTTCGTGCAACAAGGCTTTACCTCCCAATCTGTCACCAGCATGGGACTAAGCATTCAAATCATCACATTTCACCCCTGCCTCCCATAGACTCACAGCCATCTCATGATGCAAAATGCTACTATTCAAACTTTTAAAGTTTCCATAGTTTTGTTTTTTTTTAATCAATCACAGCATCATTCAGAAGTCCATAGTCTCATCGGAGCCTCAAGAGAGTCTCTTAAATGTGAGCCTACAAAATCAAAACACAAGTCAAATATATAAAATGACACAGAATAAACACTCACACTTCAAAAAGAAGGCACATCAAGCAAAGATTGGCCCAATGCAAGATAGAAGACAAGCAGGGCAAACAATTAAATCCTGTAACTCAATACTTAGCATCTGGGACCTATGACAAAATCTCTGGGCTACTAATTCTACCCCTCCAGTCTTAGCCACTTTGTTTCCAGGCATATCCACCTGAGACAAAGCAAGCGTCTTTACTTGGCAGCCATCCCATAGTCCTGGCATCTCCAAGATCTGGTGGTTTCCATTGCAACACTTATGATTCCATGGCATAGCCTCCATGCATATACTTTAGCAACCCTGTCTCACATCTTCCAGTTGCCATCTCCATAAGAAAACATGTTGCAGGGCTGGACAGATGGCTTAGTGGTTAAGCGCTTGCCTGTGAAGCCTAAGGACCCCAGTTCAAGGCTCAATTCCCTAGGACCCACGTTAGCCACATGCACAAAGGGGCACATGCATCTGGAGTTCGTTTGCAGTGGCTGGCGCACCCATTCTCTCCCTCTCCCTCTCCCTCCCCCTCCCTCTCTCTCTCTCTCTCTCTCTCTCTCTCTCTCTCTCTCTCTCTCTCTCTCTCTCTCTCTCTCTTTCTCTCTCTCTCTCTCCCTCCCTCCCTCCCTCCCTCCATCTTTCTCTGTCACTCTAAAATAATAAACAAACAAAAATAAAACAAAAAATAATTAAAATTTAAAAATAAAACATGTTGCACATCCAATGACTTTCTCTTTCTTATATTTGTCAGACTTCTAAAACCAGTAGCAGAGAGACTTTCAGGAAGAGGACACTCTAGTTTATATCCCCCTCATTTTAAGAGAATCAGCACTTCTACTCTCCCAGTGCAAAATAGTTGTCCTAATTCTCAATGGTAGTAATCCCTCAAACAATTGCACCTGAACTGGACTGTAGTCTTCAACCCAAAACTTTCATTTATTTCTTTGCAAAATCCTTTATCTGCTTCTCCTGCCAAACACACCAATGCATTACCAATTCAACTTTGGTCATGTTCTCAGGACAAAGTCAGAGCAGCCAGCATCTCACATCAACTGCTTCTTGTCTCATTCCAACAAAGATCTTTTCCCCCTTATAAGCCAAGCCTCTGCAATCTACAGTTCTTTCTGCATTTAGGTCTTTCAAACATTCACCAGACTGGTCCATTAAATTTTGCTTACAGCATGGCAAGGTATCTCTTAGTCCAAAATGTCAAGCCCTCCCATATTCCTCCCACAAATAATTTCCAAAAGACCAAAAGTCACAAAGTCAGGCTTCTAGCAACAATAATACCACTTCTTAGTACCAATTATCTATTATAGTTACCTCTGTGTTGTTAGGACAAACCAGCCAACCAAAAACAGATAATGGAAGAAATGGTTTATTTTGCAGTCTCAAGGTGAAGTATCATCATGGCATGAAAAGAATGGTATAGTGGAAATTGGACATCACATCTTGCTACAACAGCTTGCAGAAAGTAAAAAGGGTGAGCCTAGCTCTGACAAGGGGCAAGCTGGGCTATAACATCCCTAAGACCACCCTCAAACAACACACCTCCTCCATCAAGGCCACACCTCCCCAAATGCCTTCGGCTTAGTACCAAGCATTCAATACACATGAATCTATAGGGGACATCTAATTCAAACCACCACAAATAGCATACCAATAACACTTACCACAATCAAGCGGGATTAGCTCAAAAGATACAAGGATCGGGCCTGAGAGATGGCTTAGCGGTTAAGCGCTTGCCTGTGAAGCCTAAGGACCCTGGTTCGAGGCTCGGTTCCCCAGGTCCCACGTTAGCCAGATGCACAAGGGGGCGCACGCGTCTGGAGTTCGTTTGCAGAGGCTGGAAGCCCTGGCGCGCCCATTTCTCTCTCTCTCCCTCTATCTGTCTTTCTCTCTGTGTCTGTCGCTCTCAAATAAATAAATAAATAAATAATAAAAATTTTTTTTAAAAAAAGATACAAGGATCGTTTGTATGCAAATCCATAAATGGGCTATGCCACACGAACAGAATCAAGAAAAGAAACCTCTATGATTATCTCAAGAAAGACATAAAAAGCATGTGATAAAATTAGATATCCCTTCATGATAAAAATTCTGGATGAATTAGGTATAGAGAGAGCATATCTCAACATAATACAGAATGCAACATAATATCTCAACATAATACAGAATGCAACCACAGCTGAAATCATACTCAGTGGAGAAAAGATGAGAGCTTTCAAAGATCTAGAACAAGATAATCAATATAATATTGCAAGCCCTGGTTAGAGCAATCAGGCAAGAGAAAGAAATAAAGGCCATCGTAATTAGCAAGTAATAATTCTGACTGTTTGCAGATAATATAGTCTTATATCTTTTTTAAAAAAGTCCAAAACATGGGCTGGGGACATGGATAGCAGTTAAGATGTTTGCCTGAAAAGTCTTGATCTGGGATCAATTCCTTGGTACCCACTAAAGCCAGATGCACCAAGTGGTCCATGGATCTGGAGTTTATTTGCAGTGGCTAGAGGCCCTGGTGTGCCCATTCACACTTCTCTCTCTCTCTCTCTCTCTCCTTCTTTCTCTCTCTCAAATAAATAAATAAAAAATATTTTAAATTTTTAAAAATAAAGAGAGAGAGAGAGAGAGAGAGAGAGTAAATAGGCATGCCAAGGCCTCCAGCCACTGAAAATGAAATCCAGGTACATGCACCATGTTGTACATCTGCCTTACATGTGTCATGGGGGACCGAACCTGGGTTCTTTGGGCTTCATAGGCAAGTACCTTAACCACTAAGCCATCTCTCCAGGCCCCTGCTTGTGTTTTTGAAAATCCAAATGATCACATTGAAAAACTCTAAGAACTAATAAATTCAGCAAAGTTGCAGGACACAAACTAGCATACCAAAATCAGTGGTGTTTTTGTTCAAGGATATATTCTAAATCAACTATTGTTCCTTTCCTCCTTCCTTATTCATCTTGTCTTAGATACTTTATGATGCCCAACATGTAACAATCATTAGTTTTATGATGGCATAGCAGGAAGGGAAGTGCTGATATTGATATTTTTTTTATTTCTCTAAGTGTTAAATAATTTTTAACCAGTCATATTTTCTGGAATTTTTAGAAAAATGGAAGGTCTAGCTTATATTACTATGTATTGGGATTAAACTGCTTTGAAATTAATCAGATTGCCCTAACTTTACTAAATTTTCAAGATACACTACCTGCTAGGCAAAAGCTGTGCGGTTCTTCTAATTTGTCTACTGCAATCATTATCTAGAACAATGTGTTTTTACCAAGTCTGAAAATAACTTTCAACTGAAGTTTACTTTTTAAAAAAATTATCCTGATGATAAAATCAACTAAAAATTTAATTCTATTTTAATTTTCATCCAAAAATATTTAAAACAAGCTGCTAGAGAACATTTACATGATGGAAACACTTTCAATCTATCTTAAACCTAAGTGCTCAAATATCAGAGTAGCTTAATTAGAGTCTAAATATATCTCTCTGTTTTACAAGTTTCATAATAAACTGATAATGTAGTTAAAATATTTTTTTTCTTTATAAAGGACTACTACATGGGAAGGTTATTGGTGGGATTTTCAAAGTCTATGGAAGCCTAGATATCCCCACCTGAAAGGCTTCTCAAATTGAAGAGTCAGGCTTCTCAATAACTCTAACTGCTATTAGGCAGTAACAATAACTCCTCCCCCTATGGCTTAGCCAACAGAACTGATAGGGGTATGTATCAGTTACTTCATTACTGAAACATAAACAGTTTATAGAAGGAAAGGGTTTGCTCTGATTTATAGTTTCAGAGAGTAGAGTTCATCATAGTGGAGAAAGCATGACAGGAGAAGGAAGCTATCATATGGTCATATCATCAGGGAAGAGGAGAAATAGGTAGAGAGAGAAACAGATAGAGATCAACCTGGAATTAAAATACAGAAATTGTTAATCCCAGATCATACATGCCCTATTTCCATCCTCTAAGGCTTACCTCCTCTAACCAGTTGTCATATCATTCTCCCAATTCTATTATGGTTTGATTAAGTGTCACCCAACCCTAAATTAATATTAGGTGTTAAAACATTGCTCTCTAGCTCATGGATCTATTAGGAGGTACTGGAATCTTTAGAATATGAGGTATAGTGGTAAGTTCTCAGGCCACTGAGGGTGTTTAAGTATATTGTGTGATCTCAGTCTTTTACACTCTCTCTTTACCTTCCAGCCACCATGAGATGGACAGATTGTCTGATCAAACACTCCCACCACAGTCCCAAGAGGAACAATACCAAGTAACCGCAGACTGGACCGTCCAAAAATGTGAGTCAATGTAAACCCTTTCTCTTTACAACCTGCTTATCTCTAGTATTATGTTGTAGGAACAGAAAACTAACACAATTCTATTTCAAGGTGACAACCTGTGCCATTCACTCCTTTTGCTCCCAAAGTCCCATATAGTAACATAAAGAAATATAAATTATGAAAACATCATGCTGGGTGTAGTGGTGCATGCCTTTAATCCCAGCACTTGAGAGGCCAAGGTAGGAGGATCGCTGTGCATTTGAAGCCAGCCTAAGACTAAAGAAATTATGAAAAAAACATTATCAACTCTGGAACACAAGAAAGTGTGATACATTGAACAAACAGGACGAGATTCAAGAAGGTATTTACCAACATACAAGAAATAACATATAGGACTCCACAGAAGATCCTAAGGCCAGAGCAGCTCTAGATAAGTACCAATGGGCCACAAGAGAAAGAAAACAAACATTTCAGGAAGTATATGCGACAGATACCAGCCTAAGCCTGGTAAAACAAACAGGCTAAGGGAAACAAAAGCATTTCCCCTAGCAGAATATTAACATGTACATTCAGGAGGTAATATGCAGGTCACTATGCACTAGAAAAAACATGGAAGAGTGTATAATTTATCCAGCAGTTGCTCTCCCTGTTCCTGTCTGTATTCTTTAAAAAAAAAAAAAAAACCAAAAACTTTCCATTACTTCCAATTAAGCAACAGCCCTGCTAATCAGAATAAAGAAACAGAAAATTTAACTTTTCTCTAACATGTCAAGTCTAGTAGTGGCTAAGCATAGACATTATGAAAAACAGAGAAAATTTACCTATTATTGGAAATAAAAACAGAAAGAGGGTC